>NC_053395.1:58578637-58908131 GCF_905171765.1 Bufo bufo | reverse complement strand
AGCTAGGCGCAAAACCTTTCTCTAGACCTATATGCAGAAAATTGTGCCACTTTTTGACAATTTATGCCAAAATCTGGGTGCAGTCATACTAGTATATGTGGGTTACAGTGTTTTAGTTGTATTTGTGCCATTTATGGTTTTGCGGCATAATTGTTACTGTTCTTATCTTTTTCATCTTTTCTCTTTAAAACTACTGTAAAAAACTTTAAAAACACCAGAAAGGTACAAATGGTACAATTTGCTTTCCAAAAGTTTAAAGCCATTAAAAAGCAACAGTGTATGGAGGAAGCTTTAGGCTGGTTTCATACCGCTGTAACACGCCTGCATTTTAGGGTCTGTATTTAGGATGAAAGACCTGAAAACCTAGGGGTTTTACTGAACCAATCAGATCACTGCAGATCCATGTGGGTGTCTGGGCATTTCAGGGGTAATACAAATCCTAAAATACAGGAATGTTTTAGACGAGTGAAACCTCCCTTAGGCCTCATGTACATGGCTGTATTATGGCCTCTACAATCCCCGAGCTGTATGCAGCTGAAATAGGGCACCATAGTAAAAAAACAAACATTCTCTCAAGCTGATGAGGTACTGATTGTAAGGGTATGGACACACTGTCAGGTTTCCTGATGCAGTTTCTAGAAGCCATAATCAGGAGTGGATCATAAAATAAGAGAAAGTTTGAAGGACAGATACAACTTCTCCTCTTTTGAATTGACTCCTGGTTTTGGCATCAAAAACTACATCAGAAAACCCGACTGCATGGCCGTGCCCTAATGTATGCTATCGCAAACAAGTCAATGCCCTGTGAGATGCCCTCAGAATGCCGGGTGATGGAGGTATGTGTGTTCTACTGTTAGAACACTGGTCGGCTCGGTGAGTAGCACTGATGCCTGGGGTACATGCACAGCCTGGATGTGTGTTCAGGAGGCCATTTCCCAGCGCTTACACACAAGGATGAATTCCAAATTGTATGATGAGCATCTATTCTTATTAATAGGTAAATTAGAAAAGCTTCTGCTGAAATCTGATGAGAAACTGGAGATCAGTCACAAACAGGTGTCTGCCAATGTAAAAGGAGTGTAGGAGGGACACTATTTTTACTATGCCTTTAACATCATAGTTCGTGGGCTCAGTCTGTTTTGATGAAAAGAGGACGATGAGGGGGGAAAAAAAGTAGATGATGTGTTTTCTTCTATTTCTTGCTGATGTTTGCTCCCGGCCTCCCGCCCCCACACTATCTTCTGTGGGAAAATTGCTTCTGAAATGGAAAAAGACTGACCGGCAGTGCAGATGATCTGTAGGGGACAGCGCTGGAACATGAAGACCTAGTGCGCGACAATCTCCACCGATCCAAAAGACACTATCATAGATGAACTCATGAGAGTCATCCTGTACTGGTCCAGACCCAGCGGACATCAGGCCCCATCATGCAGATCTTTGCCAGCACATATTTTAAAGAGCATTTCCCTATACATAGTTAAAAATACCATTCAGCTTTCAATCTGTCTTTTCCTGGGAAAGCTGGACGTGGCACTAAATGTGGCACAGATGAAAATGTCATTTTACCGCTCTCTGTGCATGACAACTCACCATGTTACATAAATGCAGCACATTTACCTGCAGTCGTATAAAAAACCATAGATACCATAAGAAGATATCACAATGAGTTAGCTGGGATATATCTGCTCCTTAAAGGGCATCTGTCAGCAGTTCTGTACCTATTACACTGGCTGACCTGTTACATGTGCTCTTGGCAGCTGAAGACATCTGTGTTGGTCCCATGTTCATATGTGCCCGCATTGCTGAGAAAAATGATGTTTTAATATATACAAATAATCCTCTAGGAGCAACGGGGGCGTTGTTTTTACTCCTAGAGGCTCTGCTCTCTCTGCAACTGCTGTGCCCTCTCCACTATGATTGACAGGTTTAGGCGTGATGACATTTTCCCTGCCTGGCCCTGTCAAAGTGGAGAAAGCACAGCATTTGCAGAGAGAGTAGAGCCTCTAGGTGTAACGGCAACGCCCCCGTTGCTCCTAGAGGCTCATTTGCATATATTAAAATATCATTTTTCTCAGCTATGCAGTCACATATGAACATGGGACCACTTGTAAGTGTTAGATAACCCCTTTAAGTAAGTAGATTTGCCATTCAGGAGTATGGGAAAGCTTTACGACATCTCCCACAGGAACGTCAAATTAAGCCATTTCCTGTTGTCGCTTTTGAGAACACAGAGGGGGAAAAACAAGATTTTGCCATAAAATATTCTAGCTGGAGAAAAATTATACGGAAACTGAAGTGTGAGAACAACAACAACACCCTCAACCTGACCCCAAGAAGCCTCACGGAAAAGTCACGAGTTTATGTCACAATCTAGTGTGATCTGATCATTATGTACACGGTCATGCATATCCTTAAAGGGAACCGGTCATCAACTTCATGCTAACCGTACTGAGGGCAGTATAAAGTAGTGACAGAAATGCTGTTTTTAGCGGTGTGTCACTCATGAGCTAAAAGTAAGAGGTTGCAGAGAACCAGCATCACAATCATTGCAGACTGGGCCTGGAAAAGAGTCCCGGCCACCTGAGAAGAGTCCTGGTCATTCATGACTTCCTGCTCTCCTGCCCACCTGCTGATGACTGACAGACTTCTTCCTAGTTTTCTCCCTTTCTCTCTAGGAGAGAACTGCCAACCATCAGCAGATGGACGGAGAGAGCAGGAGATATGAATAACCAGGACTCTTCTCAGGTAGATTTTACTCTTTTCTAGGCCCGGGCTGCTATGATTATGATGCTGGTTCTCGGCAACCACTTACTTTTAGCTCATGAGTGACACACCGCTGACATCAGCATTTTCTGTCACTATTCGATCCTGCCCTCAGTGAGGTCAGCATAAAGTTGATGACCGGTTCCCTTTAATCCACATTTGGCAAAAACTACATTCACATTAGAACTAGCACTGACTGCTCACAGCAGTCTCTGAGGTGTAACCATCAGGAGGCCCATTCTTTGCACTCAGTTTAGGATGGGTACATACTTGCAAAAAGCACTGCAATGTACTGTACCTCGACTATGGTGGTCAAATTTCTGGAGGTACCTGGGAGTCGTGGGAGACATTTCCTTTTTATATTTTAATCAGTAAAGTTTATGGTTTATACAAAGATAAGGCATGATGGGTCAGAAAGAGGACACCCTATAATGAGGTCCTGCTCACAAAAATGGAATCTTCACTATGAAAAAGGAACATTTAAAGAGGACATGTCACCTCTCCTGACGTGTCCGTTTTAATAACTACTTGCATGCCCCACGCAACAACAGTTCTGGAGCATCTACTATAATGACTCTGTATTATGTCATTCCTTTATTATTCCTGTTAGAAGGCATGAACAAATTGCTAGCAGTTTGCAATTATGGTCCAGATAAGCGTTACTAGTTGGGGGAGTGTCCCTGATATTGGAAACACTGATTGGATAATGTCAGACTGTGCAGGGGCAAACCCCCAACCAGTAACACCCCCAATTTCACTGCAAATTGTTAGTAATCCATTCATAACTTCTAGCAGGAATAATAAAGGAATGGTACAACATACAGTTATAAGGCTACTTTTACATGTGCGGCACCAATTCCTGCCAGGGTTCTCCCAAGATCCGGATGCAATCCAGCAACAGAAACCGCTACATGCTGTGGTTTGAGTCCGGCAGATTCCCGCCAGATCACCCTGCTGCAGGTGTGAAAGTGGCCTAGGAATAGACGCTCTGGAACAGTAATTACAAGGGGGATGCAAGTGGTTACTAAAACAGACGTGTCAGGAGAGGTCCTATTTAACAGTTCAGCCTTAAAACTGGTATTTTCACATTCCAAAAACAAAGGGCATTCCCTTCTCAATCTTTCCTGATTATTCACTGACTGTCATGCACCGAGTTATATAAAAACTCAGGCCCCAAATAAGTGGATACTCACCTGTTTTCTCCTCTGCTTTTTCCTGCACTGCGCTCCACTCTTCACTGCTACCATCTGTTTTTCTGGCTGCAGCGGTGAAATTCTCTGCACACAGGTCATCACTACAGCCAATTACTTGTCTCAGCAGGGACGTCCCATACACGGCTGAGGCCAATGATTGGTTGCAGCAGTGACTTGTGCACAGAACATTCCTGCAGCAGCCAAGATGATGATGTCTGCAACAGGGAAGAAACAGCGAAAAAAAAACTGGTGAGAATCCACTTATTTCTTATTTTAGGGCTGCACCAGTTTTTATATGACTCAGACAATCCCTTTAAAAGTTTCTAAGATTTTTTCCAGGATCAAGTAGATTATTTCCCCACCAGACAGACAGGCCATGGCCTGCATGAATGAGAACCTCCTTAGGGACATATCCATATGTAGATGACCTACAGCAATGCTAATGTATGTTTTGGGAGTTTCCCATTGAGATGCAAAATAAAAAGAAAGAGCGGCCCTCACACCGTGCACCACCATCAATAGCGTCTTCTATTACCATTAGAGTCTGGTGTTCCCCTCGTCTCTTGTAAGTCACATGGGGAGTTATACAAATACTATATCTGATCGTTTCCAGGTCGCAAATTTTGCAATTGAAATACCTACTACGATATAACAGTAGTCAAGCCTCATCTGCTTAATTCAATAAAGGTGTAAGGGTACTTTCACACTAGCGTTATTCTTTTCCGGTATTGAAATCTGATAAAGGGTCTCAATACCAAAAAAAAAACGCTTCCGTTTTGTCCCTATGCATTCTAAACGGAAAGCAATCCGTTCAGTATGCATCAGGATGTCTTCTGTTCCGTCCCTTGTACGATATTTGACCGGACAAAATTTCGGAACACTACCGCACTTGCCGGACTTCCATTGAAATGCATTAATGCCGGATCCAGTACCAAGTGTTCCGGAAATTGCCGCATAGCCGGATCCAGTTTTCCGCTCTGTGCATGCACAGTTCCTTCTAGCTTTGAAAAAATTAAATACTGGATACGTTATTCCGGATGATACCGGAAAGACGGATCCGGTATTTAAATGAATACGTCTAACAGATCCGTATCCGGTAAAAAAAGATATCCGTTTGCATACGGATTTCCAGATCCGACAGGCAGTTCTGGCAACGCTAGTGTGAAAGTACCCTTACCCATTCTTCATTTCAGTCAAACCATCCTTAGCAGGGTCAACATGAGGTCCACCCCAGACAGGAGTCCAAGGTACCATGCGCCGAGGGGTAGCATGTTTTGAGAGTCCTATTGACTCAGCGGTTAGCACTGGTGCCTTGCAGCGCTGGGGTCCTAGGTTCGAATCCGACCAAGGACAACATCTGCATGGAGTTCGTATGTTCTCTCCGTGTTTGCGTGGGTTTCCTCCCACACTCCAAAGACATACTGATAGGGCACTTAGATTGTGAGCCCCATTGAGGACAGCTAGATGCTGATGTCTGCAAAACGCTGCGGAATATAGTAGCGCTATATTAGTGAGTAAAATAAAAACAAAATAAAGAGGTGGATTTACCCCCCTTTGATCAAACCCCCCAGTAACTGATCATGAAGGATTAGATGACACATCTTCTACACGATGTACGGACATGCTGTCCGCCCCGGAGAGTGATGCGATACCCGTCTTGCACCTCTGTGATTCTATATACCGCAGTGGGATCCAGAATGGAGGAAGTACGATGACCCATTTAATAAGTCCTGGTCGAATGAACCAAAATAACACAACCATTCCATACATTTCTGCAAGCTGTCCATTGTGATGTGGCTTTTACCATTTACATATATATATATATATATATATAGTTTCCATTGACGAGAAGTTCCTTACACTGTTTGCAGGCTATCTGCACGGGAGATCTAAGAGGCTTCTCCAAACAGCTCTCTACCCCCCATGCATGTCTGTGCAGCCCTGTGGTATGTGAAGTATGCCGCCTTATCACTGCTGTCAGCAGGAGCTGCCCTACAGCACCACCAACGAGGGAGCACTGAGGGACATGGACAATACAGAAAACATCCTGCAATGTCACACAGACCTTATAGTCCTGCAAACCACGGCCCAGGGATAAAGAATACGCAGAAACATACATTCAGCAACTGTTTACTGTGAAACCTCTCCAAGTGACCCCCTCTCCCCCTTGTCCAGACCAGATTTCATACATCAACTATTTTCTTTGAGAACCCCCCCCCCCCCCCTCCCCAAGGCAATTTTGGGTGGTGGTCTCACAGAGGTTTCACTATCATTATGATAAGGGATGTACATACATAATACAGACAATTGCACTAAGCATGAACAAGACGAGTTACAGACTGGTGGTACATGAAGGCTTACAATCTACATGTACAGTATTATATGTATACGTATAATTCCAGGTCTTGCAGTGCACAACCAAAGAGTTAAATGAAAAGTACATGCCAAACATCCCCACCAGGTAGAAGGTGTGACTGCTTCTGTCTGCTACATTTCTTATGGAGATGGGATAATGGTATACCGTGCACAAGTAGAAAAACCGTCATACAGTGAATTAAATTAGGCGCGAAAATTTCTGTGCAACACTCCTGTCCCGTCAATAAACATATGTACCTGTCTGGTTATACATTACCAGGTAAGTAACCCTTTCCTTGTCAAATAACAGAGAGCTTTTCAGCTGGGCTGATGTAGCTTTCCCAGTCTCTAATGCAGCTTTCCCAGTCTCCTGAATGTCAACTATCCCCAAATACAAGCTCTTACATCCCCCAACCCGCACAGATTGACAGCAGCTAAGCGACTGCTCTACATTTAACGCAATGATACTGCCTGCGGAATATGTCAGCGCTATATAAATGCTTAAAATAATAATAATAATATAATAAAAGTATTCTCGTTCTTACTGTGCACACGGCAGCAACTCTAGAAGCAATGAAACCTCCTTTCATTCTCTGGGTCCCAACCAAGACAAAAATCCTACTCACTCGAGGCAGAGTCACCGGGAAGTGGAGGGAGCGGAGCCAGCCCACTTTAGGGCAAAACTCTGCCTCAGGATAGTTGTTTTTCAAAGGGTAAAACTTTGAGTGCACTACGACCACAATACGTCATTTAACAATCCGCCTTCCCAGCCTCGGAGGCTCATCTATCCAGTGTGAGAATAAATATACAGAGAGCCATGGCCGGGTGTCAAAAAACATTCAATACAAACAAAAAAAATTGCTCCCGGGACAGAAAAAAAAAAAGTGACCTGGGTCAATAAAACGAGATTGTCAAAGAATTTCAAACTCATTTACCACAGGCTGCGCTCCAACAATCAATATCCTCTGCAATAAAAAGCAGCAAAAAAAGAAAAAAACTAGGATTACAAAAGTAAAATCCGTCGTCTTCCTTTCCTGAGGGAATCTAAAGTTCAGACAACAAAACTTTTTTATGCTTTTTGGCTTCTTTTATAGTTTTTATTTTTATACTGATGGATGGATTCCGACTGAGAATGTCATTGGTTTAACCATCTAATAAATCAGGATGGAGTTTTCGGGATGATACGAGGTGGAGGCGGCAGCTCCTTGATGGTATCAGGGGTGGACTGTCTGGCATAGGTTTGGCTCTAGGGGATGTTATTTTCCTTTTCTTTTATCCATGTGCTATCCGCACCACTCATTTCTATAGGACCATCCATATTTTTTGCAGATCCATGTTCTTCTTTTGTTTATACGAGGCTCTGTTCCCAAGTCCTGATATTTTTTTCTTAATATGCAAATTAGGTGTTTGGTGCAATGAGGGCGTCACCATTGTGTTTGTTGCACCGAAGCTCCACTCCTTTCTATAACCAGCCCCTCCTTT
Organism: Bufo bufo; assembly: GCF_905171765.1. Lineage (NCBI taxonomy): Eukaryota > Metazoa > Chordata > Amphibia > Anura > Bufonidae > Bufo > Bufo bufo. Next base: position 58,900,338 of record NC_053395.1, on the reverse strand, counting down.
GCCTCTGCCTGCTCTTGTCAATCAAAGCAGTAACAGAGGGGTGGCCACCTAAATGAGTGAAGCTTGGGTGCAACCAGAGCAATGAAGATGCCCCTATTGCACCAAATGCCTAATTTGCTAAAGTGTCAACTCAGGAACAGAGCCTCAGATCAACTAAAGAAAAACAGTGTTTTAATCAGGTGAACCCCAGCTATGTGTCTATACAAACTGAGAGGGAGATCACTGATGACCGATTCCTTTTAAGGGGGCATCATTTTAGGTAGGCACACAAGGGGGTATTCACTGTGTGGGGGCTCCTTAAGGGGACATAATACTGTGTGGTGGGCACTTAGAGGGCATTACTTTGTGCAGGGGTCATTTTAGGGGGCACTTAAAGGATCATCCTGCTGTGAGGAGGCCACTTAGAAGCATCATATTGCATGCGGGCACTAAAGGGGCATCATACTGTCTTAGGGGCATCATTACTGTTGGTGGGCACTAAAGGCATAACTATCGTGAGGTGGCACTAAGGGGACATTCTTATCGTGTTGGGGCTTGAATGGTATTAGAGGTATTGCTTATTGTTTCAGGGAAAGAAAAAAAACTTGCCGGAGGGCACAACATGACACTTTTTTTGCGGTTCTGACCATGGGCGTAACTATAGGCATAGCAGCCATAGCACTTTCTATAGGGTCCAGAGGTTGGGGGGGGGGGGGGGGGGTGGCTTATAAAGTGCTAGAACATTGTACCTTTTGGTGGGGAATAACAATATGGTGGCTTTTTGCTATAATATATGATGCTACTTTACATACTTCTATGAATGCTATTTATGCTGCAGTTTTCATTTTCTCACAGTAGATGGTGGGGGGCCCATCTTACTTTGTAATGAGGCCATATGAATCATAGTTACACCCCTGGCTCCAGGGACGGATTGGCCATAGACTGTACAGGGAAATTTCCCAGTGGGCCGATGCCCAGGGGGCCACCTGAGTCCTCCTCACGGCTGGCCAGTGGAGGTTTTTGGGGTTGTATTTTGTGTTGCTGGCAGTATTTTATAATTTACTGTGTTATTTGGCTCTGTTAGGGTGGTATAATGTGCCGCAATATGGTATTGCTGGCCCTGACTTCCATCAATTTGGACCCAACTACTTTAGTATTTTTTCCAGGGCCACTTTAAGTTCCCAGTCTGCCCCTGCCTGGCTCAGACCTAGAGGTATGTCGATCTTCACAAAATGTACTTTAGTACCCCTGTACTAAGGCATATTTCATAGGAAGCTAATAAAACCTACCAGTATGTAGGAGGACTCCATACATGTTGGTAGATGTTGGTACATGTTGAGAGATGTTGCTCTTGGTCAGGTTCTAACCTAGTAGCCCAGTGACACAAGGCAGCAGTGCTAACCACTGTTGGTAGCCAAGTGGTGACCACCGGAGATGGTAAAGCTATGGCTGATCATTCCTTGATTCTTGCACTGTGCATGACAACTAGCTGCAGGCACCTAAACATGTAAGGACATCTCTAGGAGGGCTGGTTCCCAAGAGAGCGCCTTTACATTATTTTTCAAGCCTAGGTATGACATTGAGCTAAAGGTCTTCTGTCTCACTCTGTAACCTTTACTTTTAGTTTCGCTAGGGCCTTGAAGAAACAGCAGATGTCTTGGTGACCGGTTTCCTATAACTTTCAGTATGTACGGTACATATAGCTTCATGCTGTAGGTACCTATCACTTCAGAAGAACAAAAGGCTACAACAAACACGTCTGTCTTTATATATCCCATAGAGACAATAAAACCTAAATGTGTCCATACATGTAGCTGTAAATGTTAATGATCTAACAGGGAAACCGTGATTGTTGAGAATGAACATTAGGGTCATTCTCAATGGCTGAACGGCACAAGAAGAGAGGTCTGCGGCCAATTGCCACCCATCAAAACCACTGGAAGGGTTTTCATCATCATTTGCGCCATTTTTTGCTGTTCTAGAAATGCTGCAAAAATGCGGGCAGCACGGTGGTTCGGTGATTAGCACTGGTGCCTTGCAGCGCTGGGGTCTTGGGTTCACTCCGACCAAGGACAACATCTGCATGAAGTTTGTATGTTCTCCCCATGTTTGTGTGGGTTTCCTCCAGGTTCTCCGGTTTCCTCCCACGCTCCAAAGACATACTGATAGGGAACTTAGATTGTGAGCCCCATTGGGGACAGTGAGTGTTGCTATAAAGCGATGCGTAATATCAGCGCTATATCAGTAAGCATAATAAAAGAAGACAAATACACACATGCATTATTCATTTCAAACTATTGATTTCTACAGACTAAATATCGCACCGATGCAGATCCAAAGGAACATTGCGTATTGAAAAAAAAAAAACCCAGGCATGTAAAAAAATAGAATGTGAATAATACCATGTAAATGCATTAGAAATGAAAAAACAAAATTAATATAGATTGGTAATAATGGGCTGTCCACTCTTTTACAAGTAATAGCCCATCGCTATCTGACCACAGAGAGTCAGACAACCCGCACCTCCGCCGACCAGCTTTCCTGCAGTAGCTCTGGTGCTGGAACTTGACCGTGTGGCCTGTTGTGCAGTGGACGGAACTGGTAAATGCACTGAAATGAATGGGAGAAGCGCTGCAGTAACCACTTCCATCCACAACAAAATGTACGGAGCCAGCACCGCAGCTACTGCAGCACTGGGGTCCTAGGTTCGAATCCAACCAAGGACAACATCCGCATGGAGTTTGTATGTTCTCCCCGTGTTTGCGTGGGTCTCCTGTGGGTACTCCGGTTTACTGATAGGGAACTTAGATTGTGAGCCGTACTGGTGACAGTGAGTGATGATAATGTCTGTAAAGCGCTGCGGAATATGTCAGCAGCTATACTGCTGAAGAGCTGATCACCAGGAGAGGAGGGTATTGGGCCACTGCAGATCCAGGGAGCGACTGGCAGAAGAAGCAGGAAAAGCGAGGGTGCACAGTGTGGCTTGGACCCGCCCCTGGTGCACTTAACTGCTCATTTGCATATGGATCCACATGACTTTTTCTCCACAACGGATCGCTATGTGAAAGGTATCATTACATTCGGCTGAGCTAGCCCTACAAGGCATTGTGCCTGGTCTAACAGTGAAGTTTCTGGTAACAGATTCCCTTTAATTAGATGTTAAAATTGCTCTGAATATCTTATTATAAAATATTTTGTCAGATGAGCAGAGCCGGTGTCTGGCAATTCTGCTATTATTAGTAAGTTACAAGCCCCACAATTGATTACATACTAATCAGCTGCTCAACTGCAGGGGCAGCAGCTGCTGAGAATGCCATTTACATGGTAAATCTTCGCGTTTATGCTTCGCCAAATAGGTATTCAGAGCATGACGCGTAGATGTGCCGAGACACAATCCTTCTCGTAGACGGTCTCCGATGTGACAGCTCCTGCACAGGAGACGCAGCTATGCATGGCTCCGAGACCTTGCTGTGATTCTGCCATCGACGTCTCATGCTATTAGTTCCCCATGGTGTCCCAAGAAATAAAATCACACCAACCGAGAAGAAATAGCCCCATATAATACTACATTATGTAACTATTCCGGGTTAAATGCTATACACTGCATATTCTGGTGCCACAGAGACAATGTAATATTTAATGATATTGGGGATGAAGAGGAGGGCGCAGTTTAACTGGCTTCCGTCACCAGATTTATAGCAGTAAAACAGGCTGATCTGGGGGGTACCATCTCTCCTTGGGGAGAGAGCGCCTTAGTCTGCCTCAGGAGACTTACAGGCCATACATGCTCCTCTGGAATTCTGGGAAGAAAGGGATGCAAATGAGCTCTTAACAAGCTCTGCCTCTAATGCCACCAGATGTAAGGCAGCTATCCAATAAGTCAATGTTCGACCCTTTAAAAAGGCCTTCAGACATGACTCGGATATAAAATAAGCCAGCATCTCATCTGCAGACAGCAGTTTCGGGGTGATTGCGCATCATCAGTGCAGAGCAGAGAGTACTGGCTTAACTGGGTGAGAGGCCAAGTCAGGATTTCAGGGTACTATCTCTCCCAATTAGCCAGTACTCTCTGCTCTGCACTGATGAGGGGCAATTACCCTGAAACAGCTGTCTGCAGATGAGATGCTGGCTTATTTAATATCAGAGTCATGTCTCAAGGCCTTTTTGAGACACCGGTCTTAATAAATGACTGCCTATGCCCGCAATATGTGGACCATGGACCCACTGAAAACAATGGGTTCTCAAGCATGCGGACCGCATCCGTATTTTGCAGATCCATAATCTACAGACTGCAAAAAGGATACAGTCGTGTGCATGGGGCCCTGCAGAGTGAGGAACTGCATTCTATATTGGGTGGATAGCTAGTGCGGTGACTGGCACAGGGCAGGGGCACTGGAGTAGAGGTTGAACAGAAAAGATGATCCCGGCTGCTGCATTCAGGGGAGAGTTTAGCAAGAATGAATCAAATGAAATGGAAACACATTTTTCAATATAAATCCACCCCTCATTACGGGAGGATCTGACCCAGATGGTAAAAACAGGCGGCATAAGATTGTCATTTTATGCATTCTCGCCAGAATTCAATCAGTTTTAGAGGTTCTGTATTTATAGACACTGGTGAGGTTGGCCATTCTGAATGACAGGATATGATAGCCTCATCACATGAGTCACACTAGGAGGAGAATGGCCTCCGGTGTCAGTGCTTTTACGTTAGCTGGCTGGCACACGGACATGAATGGATGCCAACTGAATAAGGAGTTTCCAGTCTGGTCTTGAGGTAGGTTTGCTAGCAGAACAGAATATATGATATTCCTAGTGCACTCTCTAAGGCTATGTTCACAGCTTCAAGATTGGATGAGGATTTACGTGCACATTCTGTGCCTAAATCCTTATCAAATCCCCTGACATTCCTCATCCAATGAAAAGATATGGAATATACTAGAAAGATTCTGCACAAAATAATGGCCGCTCTGCAGATTTTAAAAGGTATCTAAACCTTCAATCTTAGAACGGAAGGTGCAGCTGCTCCTCTGAGAAAGCTCTTCACCTTTGGCTAGGATCAGCTCTGCTTTTGCAGCATGTGACGTACGGATTCATATGAGGATGCATACTGGGCATGCTGCAAAAGCAGAGCGAAGGTGATGACCCCTCTCAGAAGTGGCTAAGCTCCTTCCGTGTGTTGAGTGAAGGTTTAGGTACCCTTTAAAGTCTACCACATGCTTTTTTTTCCAGCACGGAAAAGATATAGGTTCGCCAACACATCCACAGTCCCATTCACTTCTATGGGACGGCTCGTTCCTATACACTTGAATAGAAAGGAACCATCTCATAGAAGTGAATGGGGCAGCTTCTTGTAATGACATCTGCTCGTCGTCGACATCGCAACGGCGAGCAGGTGTCATATACAAGAAGCTGTCCCATTCACTTCTATGGGATGGTTCCTTCCTATTCAAGTGTATAGGAACGAGCCGTCCCATAGAAGTGAATGGGACGGTAGATGGGTAAACAATGAAGGGAAGGCAGTCTTCTCTTCAAACAGCTGATAGGAGAGGGTGCCGGGTGTCGGACCGCCACCCATCGGATATTGATGACCTATCCCGAGGATACGCCATCAATATTAAAATCCCGGAAAACCCTTTTAAGATATGACACAGTACGAAGAATAAACTGGTAGAGTGGCCAGTAGAGCAATCCAGTAAGATATCCAACTCATCTGTTTTTAAGCTAATTGCAAGCCGTCAGTAGAGTACAGGCACATGGTCAGCACAGCGATTGGAGAAAAGACTTCCACAAACCGCGCAGGTCTTCTACTCATGGGATCTGCATAAAGGCACTATCCCAAAGAGTAAGGATACTTACTATAAAGAGCACAAATGCACTCATTAATATGTTATGTATATGAGCCTATCAAAAATTATCAAAATTATTACTAGTCAATGTTGCCTGAAGACACAGAAGTACAAATCATGTTCCTCTAGTGTGTAAAGGTTACTTGAAATCGACTAGTCATTAATAATTGCACAATGGGCAAGTCCAAACAAACGGCAGAAGAAGAGCGTCCTGTCAGTCTGGAAGTGATGTCATGCACGGAGCAAGGAAATTGATAATCAAGAAACTGAGATACCATTAAACCTAATCATCAAGGGAAAACATGCAACTAAAATCTTTCCCTTGCATTACAGTGCCATTAACTTAAAGGGAATCTGTCACCACGTAGCTCGAAATGAAACCATCTTGCATGCGTGCTTCTCAGTACATTCTAATGGTGTTGCTTCTATTTCCATCAGTGGCCCCATTGTGGAGAAATTAGGCTTTTTTTGTTTTATGCCAATTAGTCCTTGGGTGCAATGAGGGCAGTGAAATTGCACCTCGCTGCACCCGAGGCTATGCTTCTTTTTCTTCCCAGCTGTGCCCCCCACCACTTTGAGTTGTAGGACCGGGCAGTTAAGACGTATTCTCGCCTGGGCCTGAAGACTCGCGACTGCTCGTTCGCTTACTGTTTAACGTAGGCGCAGTACACAAGCCATCGGCCAGCAAGCTCATGTGCTGTGCCAAAGAGTGATGCAAATGAGCAAAACTTCGGGAGACTATAGGGCCAGGCATGAGTTCGACTTTACTGCCTGGCTCTAGCAGTCAAAGTGGTGGGGGCATGGCTGAGAAGGAAAAGGTGTGAAGCCACGGGTGCAACGGCACCCACCTTATTGCACAAAGGGACTAAGTAGCATAAACAAAAAAAGCCTAATTTCTTCACAAAGAGGCCACCAATGCAAACATAAGATGATTTCATAGTGAGCTATGTGGTGACGCATTCTCTTTAAGGGTACTTTCACACTTGCGGCAGGACGGATCCGACAGGCTGTTCACCATGTCGGATCCGTCCTGCGGCTGTTTCGCCGTGCCCCCGGGCCGCCGCTCCGTCCCCATTGACTATAATGGGGATGGGGGCGGAGCTCCGGCGCAGCACGGCGGTGCACGGCTTAAGGCCGCCGGACTAAAATTACTGCATGTCAGGTTTTTTAGTCCGGCGGCTTTCTCCGTGCACCGCCGTGCTGCGCCGGAGCTCCGCCCCCGTCCCTATTATAGTCAATGGGGACGGAGCGGGGGCACGGCGAAACAGCCACAGGACGGATCCGACATGGTGAACAGCATGTCGGATCCGTCCTGCCGCAAGTGTGAAACTAGCCTAATGGAACTTCAGTTGACTTAGTTTCTGACATATGGAAATTCCCAAAGTCAAACTGGCACCTCTGATGACTCGGGATAATCTCACTCTAAGGGCCCATTCACACGAACGTAAGCCATCCGTGCTGCGCACCGCTAATTGGAATCCACAACGCACGGGCACCGGCCATGGGAATCCCATATTGCGGTGCAGACCCATTCAAGTCAATATATGGACATGTCCTATCTTTTGCGGTGCAGAGGCACGGACCCAAAAGCCCACAGAAGAGCTTCTGTGGGCGCTTCAGATCATGCCTCTGCTCCATATTTTGAAGATTACGGACCCATTATTACGGACCCGTATATTGCAGATCCACGTATATGGGCATGGACAGTATATGGTTGTGTGACTGAGCCCTAAAGGATACCCACCCATCAATGCAATCATCTTCTGACACATTTCAATTACATATCAGAAGATCATGCATGTGTAGAGTTGATGCAGATGCTTCCAGAAGTGGCCATATGAATCATACTTAAGTAAGGCAAATCTATCGATTTCAGGGGAACCAACAGACCATCTGAGTTGCATCAAATGCCTGACCAATGCCCACCAGGGTAAAAATTAAAAGATCAGGACTTTCAACATGCCCGATCCTTTGTCATCAAGGCAAATAAGCTGCCGCTGGAATTGTCTGACAGTGGCTTATTACCCTCTCCCCTTTCAAAAACACATGCACCCTTAGCAAAACTGAACCTGCATGTATATGGGGACTACGTTAAGAATAGCCAAATGAGTGTTTGCCCCCAACAGCTACTGAGGCGAGTGTATGATGACTGTTAGGGTGGTATCTGAAGAACGTAATATGGACACAAAACCTCTGGCAATCTAAGTTTGGTCCAGTAGGCTCCATCTGTACTGTGATTGCTTTAACATAAAAATAGAAATAAACACATTCTGTAAAAATGGTGTCCTTTGGCTTCTACAACACGGCATGGATTGTGTTTCTTCTATGCGTCATTCCAGATTTATTAATAACGGTCACATACTGGCTAATTCCAAATCTGTTTGTCATAATCATTTTCATAATGTTGTTCTCTGAAGTACTGGCGAAGAAAAAGGTTTTACTTGGAAATAAAGCAGCGTTAATTACAAGTAGTTCAAAGAATCCAGAACGACTAGGTTCGCCGTGAGTATATTTATGGATTTTCAAGCAAAGAGGTTCCCCGAAGATTAAATAAATAACTCTAAACTGTACTCGTTAGCAACGGTAAAACAATCTATCATACTATGTTCTATCAATGGCACACGGGTCGATCCAAGGAAAAAGCAAAGCCTCACCTCGAGAACAACTTACAAGACCAGGCCCACGAGCCAACAATTCTCGCTGCGTGTTAGACACGGTTTCTCACTTCTGGACCCTCCAAACAGAGCAGATGTTTCCTCCTCCACAATCCTTCACAAGAAACGTGTCTGGGAACAATCAGTTTTGAGGACTTAAAACAAGTAAGCCACCAAATTATGGGAATCCTTTCCGTTAGCCTGACCTTGTCCTACGTTCCCAGATGAAGTCAGGACTGGACGATTTTCCCAGCTAACAGGACATTATGGCTAAGAAAAACAACAAAGAGTAGACTTGAGAGCCTACTTATAATGATCTCACTAGAACTGACCCTAAAGTTTTTCACAATTGTCATCTCTGGCGGCATGATGTAGCTATTTGGTAATTACCTTATTCAATGATGTATAGCGCACTGAAGCTATATATATATATATATATATATATATATATATATATATATATATATATATATATATATATAAATAAAGTAAACTATACTGTCCAAAAAGCAACAAATATATGCATTTGCTCATTCCACACGCTCTATTACTTAATGTCCTGTATCTTTGTAGCCCAACTAAATTATGCAGCAACGTACAGTAAGTGCCTGCCCTCGTTAGCTTCCCGACTGAGCTTGCATTTTTCCTTTTTTTAAAGTAACCTTGCAATTTAAAGGCCTTTTACAATTTGACAAGAGGGTCTCTATCAATCTGTTGACGGGACCTCATGTACATTATAATGCTGTTACAATCCGTACAGCTTCCTATTAGTAATGTAATTATCAATCATGAGATGATGATAGACAACCTCCCACCTACATTATATCATTAGCAGGCAGCGCTAGATACGCTTCCAGTGTCACTGGCGGAGATTTACAAAGCGGAATGCACCAGAATTTGTGGCTAAAATAGACTTACATGCTTCCTTCACCATTTATTACGTGTTTCAGACACTCTCCTCCCTATGCAACTCGCTAACACGCCCAGCAAGATGCAACAAATTTTTTATACAGCGTGAACCACTACAAGAAATTTGGCTCATCCTTAGACTGCCTGGTCTAAGTTTCTGCTGTGCTGCCCATGATCTCCACGGACAGCACAAATATCCATTGACTTTTCCACAGACCGTGGGGACACCACAGAAGGATGTCCTATTTCTGTCCATGATTACAGATCCCTCACGGACACAAAGTGGATGTCATCTGTGTTTGGTTTGTGGTTTTTAGAGATTTTTGCTAGGAAATGCTCAAGAATTTTCAGCCTAGCAGTGTCAGTGGAACACTAAGGACACATGAAAAGCAAAAAAAGGACACACACCAAACATAGATCCTTCATGGACATCTTCAAAGAAAATATGTAACAGACTGCACACAGGTAGCATCTGCTGTCTGTTTTTCTTGCAGACCCATTCACTTGAGTGATTGAGCCTTGCTGGAAACCTGGAGCTGGATGCTGCATGATGCAGTTTTCTTGGCATGGACTGGTGGTCCATGGGGAAAATCGCTCATGTGAATTGAGCCATTGACTTGGGTCACTCTTCTGTCCACCAGGATATGAAAACTGTTCGTCCAGATGAGATGCGGTTGAGATTAAATAATGCAGTGCTCTATATTACAGGCAGCACGGTGGCTCAGTGGTTAGCACTGGTGCCTTGCTAACCATCGAATCCGGCCAAGGACAACATCTGCATGGAGTTTGTATGTTCTCCCTGTGTTTGCGTGGGTTTCCTCTGGGTACTCCGGTTTCCTCCCACACTCCAAAGACATACTGATAGGGACCTTAGATTGTGAGCCCCATTGGGGACAGTTAGATGCTAATGTCTTTAAAGCGATGCGGAATATAGTAGCGCTATATAAGTGCATAAAATAAATAAATAAAAAAAATATTTCACTGCATTCTGAGAGAAGTAGTTTTTCTTACACGATATCCCAGGGGTAATTTACTTCTTAGGGTGCCTTCACATCATGTGGATTTTGTTGAGGAAAATTCTGCGACTGAAAATCAGTTCATTCCGCAGCGTGTGAAGCCACCCTTAAAATGGAGGAAAAAAATTCTGTTGTTCTTTAGAAATTAGTAATTTTATGTAAATTTGTAACTCTACGGTCATTTTGGACTTCCCCTTGTTGCCTTAAGGCGTTACTTCAGAATCCTACCTCATTAGTAATGTGCACATCAAAGGGTTTAAAAATCCTGAAACGATCACCCAATTGGCCCATCAGGATACACTAGAACATCTGGATTGTGTTGTCCTTGTCCCTGAAATGCAACACTAAGAAATAATAGGCATTGCAACATACCGTACTCGCTCAAGCTGGAAGAATTATGAAATTCTTCCCTTGACATCTATTAAAGAAATATGTGACTTTAAAATACCTGTCACTGCTTGTTGTTGATTTAGAGAGAAAGATTAAAACTTAATGATTCAACGCTTCCAGAAACAGAACCAGGCTCTGAACAGAGAAAAACAATTCATGAAATGATCACGGAAGAGATCTTCAGCACTCGGAGTACTTGCATCATGTTCTGTTTTGAGTAGAAGACAATCCCTCTTTTTTTTCTGGACAATTTTGTCAAAATTTGATTGAGAAGTAGGGAAACCAAAATGAAAAATCACATGATAGATATGCATAGGTCACATAGTAATCTGAATATACCGTATATGCCGGCGTATAAGACGACCCCCAACTTTTACACAGAAAATATAGAGTTTGGGATATACTCGCCGTATAAGACTACCCCTTTTTCAACACACACCAAAGAAAAATTTAAAAAGCATTAGATTTGATTTCAATATGGTAATTTTAATTCAAATAAGTATGACATGCTGTTTGCATGCCATCCCTGCATCCCACCACCATCCCTAGGTACCACCGCCATCCCATGGTATCACCACCATCCCTGCATCCTACCAACATCCCTAGGTACCACCGCCATCCCATGGTATCACCACCATCCCTGCATCCCACCACCTTCCTTGTCCTCCCTCCCTGCCTCCCAGACCCTAAACATGTGCCACCTATACCCTGAACATGTTTTTGTTATGTTATTCTTCATATTCACATTCACATATGCACATCTGCGCCGCACTTAGATACGCCGCACGGAGATCTCGCACATGCGCAGGAGCGAGATACGAGTGGCCGTGATGATCCCGTGTATCCACGCTCGCCGCATGAAATCTCGCACATGCGTAGGAGCGAGATGCGAGCGGCCGGGAGGATGGCGGTACAAGGAGCATACAAGGTACAGAGCAGGGGGCGGTATACAAGGTACAGAGCAGGGGGGAGGCATACAAGGTACAGAGCAGGGGGCGGTATACAAGGTACAGCGCAGGGGGGGCATATGCCGTGGGTTATATCGCAGCTCTCAGCTGCTGGGGATACAAGGCAATAGCCCGGGCTCTCTCTGTTGATAATTCGGGCGTCCCGGCACTGCAGCGCCCGCCATACCCGGCGTATAAGACGACCCCCCACTCTAGAAAATATTTTCTAGGGCTCAAAAGTCGTCTTATACGCCGGTATATACGGTATGTATGACATTTAGAGTAAAAGGGTGGCAAGTACAACGACAAGAAATCGGGGCAAGATGCAGCCCATGTCCAATAGAATCATGTACACATAGATATGTTTAATTACAGTGATCGAAAAAAATTCCTGTTTCTTTTAACTATACGTGAATTTACGGATTGTTAGTAACTCAGGCCGAGTGGAAAGAACAAATCATCATTTACTGATCATAATGGTTTGTCAGGCCGTTTGAACTTTTTTAAAAACCTCAGATTTTTTAAAAAATAATGCAAGTAATGTTCACCGTACCTAACACGTGTGACCCTTTCCAAGTTCCTCCATCAGTCCCTGTTAACACGGCAAGTCAGTGATTGGCTGGGCGGTCACATTTCTGTGTCAGCAGGGACCAAGAAGTACAGAGAGTGGCAGGGGGCCCAGGGAGTGTCAGAACGGGAGCGGCAAGGTACGACTTCTTTTATTATTATAAAGCATTCTCAGTAGTTTAAAAAATTAATTGCTGGACCAACTGTATAAAAGATTCCCCCAGAATAGGGCAAATACAAGGCTGCATGAAGCAGCTGACCAGTGTGTGTCCAGCTACCGACCGAGACCCCTGGGTAACAGTTGATTTTCCCATTCTACCAGATGAATGTTCATACATGTAATGAACGGATGGCTGGAGTCTGCTAGAGCCTATGCTAGTCAGCATCTTTTACCATGCCTCAAAGACCCTGGAACAATAGGCTCCTCTCTTTGATGTCCAAATGCCTTTTAAACCGAGAAATCCAAGCTAGGGCTGAAACGATTACTCAATTGAATCGAGTAATTTGACACAAAAAAATCCTCGATGCAAATTTTTTGCATCGAGGATTCGTTTGTGTCATGTGACCACGGAGCGGGAGTAAAGTGCTTGCCATTAGTCACGCTCCATGCTCACCCGCACCGCGCTGCACTGTACCCTGACACATCGTCAGGTCATAGTGCACATAAGCGCGCACTATTACCCGACGCTGTCTGGTGCCAGGAAAACAGTGCAGCGCACGGAGAAGAAGTATTTTATTTTACTGGCACTGGGGACATGGCTAGGAGGGGGAGATGGTGGCAATTGGGGGGGGGGGCAAGCTGGTGGCACCGAGGGGGCAGCTGGTGGCACTGGGGGGGGCAAGCTTGTGGCACTGGGGGGGGGGCAAGCTTGTGGCACTGGGGGGCAAGCTTGTGGCACTGGGGGGGGGAGCTGATGGCACGGGGCGGATGAGTTTTTATAAAGAAAAATGATCTTTTTTGTTATTAGAGTACTTGATTAATCGTTGGATTAGATAGAATACTCGATTACAAAAATAGTCGATAGCTGCAGCCCTAATCCAAACCTATAGCCACAGCCACCAAGATGCACCCTCGGAGACTGATTTTCTTCAATGAATTTTTCATACTGCGAGTATCCTGTGCTCATTTCAATTAACCATTTATAATTCTTCAGTGGAGAACCCCCTTCAACAATGACCAAAATGGTCTGCTATGGTTGAACCATATTAAACAGGACCTGTCAAAAGTCTGATCTAGGTCTCTCATTGTACACAAATGGGGAGCAAGCTATCAATCAGCTTGAATTGATTGACAGGTTTCTCCCTATTTGTGTATAGGGAAAGAAATGCAGACCAAGAGGGGGAGAAGCCAAAGGGGAGCCATTCCTGTGACTTTCTACCTATTCCCAGCTGAATTTTAAACTATGCTCCATTCAGACTTTTAGAGTAAGAGTGAATGGGTCCGCATCCGTGATACGGTTTGCACACGGCCGATGCCCGTATATTGTGGACCCGCTGTTTGCGAATCGCAATACGGGCATGGCTGGGCAACAGCCGTGTGCATGAGCCCTAAGGCTACCGTCACATCTGTGGCATGGAGGGGTTTGTGTCCAGCCGATTCTCTGCATTTTTACTGGAATGCCAGTTCTCCATGTCGCAGATTTTTAACGAAGCCTAAATTAGTGACTTTGTGTATGATGATTATTTCTAAATTAGATATATATGGTTTAGCCTAAGACTAAAATCAATAAAAAATGCACTTTGTCAGTATAGAACAAGCCTATGGGGCCATTTTGTACAGATACGAGTCTGTATCCAGTTAGCAAATCAAGTCTCTTTATATACGTAGCGCAGAACGGTGGTAAACACTGGAAACCGTTCCTTCTTAACTACTTTCTAAGCTACTAACGTGAAACACATGGGGGATAAAATGCCCGTCTGCCCTTTTCTCTTTTTGCATGGAGACCTCTCAATACAGAAGGCTGCCAATGGAATTTACTGCACATCTGACAACCAGAGGTTAGTAACCCTAGTTTACGTTTCCGTCAAGACGATGTTATTGCAAAAAATGTCCCCCAACTGAGAAGACCGGGAACAATGAAACCAGCAATATTCTCTATAATCACTGTGTTGGGAAATGACAGTCTACAACTAAACATAAAAAATAGGTTTACCACTAGTGCCTGTATTAGGGCTCATGCACACGAACGTACAAGGAAGACAGCAATTAATTTTGATCTATTCCCCAAGTGTATATTCTCCTTCAGCTCCAGACTGGTAATTCCTGGTGGGTAAATCAGTTGGCCACCCTACAGCGGCAGATTTAAAGCAGCACTTTTAGAAAAATTTGATCCTCTGACCTGTTAGAAAGGTAAATGATGTAAACTGTAGTGAAGGCAATTTTCATACCAGTGGCTGTATTTGTGAGTTAAAACCTCCCCTCAGATCCTCAGCTGTGTCATGTGACCAGCACTCTGACACAGGACAGGAAGTCAGTTTCTTCTCTATTCATTCCTATGAGACTGACATGGAGGCTCCAATAGGAATACATAGAGAATACACCGGCTTCCTGTAAACACAAAAGATGCTGTGTTATTTGAAAAGTGAGAGTGTTGATCAATTGACGCAGCTGAGGATCAGAAGAAAGGGGATAACTCACAAATACAGTCACTGGTAAGAAAATTACATTCTATACGGTTTACATAACATCTAAAAGGTCAGAGCATTATAGTTTTTGTGGGGAGAGCTTCTTTAACAAGGAATGATGGATACATTTACATAGGCTCTATTCACACATCCACAATTCCGTTCCGCATTTTGTGGAACAGAATTGCGGAGACCCATTCATTTCTATTTGGCCACACAACCGATCCGGAAATGCGGACCCGCACTTCCGGGTCCGCATTTCCGTTCCCGAAAAAAATAGAACATGCCCTATTCTTGTCAACAATTGCGGACAAGAATAGGCATATTCTATTAGTGCCGGCAATGTGTGGTCCGCAAAATGCAGAACGCACATTGCCGGTGTCCGTGTTTTGCGGATCCGTGGATCCGCAAAACACACACGGATGTGTGAATGGACCCATAGTGTGTGAATGAGATTTCCTAAAGAGGACCTGTCATCACCAAATGCAATGCAAGGAACCTTTAACGCTCATTTAGAAGAGTAGATAATCGTTCAGATGATTGGCGAAGCAAGTGACCTACCGACACAACGTCAAACGTAATGGCAAGCGCTTACATGCAGGCAGCATTGTGCACAAATTTGTACATATTCGATTGTTTACTCGCTTAAAAAATGATGTAGTACAAAGCATACTGTATGCAACCTTGTGGACTGCAGCTGTCACTTGAAATCAACAATGCAAGAAAATGCTAGGTAGAACTTCAGGCCTGGTGTCTTCTTCATCCCTAGGCTTGATATTAGTACTGGTTTGTAACCGCTCGGTTGAGCAGGACTTGTGGAACATAATTAGATCTCTACTGTAAAGTAGAAGGATCTGACAGACAAACTAATAAATAAAACTCCTTAATCAGTGAAAACGGTCATATCTTGGGGGAGGAGGTCAGGAGGTCAACAGCTATCTGAAGTGGCCATCTTCACAACTCCATCTTCTAAAGCAGAGCCACGGTTATAAAGACTGGCTGCAGGTATGCCCTATGCTCTTCTTCCACATCAACACCCAGTCCAATAAAATAAAAAAAAAGTCAAAGTCATCATCCTGCCTATAAAAATAAATGTTCTTACCTTTGATTTTAGAAAGCATTGCTCTGATGTACCACGTCTGCCTCCCATGGGAAAGCTATGTGTCACAATAACTTATCGGATGTCTTCAGACAAACACCTGGACATTATAGGCCTTAGGCATTAATGGGGTCTTTTGAGAAGTAAATGTTGATGACCTATCCTCAGGACAGGTCATCAACATCAGATTGGTGTGGGGGGGAGGGGGGGGCCGACTCCCAGATTCCTCAGTGATCAGCTGTTTAAAGTGAATACTCACCGATCCCCCAGGTACAGTGCCGTCTATTGTGTGGCAGCTGGACTTGGTACTGCAGTACAGTACCATTCGATGCAGGAAGGCCATGTGACCAATGGGCGTGATGTCACAAGCCATGCAAGATAACAGCTGATCACCGAAGGGTGCTGGGTAGGATTCCTCATCGATCCGAGGCCTCTTGCACACAAACGTTTTTTTTTTCCTTTTCCGTTCCAATTTTTGCATTCAATTTACGGACCGTATACGGAACTATTCATTTCAATGGATCCGCAAAAACAAAATGATAGGTACTCCGTATGTCTTCCGTTTCCGGATTTCCGTTCAAAGATAGAACATGTCCTATTACTGTCTGCATAACGGACAAGGATAGTACTGTTCTATCAGGGGCCAGCTATTCCGTTCCGCAAAAAACGGAATGCACACGGACGTCAGCCGTATTTTTTGCGGATAGCAAAATACTGAAAGCGCCATACGGTCGTGTGCAAGAGCCCTGACATTGATAAGCTATCCTGGGGATGAAGGGGTTCTTGCCCCAAAAATGAGTTTGGCACAATTAAAAATTTAAAAGAGATTTCCGAGATTTCTGATTGGTAGGGGTCCAACACCCAGGACCCACGCTCATCAGCTGTTTGAGAAGACACCGGTGCTCCTGTAAGCGTATAGGCCTTCTCGCAACTTACCAAGCACGGCGCCGTACATTGTATAGCAGCTATGTTTAGTATTGCAGCTCAGCCCCAATTCACTTTTATGGGGCTAAGCTGCTCCTAGGGGACGTGACCGTGAACGATGAACGTGTTGTCACTGGTCTAGGAAAAGCAGAGAGAAGGCCGCGCCAGTGCCTTCTCAAACAGATTATTGGCGGGGGTCCCAGGTGTCGGACCACCGCTGATAGGATACTAATGACCTATCTAAAAGAAGGAGCCTCCTCAAATGGCTGATCCTGGGGGTGCCGGGAGTGTAGGTCATCAGCATAAAAATCTCAGAATGTGGTGTTGGAACCATTTGAAGGGAAGTGCATAATCTTAGATTCTTCTCGCTCCTTGCGTTTCTGTCCTGACGATAGATCATCAATTTTTAACTTCTGAAAAAAACGCTCTAAGCAACGAAAATCTGACTACCAATTGCTACAAAATTGGTACAATATGCTTAAACAACACAGGCTTCACAATAGGTGCTGGGGATAGCTTACCTCCTCCACTGTGACTTCTATGTAGACACAGATAAGCTTTAATTCTTTATTGTGTCAAACTGATTCTAGGTTTTGGGCCAAGGACCCCTTAATCCCCAGGATAACTACCAATACCAGACTGGTGGGGGAATCTGACCCCAGCACCCACGGTGATCAGCTGTTAGTAGGGTCTGCAGCATCTTTGGTGGCCTGTGACATCATATCTATTGGTCACATGGCCTTCCTGCCCTAACTGGGTCTGAGCTGCAATACCAGGGATTAGTGAGGTGAATATTTAGTCAATCCCTTTAAGTCACTGACTACAAGTAACAGTATCATATTTTCCAATGTATGAGAACAACGTGGGTCATTTATCAAAGACTGGCCTTTTACGTCGGTCTTTGAAATCCCCTGCAAATTAAGGAGGCACATCTTCTGGCAGTCCATGCGCCTAGACTGAAATCTACTCCAGTCGTTAACTATCCCAGTAAACTAGCGTAAATGATAGTGAGTGTGCCAATGGTCCTGCCCACAGCACGCCATCACTCCTTTAAAGAAAATGAAGGAAATGCCACTTGCGACTACAGTACACTTAGGTGCAATGGCGTTCAAAAAGTCACAAACTGGGGTTTGCGACTTTATGGCAGAGTCTGGAGTTGTAAAAAATGACCCCCATTGTATTTCCGTAATTATGTTCTAGAAAAGTTTTGGTTATCAGTTCTGACCATCCAGATCAGACAGTCCATGCTGAAAACAAAGCAGGACGACTATCCTCTATCTTTGTTTCCAACCATTGCGCCGTAGAGTAAAGCATGATGAGCGAGGACAGATTTGAGAATATGACTAGATCACATTCTACCTGGGAAAATGTCTTTGGCAGGCTTCGATTCCCATCTGGTCAGTCCCAACGCTACGCGATAACCATTCCTAAAGCAGTCGTCTGATGAAGGGACTTTCCTTGGATTTAGACGTTTCCCATAAAGCACAGAATAAACTGCTTCCTTTACGCCTGATGACTATTTCACAATGGTGGAGGGAAACTATTGTCTTATATGGTTCCTCCCGCACTTCGCAGACATAATTGCATAGAAATCCTATAAAACTGCTCTAGCGTGAGTGTAAGAGAACTCAAAATCGGAATATTAGATTGTGTCGCCTTCTGGGACAAAGAAAAATGTGAGTGAATATGTCATGCTAGAAAAATAGAGTAGGAGAAGATATAATGGTGCACAAGCAACCACACGGCTTGAAGGTGATTTAGGTACAAAAACCGCAATGTTACTATTGATCACAGAAATGCATGAAAAAAATTACACATGAAAACAAAGTCAATATCAGTCTCTGGGTTTCTGTAGCAAATGAACCAAGTTCAGCCCTTTAACACGTACCTACACTTCTGGACGACTTTTCAATATAAACTGCTCATATGTGATAATGGCACTATTTCTGCACATTTTATGACATATATTCTGCATTTTAGTAGTTTCCCCTCTGCAGGCTCCATCTCCAATGATCAGTTCTCCCTGAGCCACTGGTTGAAGTATAGCTGCTATGATGTCTCCTATATACTATACATAGAAAACAGGAGATTCTACTTCCCCATCACCATCTTTTATATACAAAGCAGAAGACCATAGAAAACATTTATAGAAGTTCTCAGCAGTGTAGAAACCGGTAGCTGTGAGGCAGTAAAACACTATTAGCTGCTGAAGCCTCTGTTCCAGTATCTCTCACACCGCAGCTCACTACTATCCCCACCACAGACTTTAATGGGCAGATGTAATCTGATCCTCTAGTTAGCTGACAGTCCATCTTGGTCAGATTTAGCACAAAATTTAGAGCACAGGGGGAGGAAAAGAGCTGATAAGTGGAGAAAGAGGCATTTTTTCTGATAAGATTATATTGGCTTGTACTATTGATTTGTGCAGCTGTGTGAAAAATCAGTGACCAGGTCATTTTTCTCCCTACACATAATTTTATTTTAATTTTTTCATCTTGGTATTCTGGATTATAAAACTTTAATTTATTTTTTATTTTTGAATTGATGCGAGTAAATATGGCCTTGTTTTCTGCAGGACATTGTTTTACCATTTTAGAGTATGCATATATTATATATATTTTTTTCTTCATTTAATTGTGAAGTTACAAGCAAAAAAAAAACAAAAACAAAAAAACTATAGAATAAGTGTTTTAGTATTTTTTTTTTTTACTTTACCCTGTTCATTGCTAATCCAAATAAAGAGTATATAAAGTTTAGGTTGTTCTGCACATTAAACCAGCCATACTGCCTGGTAGGGTTAATTCTGATGAGCGAAAGGGCCCCTCTCTGGTTTAAGGCTACTTTCACATCTGCGATTTTGTATTCTAGTTTTGAGATCCGGCAGAGGATCTCAAAACTGGAGCAAAACGGTTCAGTTTGATTTAATTCACTAGGATGCATCCGTTCCGTTAGGAAGCTGTTGTATTAAATCGAAACGGAACAAACTGGATCTGGCATTAAAATCACTGTAAGTCTATGGGTGATGGATCTGAAAAAAAACAGATCCAGTACCAGTGACTTAAATTGTTTATGGTGCCGGATCCGTTTGGTTCCGCTTAGCCACCTCACCCTCCCCTTGAGTGACAGGACCAGGAATCCTCAATGTCTTCCTGCCAGGCCCTGCATAAATCTTTAATCGGTGCATGTGCAGCTAGCATTTCAGCATCAGGAAAAGCTGATTGAGATGTACTGTGCAAGTGCCAACTGAAGTTTCACTGGAGCATGCGCGGGATTACATGGGATGGGCAGCACAATAGTGAGGATGCCTGGTCCTGTCACTCAAGGGTAGAGCAGGGTGCAGTGGCTAAAGGAGGAGGAGATGCAGTGCTCCCATCGGTGCACTGAAGCCTCATTAACATAAAAAAATCAGAGAGTAATTTCTCCAAAACTAGGCCATGGATTTCAACAAGAGAGGCGGTGTTTCACTTGGCAGGATAAACCTTACAAGCAGTATACTTCATTTAATAGGGGTGATTCTGCTGATAGATGCTTGTTGAACAGTATCAGCTTAATTTTATTTTACTATTCATCATTTATTTTGCACAATTTTCTGCTTTGCTTTACATAGAATCTGTCTGAGATGGAATGAAAAAAAAAAATAAAAGACTGAGAAGCAATAAAGCCCAATTCACATAGCTGTGTTATAGCCACAGCATCTGCAGCCTTGCATTTCTACTGTACGGACCTTACATCCCTATAGACATCTATAGTGACATCAGTTCACTTCAGAGGAACCAAGGGGGGATCTGGACGTTGCAGATCCTAAAATTCAGCGAAATTACAAAACTAGCCTAGAACTAAAGTTATCTGAGGAAAAAAAATAATAATAATTTGGGGTAAGCCAACAAGTTTTCAGTTTTAAAAAATGTTCCTTGATATAGCTCATGAAAATGTCAGCGCACAGTCCACTGCAGAGGTCGCAGTCCCCAGAGAGAACTGAATTTTGGCATTAATGGATTTTCACATGCTTTCCTGCCTGAAAATTGTTCCTTTTCGACACTGACTGATGCACAGGGAATGTGAAGGCTGTGGGAACTGGCAGTACCAACCACAGGCCATACATCATGGGAAAAAACAGGACCACAAGATCCCCCTCTAGATAACATGCACGCTGGTGCAGAGTGCTCCCTTCATCATTGTCAGCGCTGGATACCAGACCCATCTAAAGGCTATGCTGCCAGATGTGCAGGCTCTAAACAGAAACCACGCCATGTATGACCGCATGCAAACATCAGGCGTGTTTATAACATGTAAAACAACTCGGCCCTCAGTGGAAGTATCATTGCCAGATCCTGCGCACGTCATCAGCTTGTGTGCTCTTCAGCATGGCTGAGCCTTCAGCACAGCTTAGCAAACATGGCCCTCAGCAGCACACGCGTGGTAATTTTGCTGAAGAATACAAGACTTTTGTTCTGTTCAAAGAATGAACACTATTCAGGTGACTGGAAGGAATCTGACACCAGCAAGCACCTGCCCAGGGGGACAGAAAAAAATAAAAAAGTTTGAACGTCTCCTATTATTTTGCAATTTACCATGGAATGAAGTGAGATTTATTGGCTTTCTGTTTCTGAGACTACAGTTTACAGAGGATCGCCACCCCAAACCTAAAGTCACCATATATTAGTAATCTATAGCTTACAGAGGATCGCCACCCCAAACCTAAAGTCACCATATATTAGTAATCTACAGTTTACAGAGGGTCGCCACCCCAAACCTAAAGTCACCATATATTAGTAATCTACAGTTTACAGAGGATCGCCACCCCAAACCTAAAGTCACCATATATTAGTAATCTATAGCTTACAGAGGATCGCCACCCCAAACCTAAAGTCACCATATATTAGTAATCTACAGTTTACAGAGGGTCGCCACCCCAAACCTAAAGTCACCATATATTAGTAATCTACAGTTTACAGAGGGTCGCCACCCCAAACCTAAAGTCACCATATATTAGTAATCTATAGCTTACAGAGGATCGCCACCCCAAACCTAAAGTCACCATATATTAGTAATCTACAGTTTACAGAGGGTCGCCACCCCAAACCTAAAGTCACCATATATTAGTAATCTACAGTTTACAGAGGGTCGCCACCCCAAACCTAAAGTCACCATATATTAGTAATCTACAGTTTACAGAGGATCGCCACCCCAAACCTAAAGTCACCATATATTAGTAATCTATAGCTTACAGAGGATCGCCACCCCAAACCTAAAGTCACCATATATTGGTAATCTATAGCTTACAGAGGATCGCCACCCCAAACCTAAAGTCACCATATATTAGTAATCTATAGCTTACAGAGGATCGCCACCCCAAACCTAAAGTCACCATATATTAGTAATCTATAGCTTACAGAGGATCGCCACCCCAAACCTAAAGTCACCATATATTAGTAATCTATAGCTTACAGAGGATTAAAGGTAATTATAGGAAAAAAACGCGGCACTCCAATCTTCAATCCAGTCGTATATTTATTGACTCCGAACCAAAGCAACGTTTCGACTAAACAAGTCTTTTTCAAGCTATACATACATTGTGCAAGTGAACAAAATGTATACAGCCATTTACACAGGGATTGGATACACAATTACCACATAAAAGGTCAACCCCTCCCCCTCATCATAGTGACATCATCATATATTCCACACATAATATACCTATCCCATTGGTGCATACTTAATTTATTAATAGACACTTACATCAAAGTTGTATTACAAAGCACTCCATAGGACCTCATGGGGAGGACGGCGTCTCCTAAGCCCTATCGCGCTTGCGCGGCTTCTGTATACTGAAAGGCGGCCAGGATACAACCACTTGGCTCACCTGACCGGAAACAAGAGTTCATTACAGGACGCTGTAGCGTCTGTCAGTTGACTCTCCCCGCACACGCAGGCGTCCTGGTAACCTAGCAACCCCCCGATCCACTTCCAATCTCCGCACATTTAATCCAAGTACATTGGAGATCCATTCACTAAAATATGCATATTCAGGGTGCGCAATCCTCCTAACTCAGTGCGTTAACAAGAGAAGATGATACATATAAATACACACAAATAGTCAACAGCAGATCGCCCTCTAACAGCCATGGTCCGGTCAAATATATAGGCTCATCAATACAATCAAGCCTACTTCCACATTGGATCCTCCAGATATGCAAGGGGGTGCTCTATAAAGAAAGCCATTTACTAACCCTAATATAACCCCCTTCATCCAACTACTATGGAGTGCTTTGTAATACAACTCTGATGTAAGTGTCTATTAATGAATTAAGTATCCACCAATGGGATAGGTACAGTGCTGCCCAGAATTATTCATACCCCTGAAAAATTTGGACTTAAAGTTACTTTTATTCAACCAGCAAGTAATTTTTTGACATGAAATGACATAGGTGTCTCCTAAAAGATAATAAGACGATGTACAAGAGGCATTATTGCGGAGAAAATACATTTCTCAGCTTTTATTTACATTTGAGCAAAAAGTGTCCAGTCCAAAATTATTCGTACCCTTCTCAATAATCAATAGAAAAGCCTTTATTGGCTATTACAGCAATCAAACGCTTCCTATAATTGCAGACCAGCTTTTTGCATGTCTCCACAGGTATTTTTGCCCATTCATCTTTAGCAATGAGCTCCAAATCTTTCAGGTTGGAGGGTCTTCTTGCCATCACCCTGATCTTTAGCTCCCTCCACAGATTCTCAATTGGATTCAAGTCTGGACTATGGCTGGGCCACTCCAAAACGTTAAAGGGAGTCTGTCACTAGATTGTGACCCTATAGACCGCTTACATAGCGCTCTAGCATAGCAGTCTATGATTCTAATGGTACCTTTGATGTTTTCTTGTGAAATTCCCCCAAGGCAAAAACGGACTTTTATTCATATGTAAATTGGGGCTCGCAAGTGCCCAGGGGTGGCGTTCACCTCATTGGTGCCCAGGCTGTTCTGACTCTTTTCGTCATATCCCCGCCCCAGCCTCTTCCTCTGCCCGCCCCGCTCTTCCTTTGCGTCCTCCATCTCTGCAGCGAGATCCCGCGCCTACACTATCCATTGCTTGGCCGGGGCATACGCACTGCGATGCCCATTATGGGCACGGCATCGCAGTAGCTACTGCGCATGCGCCGGCCAACGGCGAGAAACAGCGGCCAGGAGGCGCACCAGAGACACCCACAATGGGCATCGCAGTGCGCATGCCCCGGCCAAGCAATGGATAGCGCAGGCGCCGGATCTAGCTGCAGAGAAGGAGGACGCAAAGGAAGAGCGGGGCGGGCAGAGGAAGAGGCTGGGGCGGGGATATGACAAAAAGAGGCAGAACAGCCTGGGCACTAACGAGGTGAACGCCACCCCTGGGCACTTGCGAGCCCTAATTTACATATGAATAAAAGTCCGTTTTTGCCTTGGGGGAACTTCACAAGAAAACATCAAAGGTACCATTAGAATCATAGACTGCTATGCTAGAGCGCTATGTAAGCGGTCTATAAGGTCAAAATCTGGTGACAGACTCCCTTTAATGTTGTTGTCTGCTAACCATTTCTTCACCACTTTCGCTGTGTGTTTTGGGTCATTGTCATGCTGAAATGTCCACTGGTGCCCAAGGCCAAGTTTCTCTGCAGACTGCCTGATGTTGTCGTTCAGAATCCTCATGTATTGCTCTTTTTTCATGGTGTCATTTACTGTGATTAGGTTCCCTGGTCCATTGGCTGAAAAACACCCCCAAAGCATTAGGTTCCCACCACCATGTTTGACAGTGGGGATGGTGTTCTTTGGGTTAAAGGCTTCTCTTTTTTACGCCAAATGAGGGAAACATCATTGTGACCAAACAATAACATTTTTGTTTCATCTGACCATAACACAGAAGACCAGAAGTCATCTTCTTTGTCCAGATGAGCTTTTGCAAAGGCCAATCGAGCTTTTGTGTGGCTTATCTGGAGAAGTGGCGTCCTCCTTGATCTGCATTGTGCAGTGTCCGTTGGATTGTCTGCCTTGAGACATTGCCACCAGCAGAGCCCAGATTCACCAGGATGGCCTTGGATTCTTTTTCACCTCTCTAACTATCCTCCTGGCCAGCACAGGTGTCACTTTTGGCTTCAGACCACGTCCTCTGAGATTTTCCACAGTGCGGAACATCTTGTATTTTTTGATCAAATGTAAATAAAAGCTGAGAAATGTTTTTTTTCCACAATAATGCCTCTTGTACATCGTCTTATTATCTTTTGGGAGACACCTATGTCATTTCTGGTCAAAAAATTACTTGCTGGTTAAATAAAAGTAACTTGAAGTCCAAATTTGCCAAAGGTATGAATAATTATGGGCAGCACTGTATATTATGTGAGGAATATATGATGATGTCACTATGAGCAGACTGATGAGGGGGACGGGTTGACCTTTTATGTGGTAATTGTGTATCTAATCCCTGTGTAAATGTATAGCTTGAAAAAGACTTGTTTAGTCGAAACGTTGCCTTTTCTGTTTGTTGTTCTCTTGTTTTGGTTCCAGGCCTCAGGGAGAAGCAGGTTTCTTCATCTGGAAATGAACCAGCTGTCTCAACTCCTGCTACCTATCCTAGGGCTCGTCAGTTGTATCAGGCCATAGGTATCCGGCGTATGAGCATTTCCACCATCAGGATCTGCTCATACTGGCAGGAGTTAGGGATAGGCCTAGGGCAGTGTTGGCGAACCTATGGCACAGGTGCCAGAGGCGGCACTCAGAGCCCTCTATGTAGGCAGGCTGTTATAGCTGAATGATAAAGTACATGGAAGATATATTATATTGGTATTCAAGTTAACTTGTTGTATTGGCACTTTGCGATAAAAAAAAGTTGGTTTTCGGTTGCAGTTAGGGCACTCGGTCTCTAAAAAGGTTCACCACCACTGGCCTAGGGATTACTAGGATGTCACCATCCCTCTTCCTTAGCTTTTGAGGCCTAGACTGTTATCTATTTCCTTTTGTGTGTATCTGGTGTTTTCCCCTTCCCCATTATACGTGAGAGGCGGTCCTCCACACTGCATGCCTGCATCAGTCTTCAGAGTGAGGAGGCGTGTCTCTCAGTAATCCAATCTGATTGGCTGGCAGAGAGCTGCTGGCTACAGCAACTGTGTATGTGAAGTTAGGGAAGGCAGTTTTGGCCTCAGAGAACTGGCAGAGGAGCCATCTTGAGAAGGTCCTCATATTATAGGGTTTAAAACATCCAAAACTAAGGGAAAAGCTCAAGGAAAACTGTGGTATGTGAAGAAACGTAAAAAAAAAAAAAAAAAAAAAAAAAAAGGTGGTATAGGCAGACATGTGCATGCAGCTGCATACCTCCGGGGTACATGTTCAGTAGCAGAGAACCTAAACTGCAATAGAAAATAAAATGGAGAAAACGTTCATTAAATATGGGTCACATTCCCCTGAGATACGTAGTTTTAATATAGGTCAAAAGTGTTATGACAGCCACATCAAAAGAAGCTCTGTGCCTTATAAAAGACTGTATAAAAGAACATGACTAAATAATAAGAGCAAAGTTGATAAGACGAGGAAATCAAGCACAGAGGTGTTTTATACTGAAGCATAAAGCCCATATTATAGCATATCATTCCACTGCAGTTTTATACATGTGATCCCGCATCACGTGTGCTGGGGTCTATACTATTCCAGATGATGCACGGTCATGATTATTGCTGTTTTGCAAGACAGTAAAAATGAATACAATCAAAATGCCCATAAAGTAAATGTTACTGGATACGAGAGGTTATACAACTAATCTTGTTCCTGTAGGGCAGTGGTCACACAATGGATGTTCTGTAGAAGAGACCACCCATACGGTGGTGAGCTGTACATGGCTAAACTACTGACTTGTGCTGACAGATTCAAGTCCCGAACCTTACATGCTGCCCTTCGCTTCCCTCAGTTTACCCTTTCACTCTACCACTGCTTTTCTCCCCCTATGGGGCCATTCAAACCTACACATTTCAACTTCCAATTAAAGGTGATGCATTATCTTAAATGGGTTTTGTCACTTTAGCAAGTGGCTTTTATCATGTAGAGAAAATTAATACAAGCCACTTACTAATGTATTGTGATTGTCCATATCGCTTCCTTTGGCTGGATTCATTTTTCCATCACATTATACAGAGCTTGTTTCACAGGTTACGACCACCCTGTAATCCAGCAGTGGTGGCCGTGCTTGCACACTGCAGGAAAAAGTGCCGGCCTCTCGTGGCCGGGACTGAGGTTGCTCACATAGGCTGGTGCTTTTTTCTATAGTGTGCAAACACAACCACCTCTGATGGATTGCTGGGTGGTCGTAACCATGGAAACGGGCAGTGTATAATTTGATGGAAAAATGAATCCAGCCAGCAAAGGAAGCAATATGGATAATCACAATACATTAGTAAGTGGCTTGTATTAACTTGATGAATGGCAGTTGCTGAAGTGAGACTACCCCTTTAATGAAAGCTCAGTATTTTGGCTACAGCAAATAGTATATCAGCAAAAGAGGAATATTGACCATAGCATAATAAATAGCCAGAAGTTTGGAAAGTCAACAAACAAAAAAATAAAAAATAATGAAAGAGGAAGAAAAAAAAAATTTGCACGATCATAACTGTGAAGGAGCAGGTCTATTTATGTGCTTCCCTGGTGTCTTTTTCAGCCGTATTATTCCCTATTTCCCATGCACAGGTAGATGCATTTCACTCAGAAGCAGGGGGCATCTCCCTTCAGTGAAATATGCCAGCACTGTACTGCTGTGATGTCCTTGCCCTTACTTCCCTTTATGTTTTGAGCTCTGGAGCTCACAGAACAGGTAAGGAGGGAGAAATTACACTTAGACACACAGGACTCAGACGCTCCCATTTCCTGTGACCCATCTCTTGTGTCTAGTACTCGGGATGGATCTTGCCTGACCAGAGGCTGTGGACTGTGGACTACAAATTAGGTGGAAGTGAGCCCCCTAGTGGCCATGACTTCACAGCTATTCTCAGGTGGAGACAGATTTTTTAAATTAAGCGATTTAGAAATATGCTAGTTGCACCATTCTCTATCAAAGTAAATGAAATTGTGGGAAAGTACAGGGAAAGAATTCATATGACTATATCTGTTCTCTTAATACTGGTTTATTTTTATTATTATTGTTTTTATATTTCAGTAGAACAAAGCTTTAGCAGACCACAAAAAGTGGGTAAAGCATTGCTATTCTCTTCTGTAATATTTTACCATGTCATTTGGGGACCTCGTTGGTACATGTGGACATTTACTTCATTTATTTAGTCTATTTCTCATGGTTTGCAACTGGAATGTCTAAGTAAACCAGCCTTTCCTGTTTAGAATCCAGCCAGTGTGCTGCCAGCCTTTTGTCTTAAGTGCCAGTGCGAGATGGATGTCATCTTCAGTCTCAACGCTGTGCACATGCAGATCCCATAGAAGGGATTTCCCAAGATAGTTTCTTATTCGGGGAAATTGCCAGGAGCCTGATAAAATACTAAAAGCAATTAAACTCACCTCTTCCCAGTCCCCTTCAATCCATCGCCACCACTACATTCTCTTCTCTGGGCTGTAGCTGGTGATGTCCTGTACACCACTGCAGCCGATCACTGGCCTCAGCGGTATATGGCATGAGACTGCAGAGGCCAGCCGCAGCGGCGTATGGGACAACACTGCCACAGCCAAAACAATATGTCACTGTCTGTATCCCAGAGAAAGGGAAGGAGCGGCAGTTCTGGGTCAGAGGAGGCTGGGAGGCTGATTTTAAAGGGAATCTATCACCAGGATCTTGGAGTAGTACTGCAGATAATTAGTTCAAATGGTTACTTTTTATTTCCCCACTGTCCCTTATTATCAGCGTTTAAAGCTGTGCTGAAACATTGTCAGGACTGCTGTGCTAACATAATGGAGAGGACTCATGGGCCCAGACTGTATTTCAGAGGAGCACTGACAGCAGGAGCAAAACATGGCAATCTGGACTCATGTATTACTGGACATAATAGTCCAAAATCCTGATGACAGATTCCCTTTAAAGGGATTGTCAGGGTTTTTTCCATTGATGACCTATCCTCAGGATAGGTTATTGATATCAGATCGGCGGGGGTCCGACACCCGTCACCCCTAGCCGATCAGCTGTATGAGGAGACAGCGTTCACGCACTGTCTCCCTTATCTCTTCCCGTCCGCTGTTGCCGTCCATGGTCTTTGCCAACGAGCTGAAGAGAGAGATGGGAGACAGCACGCGCGCACTGCCCACGCCTTCTCCTCATACACCTGATTGGCGGGGGTGTGGGTGTGTCGGACCCCCACTGATACCGATGACCTATCCTGAGGATAGGTCTTCAACAGTAAAAGCCCAGACAACCCCTTTAAGTGCTTCTATTATTCCCCTAATATGAAAAAATATCACGGACAACGCCTTTAAGGTAAACAAAATGATATCTGTTACAACTTGATTTACAGATAACACATTTTCATAGGAGCAACTAACTGAACCCAAGTTACTCAGCAGATAAGCAATGAGTAAAGCCTGCACTGATCAGCAGGAAGGCCGCAACTACTGAATCTTAAAGGAAATGTGTCACTTATAACATTTTCCGCTAATTGTGCTAACGTGACACACTTTTTTTTAAATCTGTTTTTATTTTTTTGAATGCAGATTTTTCTATTCCTGTACGTGATTGTGGGGGCGGCCATCTTGCCTGATCTGTTGTTAACAAAAAAAAAATGTTTTATAGAGGGTTCATTATTACCTGACTTGTCATAGTGAGGCATTACTACTATTATTTAAACTTTATTTTATTTTATTTTTAACGGTCAAATAAATTGAAAAACACTGGAGGAAAAAGAGAAATTTTGCATCCACTTCAACGACCGATTTCCGAAGTTGTTATGCAGTCTTTAGTTTTCACAGACAGGTGCAGCGCCTGTTTTTCGGCCACTCTTATGACATAAGGAATTTAGAACCTCAAGTTTCAGCAAGCACTTGATCATAAATTAGAATAACGAGTAGGATAAAGTGAACCTTATTTCTCCAGCATCTTCGTCACCACACATTTCCTTGGGGAAGCTGATGTTAATTGGACATGAGAATTCAGAACACAGTTTTATTCCTGCATTGTTTAAAAATCTTTTACATTTTTTTTATTCTTGTGTCCGTGTAGGGAAACTGAGGTACATGTCTGGACGATCATAAGCTTCCCTGACCAGACATACCACATTTACTAGGGTTTTTAGTTTTTGGCCATGGATTGGCGAGATTACTGAGTGAACAGGGAATTAATATTCTGGATTGCTTCTCTCGAAGAAAATGTCCGGTAATATTTTATATTAGGTTCAAGGCCTTAAATGTGTTGGGTCTTATTATACTGGATTTAATCCATTCTATCTTGACCTGGGAGAGTCCAAAAAATGAAACACAGAACGAATACAAACTAGTATTTAAAGGGGTTGTCAGGATCATAAAAAAGGGATCTTCTTTTATTCTACCAGAAACAGCACCACTCTTGTCCATAGGCTGTGTCTTGTATTGCAGCTCTGGGGTGTACATCTACACCATAGGTAAGGCAAGACACCAAGTGAGATTTCTGATGAATTTACATTTTTTTTTATTAAGTGGAGGAATGTATTATTTTTAAAAAATTACACTCATCTTCACCCACTTTATCCAACTTCTATGCTGAGTGGAACAGGTGCTTTATGAATACGGGGGTTGTTGTGAACACCATATTTCTCAATGTATTTACATCAGAAACCTGGCATAAATACCCCTGTACAGCTTTATGACGGCTGCTTCACTTCAATTTATGATAAAACTGGCTGTCTGCAGTGCATAGGAATTCATACAACTACCACTGAACTCAATGGCAGCTGTAAAATGTCTTTACACTGACCTCCCCCTGAAGGAAAAAGTGTTGTGGATCTGTGAAAGGAAACGGAGTCCCGCATCAGGTCCCTTCTCCCCCCAGGTTCACAGTAGCTGCGCGGTCTGCCTCCATGATGACCAGACCACTGTTGCAGCTCACTTCCAGTCATCATGGGGATGAACTACAGGACACATACTATTGGGATGAACAGATGCGGCACTGCTTCTGGGACAAGAGTAGATCCTTTACTACTATGTGTTTCTGATTTTTTTTATTTTTATAAAATCACAGAAAATGGTTAAGTCTATAAAGAATGTGTCATATTTGTCAATTTTCTTAGTAGCAGTCTGTTGCCTCCTTCCAGGTTAGGCCTCTTTCACACTTGCGTTGTCCGGATCCGGAGTGTACTCCACTTGCCGGAATTACACTCCGGATCCGGAAAAACGCAAGTGTACTGAAAGCATTTGAAGACGGAACCGTCTTCCAAATGCGTTCAGTGTTACTATGGCACCCAGGACGCTATTAAAGTCCTGGTTGCCATAGTAGGAGCGGGGAGCGGGGGAGCGGTATACTTACAGTCCGTGCGGCTCCCCGGGCGCTCCAGAATGACGTCAGAGCGCCCCATGCGCATGGATGACGTGATCCATGTGATCACATGATCCATGAGCTTGGGGCGCCCTGACGTCACTCTGGAGCGTCCCGCTCCCCGCACGGACGGTAAGTATGCTGCTCCCCCGCTCCCCGCTACACTTTACCATGGCTGCCAGGACTTTAGCGTCCCGGCAGCCATGGTAACCACTCTGAAAAAGCTAAATGTCGGATGCGGCAATGCGCCGAAACGACGTTTAGCTTAAGGCCGGATCCGGATCAATGCCTTTCAATGGGCATTAATTCCGGATCCGGCCTTGCGGCAAGTGTTCCGGATTTTTGGCCGGAGCAAAAAGCGCAGCATGCTGCGGTATTTTCTCCGGCCAAAAAACGTTCCGTTCCGGAACTGAAGACATCCTGATGCATCCTGAACGGATTTCTCTCCATTCAGAATGCATTAGGATAATCCTGATCAGGATTCTTCCGGCATAGAGCCCCGACGACGGAACTCTATGCCGGAAGACAACAACGCAAGTGTGAAAGAGCCCTTAACTATACCCTAAACCTAAACCCCTATTTTATGGTTTCTGAAATCTTCACTTTCAGAACCCATACATGATGCTTCTGGCAGTAATACTGAATCATATATCATGCTGGGAAACGGACGTCATTTTCCGTGTGAGGAGGAGATGTGGGAGATAACACCCTGTGGACAGCAGTGACTAATGTAAAAATCAATATACTCCGGTCAGGCAAGCAATACATGTGATATCTGCTAGACTGTATAATCTGCATAGTGTGTTCTAGGGCGTATTAGTAGATTTAAAGGGAATGTGTCATCAGAAAATAACTAGTTGTTTAAGTCACGTTTTTTATGATCAACATTTTGAAAGAATCTTTGACGTTATTTCAAATTTTTCGTGTCAATAGCTATATTTAAACAAAAAAACATAAAATCCTGCAGTTTTCGCCCTGGCCACTAAGCCTAAAATAGGTGCCACTTCTTGGTCAGTACAGATCTCTTTACTGCAGTTATCTGCTTATCTGTCATTCCAACCCTGCCTGTAATGATATCACCTCTGTGTATAGATAAGACAGGATGCATCATTCACAATAGGTGATTGTCAGAGCTTATCTATTCTTTCCTTGTTCAATGACCTCTGCACAGGTCACAAAGCATGCCCAGAAAACTCTCCTATAGAAAGTCAATGAGGTCAGCTCCTGCTCATTCTGTCTGTGGGCCATGGGGCTGCCATAAAGCAATTTTTTAATGCTTCGTAAATGCCGTTAAGAACAGCTCATGTAAGATGGCCGCCCCTATAATCAAGTTCAGGAAATAGAATTTAAAAAATCTGCAATCAGAAAATAAAAAGAGATTAGAAAAAAGGAGACGTGTCACTATCTGGTTTTAACTGGCAGAAAAAGATTTCAGTGAGACCTTCTCTTTAAAGTTGTTCTATGGCTAGACAAGGCATTTCAATGACCGTAAGACCCTAGCAGCATCAAGGCGTAATGGATGCTGGCTCCACCAACAGGCTGATGCCTATGGGTCTTGGTTGTCCCTCACCTGAGGAGAGACATAGGTGACAGAAGGGATCTTTCTCCAGGTAATTGTACTGCTTTCGTGGTAATAAAGCACCGTCAGAGGAGTTGTCCACTTCCATACTCTACTGAGAGAACACACACACTTGCAGTCCATGCTATTGTGGGAATCAGCTATGAGAGATGTCTAGGACTACCTCTACATCACAAGCCGCACATCTCACTAAATGTTATTTAAAGAGGTTGTCCGACTGGCTACTACTGATGACCTATCTGTCGGTATACGATAGGTGGGGTTCCAACACCGGGCATCCTGCCGATCGCAGCCTACCAAGCAAAGTGCCGTCAATTGGATTTCTTGGTATTGTAGCTCAGCCCTGTTCATTTGAATGGGACTGAGCTAGGCCTAGGCCACATGACCAATGAATGTGACGTCATTGGCCTAGGAAAAGGCTTTTCAAACAGCTGATGCCAGGAGTTGGGCCCCCACCAATCAGATACTGATGACCTATCCAGACAACCCCTTTAAGTAAATAGAATCCTAACCTTTACATGCTTAAAAGGGACAGAAACTCTGTACTGGGTTTCTTGTAGCAATGGCCAGAGTTATCCTTTCCATCACATCTCAATCTGCTCTCAAAAATCTTATGGGGTCATTTATCAAACTGGTGTAAAATAGAACTGGTTTAGTTGCCCACGGCAACCAATTAAATTCCTCCTTTCATTTTCCAAAGGAGCTATCCAAAATGAAAGGTGGACTCTGATTGTTTGCTTTGGGCAACTAAGCCAGTTCTACTTTACACCAGTTTGTTTGACCCCATAAGTCTTTCTGGGACAGATCTGCTACCGTGCCAGTAACGAGGAGAAGAAAGAAATGCAAGATACTAAGGAAGATCAAATTTAAAGAGCCGTCACTGAACAGAAACTTTATATCTGACAGTCAATGGAGTAATGATGCCTTTAATGAATGCGCTGCAGTCCAGGCCTATACCTAAAGCATTTATGACTCCAGGCACCAGACATATTCCAGACAAAACAAAGAATTATTCTTATTTTAACAGAACCTACTGACCCTCTTCTCATTAGTTCTGCCAGCTGCACCCCTTTCATTTTTCGTTAGTGGGTCATGAAGTACTAGAAAGTGTCCTTCCTTACCTTTTCTCATGGCTTGAGATAATTGGAGAGGAGTCTGCAAGATGAGCAGCATAAAAACACCTAGCCTACAGCTCATAACAGACCTCATGTCCCAGATGTAGCATGAGTGAAAAGCCATACAGAAAATCCGGTATCCTGCATCCCCTAAATACACTATTTATTGTCCATTCCGTCCAACTTTTGTCTCATAAGCATCATAAACCCCTTTAAGCAAGTCTCATAAGCTTAAAGGGGTTGACCACTTTTTTTTATATTGATGACCTATCCTCTGTCCCTGTCAATCAGAGTGGAGAGGGCGCGGCAGGTGCAGAAAGAGCAGCGCCTCCAGGTGTAACGGTAACGCCCCCTACGGGTAGTATGGTAGAGCATAGGAGGAGCTGAGCAGACTGATATACTAGTGGAAATAAATTCAGCGTACCTGTAATATATTCATTAAACCTCTGTTCATTCTGGACTTAGGAGTCCAGTGGGTGGTCTTACCAGTAACTGACACCCTATCCAGTATGCCTGTACTTACAAAGAGTCAGCAGCTGTTTAAGTGACTGTATTCTAGGGCGTAGCTATAGTGGAAGCAGCTGCTTTGGGGCCCCAAGTCAGAAGGGGCCCATCCAGGATGAGGACTAAAAGATTTTATTGTCAGGCCCCCCTTAACAGTATTATACAATGACGACATATACAGTGAAAGTACATACAGTGAAGGAAACCGACGGAGCAGCTATTGGACCTGGTCTGAGAGAGCAATCTTGACTAGCCACAGAAGTGGGAGTTGCGAAAAAGTTTTTTTTGGGGGGGGGGGGGGGGGGGGCAAGATGGCGCTATTCATTAAAAAATTTGCTGTGGGGCCCAGTCATTTCTAGTTACCCAAAGATATGCCTAAACATTTCCCACAAAAATTATATCAATCTGCTCAGCTCCTTCTGCTCTAACAATTTCATGTGACGGGTTCACTTCGAAGAGCTTTGATCAGGCTACAAACAAGTTGGTAAATCTGTAACCATTAGGAAACGCCGCTTCACAGGCATTTTAGCCATTACTACTGTGCAAGCATGTAATGCGAAACAAACAACCCGAAACTAAGCAGATTTCCTAAGTGCAGTACTTTCCCCCATCCACAAATATTTATGCACCAAACATTTCCTATTGAACCTAAGTAAACCAAAGATCTGATCCCTAATTAAAGAAAAACTCCAAGTGACGTCATGTACGGCGATCAGTCACAGATGTATCACGAAAATCCCAGAAATGAACTCTGCTTGTTGTAGTCATTATAAAAATTATGTTTTCTGCCTACTCAACACATGTATCCGATGACACATGCGGGAAAAGTGCGGTAAGAGGCTCTTTATACTTGATTACATAAAAGTTTGGTGTTTTATTTGTGCTCTACAGCTGTTCTGAGATACATCGCATTCTGCAGCGCCGTATGAAAGAATACAGGCTGCTGCAATACTCTAAATCAGGGATGACCCAAACGGCGGCCCTCCAGCTGTTGCAAAACGACAACTCCCAGTATGCCTGGACATCCTACAGCTATTAGGGCATACTAGGAGTTGTAGCTTTGCAACAGCTGGAGGGCCGCAGGTTGAGCATCCCTGCTCTAAACCTACAGAGCATATGAGAAAGAATTGCAGTATAGGGAATGCATCCACATCCGGGGCAACCCCTTTGTGAGGGAAGAGGCTGCCATTAGTCATTAGCAATCTATCAGAATAATGTTTTTTCTTTACAATTTACATTTTATTTTAACCTCTAAGCTCAGCATGAAGGGTGACCAGAGACACGCATGGAGTATTATTAAGATATCAAATTCAAGTGATTTACCATGAAATGTGTCATACATAAACAGTATTCACCTGAAGGTCACCAGTCTGCAGTACATTTCGTTTTTTTCCGTGAAATTACCTTTCATCCATACCCTTTCAGAGCTGCTCTTTTAGGCGTTCAGGCCACACGGATTAGGTAGGAAATCCCACATAACTCTATTGACTATTAGCGACCTATTGCATCTCACCGTCATTTCTTAAAGGGGTTATCCTGTAATTTATATTGATGACCTATCCTAAAGTCCCCATTGTCCGATAGGTGCGGGTCCCACCGATGGAGAAAGAAGTGGGGAAAGTGGTGGCTGGAGGACATTATTTTTACTTGGATAACCCCTTTAAGGAACCTTTACACAACTCAATAGCTCAATTGAACAGACAATTTTTAGAAAGGAATCGTTCCTTCCCAGCAACCCGCCGGCTCGTCAGTGAAGGAGACCGCTGTCCACAGTATGGGGAGGAGTGATCACTAATGCTATCGCTCGTCCCCATACAGAATCATTGTTTGGAGGCAGCAGAGGAGATTTAGACACCATAATCTGCTGCTGGCAAATGATAATTTAGGTGTCCACACCAACGATCCTATTACCCTACGAAAGCTCGTTAGAGATAATCTGCCTGAACATCAGGCAGTCTAAAGGGGCCTTTAGGGTGAGGTCACTTTACCGCTGTACTCTGCATCTATCAATTTGTGAGCAGCATGGTGGCTCAGTGGTTAGCACTGGTGCCTTGCAGAGCTGGGGGGTCCTAGGTTCGATTCCGACCAAGGAGTTTATATGTTCTCCCCGTGTTTCCTCCAGGTACTGCGGTTTCCTCCCACACTACAAAGACATACTGATAGGGACCTTAGATTGTGAGCTCCATTGAGGACAGGTTGATACTAATGTCTATAAAACGCTGCGGAATATGTCAGCGCTATATAAGTGAGCATAAAAATAATAATAATACTTGCAGCGCTAGTGTTTCTGTCAAATCTGCCAAGATAACAGACACTCTAATGGCAGTGTAAACGCAGCCCTGCTGTTTTGCTTGTAGGCATTCCAGGTGACCTGATGACCAGCAGTGGTCCACCACCGACGGAGCTCATGCAGTACAAGTGTAAAGCAATGCTTGACGATCAGCTAGACAGAAGGGTCTGTACAACAGCTTCTTACATAGATGTGCCACTTATGGCTCTGCAAGCAATGTTGGGCTGATCAGTGGGAGTCCTGGAGGTCGGGCCCCCCACTAATCAAACACTTAAATCCGGTTGATGTCTTGGAGACCATCCTTTACAATTATACTGCATGCGTTTCATTGGAGGTACACTACCACTAGTCTGGTCTTTGGATAACATGCAGTGTCCATAAATATCTGGCCATGCAGGATACTTGTAAGTCTATCTATGGCAATGCTTGCATGCCGCTGCTCACTGTATCGTATTATCTAGGTTATATTGTATTTTATGTGGCAATAAAAGGGAATTTTCTAAGCCACTTGGGAGCTGCAAGGTATAATACATTTTTTTAATTTACTGGCCATGGTGATTTATAGTAGCCACTGTGTCAAGACTGCAGACATCTTCCCTGTAGAATTTTTCACACGGCAAACTTAAAAACACATTGGCACCGGTGATGTGCCATGATAACTACATCCATTTCCATAGGACTGCAGGTTCTAGCTGAACTGTGTTAACTACATCGGTTATCACCATAGACATAAGCGATGCTTCACAGACAAGTTCAGGTTCGTCCAGCACCAGGCACAAGTCTGACTGCATTATCAGCAGCTATTAAAAGGGAACATATAAAGAAAAGTAACATATACAGTATGGTGAAAAAGGTTTAGACAGGTGTGTTAAAAATACTGCAAAGTAAGAATGCTTCAAAAACAGAGGTGTTAATAGTTTATTTTTGAGAGGCAGGAGTAGAAGAAGGAGGAGATCGCTTTCCCGATGCAGTGGATAGAAGACAGAGGTTTTTATTGTTCAATGACGCGTTTCAGGGCCACAATGGCCCCCTTATTCAGACTACTGTAAGGTTCTTAAATCTTAATGGGGTTTTTCCATCTCAGACAAAGGGGGCATATTGCTAGGATATGCCCCCATTCTCTGATAGGTGCGGGTCCCACCTCTGCATGCGTGGTGCGCTCCCATTCACTTCTATGGGGAGAGCTCTTGGTGGGTCCTCCAGCCACCACTTTCCCCGCTCCATTTCTGATATAGGTGCGGGTCCCACCTATCAGACAATGGGGGCATATCCTAGCAATATGCCCCCTTTAAGCAATATACTTACCTCTCTCTTCTATCCACTGCACCGAGAAAGTGCTCTCCCCTTCTTCTACTCTTGCCTCTGGATACTCCTCTCGTCTAGGGACCTGCCTGTGATGTGACGAGCTGCCACCTAGGTGGATCAACTTTACAGCCTGCAGAGCGTGGCGCCTCTAGCACAACTAAGCCAGGTGAGCATCCCTCCCCACGCCATCCTGCCTACCAATCATGCGGTACTCTCTATGGGAGCTCTCCTTTTCTACAATATTTATTTTTAGCAATTAACAAAATGTCAAGTGAATGGACAAAAGAGAAATCTAAATCAAATCAATATCTGGTGTGACCACCCTTTACCTTCAAAACAGCATCAGTTCTTCTAGGTACACTTGCATGCAGTTTTTGAAGGAACTCAGCAGGGAGGTTGTTCCAAACATCTTGGATAACTAACCACACATCTTCTGTCGATGTAGACTTGGTCAGATCCTGTCTCTTCATGTAATCCCAGACAGACTTGATGATATTGAGATCAGGGATCTGTGTGTGGTGTGGTGGGGGGGGGTGGGGGGGCTATATCACCACCTCCAGGTCTCTTTTTTACGATTTTTTTCGTTTTTAGAGAAGCATTCATTTTTTATTTTATTTATTCTACACATATTACTAACTCACCACCAGTATTCTAGCAGTGTAATTTGTCTCACTCTAACTTTCATTATGGGAATCTGGTCATGTGACCTCTAGTCTGACTGCGTGTTCTAATGTGTAAACAGGCACTCTGTCTATCCATGTGGCTGACTTCCTGTGAACTACAAGATGACATCATCACTAGTGTTAAACAAACTTGCGGTTTTAAGTTTGGTGTACAAGGTTTGGGTTATTTAAGAATTCCTTTATGGATTCCACTACCAAAGACCATAAGTTATGGTCCGTGGTAGCGGAATCCATAACGGAATTCTTAGATAACCAAACCTTGTATGCCAAACTTGAAAACACAAGTTTGCTCAACACTGATAATCACTAATTAAATCACTCCTGGCAGCTCTCAGACCCCTCCCTCCATGTTCTTCTGTATAATCCCGGATTCTGTTGAAGACATAATGTCTCCTCTATCTAGAGGACCAGGAGTGCATATATATGGTAGGCAAGTGTATAAACCTCCTGACTCACACTGCCTGTACTATCTGTGTGTGCTGACCTCCCTGCCTCCTGCATGTAAAGGCTGACAAGAGAGAGAGAGAGAGAGAGAGAGAGAGAGAGAGAGAAAGATGACAGGGCAGAGAAGGCAGACAGACTCAAGCTGCATCACATAGAAAAACATGGAGACCCTGCAATGTAAAGGGACAACGGTTCTGTATCATGGCCGACCTTACCCAGTGCAGCGTGGTGAGACTCCGCCCTTTCTGTCCCTGCAAAACCAAGCATGATGGGAAATGTAGGATTTATTATGAAAATCATACCTGTGTGGAAGTAGGAATCAAGATGGTTGAGAACCCACAAATTGCACATCAAATAAAATAGGTATGCACAAGGCATACACACAAGCATCTATCTTACTCCTGTAGTGCTTCTTTACGGACATTGGCTACATGTTTGGGGATGTTGTCCTACTGTTGAATAAATCTGGGGCCCATCAGACGCCTCCCTGATGGTATTGCTTGATGCATAGGTACCTGCCTGCATTTCTCAGCAATGAGGACACCATTAATCCTGACCAAATACCAACCAAACTCCATTTAATGCAAATTTAGTGCAGCAGATGAAGGAATCTACTGTCCGGAGAAGTCTGGCATGGAAAAATTGAGGCCAAAAAGCCATACCTTTGATGTGGAGATAAGGTCAAGTGATTCAACTATGCATAAAAACATAGGAACTGGGGTGTGGAAAAATGGCAGTCGGTGCTCTGAACTGGTGAGTCAAAATTATAACTACTTTTCATAAGAGTTTTGTTTGCTGAAGGGCTGGACAGCAGTACAGTAATGAGTGGAGGTTCACTGCAAATATGGGGCTGCATTTCAGCAAATGGAGCTGAGCACGTGGTCAGAATTAATGGTGTCCTCAATGCTGAGAAGTGTAGGCAGATATGTGGCGAAAATAACCTCGCCACTGGGTTTTGGAGGGGCCTGGTTGCCAGCCTCTTGCCCCAGGATTATGGGCCCTCTCATCAGCCCATGCAAAACTTAAACCCCATCGCGATTTGACTGTGTTTGTGGTATCTGAGCGCTCAGATCCAAGCCATAAGGGGATATGTGGGGTTTTGAGGTGTGTGACAGAACCATCTGTCTGTGGAATTGTATTGTATGTTATGTGAGGGTACCCAGATAGCTAATTTTATTGTATTCATGTTGTCTGAGTGCCATTCACCTAATAATATGCACTTAGACCGGAGCTATCTGGGGATATGTTAAATGTCTGTTTACTGTAAGGGTTGTGACATTGTATGTTTAAATAGTGATTTCTGTCTTGTTGTCCCCACATGTGTATTGGCGATTTCCCTTTGTCCTAAGAGATAATTGAATTGCTCCTCGGGTGTCTCCAGGGCAGAGAGGAGGAAACCATGATGCATTGTGGGGATGTATTGTGTCTGTGTGTCCTGAATTGCTGCATATCTGTCCTGTGTCACAGTCTTCCATCTGGTCCCCTAGGGGAGTGTCCACCAGATGGGAACCTGCATAAATACGGGCGGGTAGCCCTCAATAAAGTGTGCCTGTTTTACATTCAACATAGAGCCTCGTCTCATGTGTGTGGGGATTGATATACGCTGAAGATTTGCTATACTCCCCTGGCTATTACTCCTAGCTCTTGTAAGAGCTGTTCCTGGCTCCTGTGGTGGTTTTGGTGCAGAGCGGAGTGCTTGGAGTCCTCGGGAGGCACTGGGAGCATTTATCAACGGAGGTACCCGGTCGGGATGCCAGGAAATCCTTTACAAGATACTTCATCATTCAGTAGCATCAAAAGCAGCAGGACAACAACCCCAAACATACAGCCAATGTCCTTAAAGGGTTTCTGTCACCTGAAAAATGGGTATTAAGCTGGCTGACATTAGCGATGTGCTAATGTCAGCTGAACATAACTATATTAGTGCCATCTCACTGCCTGCCGCCGTTATTAAGAAAAACAAACTTTTACAATATGTTAATTAGTGAAGGGCACTCGCCGGCTGCCAGCTTCCTCACTGCGCCTGCGCCGAATACTGAACGGCGCGAGATTTACACTGCAGACAGGATCGAAGGTAGGAGACCAACGCTGCCTGGCCCTGTCAATCTAGTGTAGCAGGGCGTGGCCAGAGGTGGGAGGACTGAGCCTCTAGGAGCAGGGGCAACGCCCCCCTGCACCTAGAGGCTAATTAGCATATTGTAAAAGTTTGTTTTTCTTAATAACGGCGGCAGGCAGTGAGATGGCACTTCTATAGTTATGTTCAGCTGACATTATTAGCACATCGCTAATGTCAGCCACAGTGATGGCCAGTTCGCATTGTATGCGGGCTGCCATCTTTTTTCACAAGTCCGGCGAGGCACATTTAGGCAGTTGTTTTCAGACCGGCTCGCGGAACAGGCACAGGTAAGGGCTTACCTGTGCCTCGCCGGACTTGTGAAAAAAGATGGCAGCCCACATATTTTCCCAGGCAAACAATGCGAACTGGCCATCACTGGTCA
The DNA here is from genome assembly GCF_905171765.1 of Bufo bufo. Lineage (NCBI taxonomy): Eukaryota > Metazoa > Chordata > Amphibia > Anura > Bufonidae > Bufo > Bufo bufo. The sequence goes on along the minus strand of NC_053395.1, from coordinate 58,858,514 downwards.
GCCAGCCTAATACCCATTTTTCAGGTGACAGAAACCCTTTAAGAACTATCTTCAGTGTAAAGAACAACAAGAAGTCCTGGAAGTGATGATATGGCCCCATAGAGTCCTGATCTCAACATCATAGAGTGTGCCAAGGGTTACATGATGAAACAGAAGGATTTGAGTAAGCCTGCATCCACAGATCTGTGGTTAGTTCGCCAACATCTTTTGAACAACCTCCCTGCCAAGGTCCTTCAAGTGCAAGTGTACCTAGAAGAACTGATGCTGTTTTGAAAGGGTGGCCACACCACATATGGCTTTGATTTAGATTTATCTTTTGTTCATTCACTTGGCATTTTGCTAATTGATAAAAATAAATTATTAACACTAAGTTTTGAAGGTATTCTTACTTTGCAGCTGAAAACTTTTGCACAAAACTGTATATTCACAAAATTCACACTAGAGTCCCCAGACATTTACATTACTCACCATTTTTTCTTTCCTTAAGAGGAGGCAACTGTTGGACTGACTGCAAGGACAATTCTTCAAAATCATGGGCAACTGCTTCACTTTGGGGGCTTGCAGCCAGATGGGCTAGAGTGCCAGTCCCATCCTCTTGGACCGGTCGATGGTCCATGATGATACAAGAGGAGAGAAAAGGAGGCAAAATGGACTTCACGCTTTGCAGGACAAGACTGTAAAAGAAGAAAAGTGGATAAATAGATAAAAAGTTACATGATACGAGTATACAGATATCATTTCAAGAAGTCAATGCTGGACGACCACAGCCACTTCAGCGTCTATGCAGGCACAGTGCAATACTGGACATGCGCACGCAGCTGTGCCTGTTCCCGAGTTCAGTCTGTTCACTTGGATGGGCACATCAGCAGTCATATGTACAGTGCCGAGTCTACATAAACGATGAAGGTGCCATAGTGCTTTCCCTTTCCTTCTGCTAATCGGAGGGAATCTTAGGACTCAGACCCTCATTGATCATACACCGACAGCTTATTCTAAAGATTGGTCATTAAAGGGATAGGGAATAAGTGATTCCATAGGGTTCAACTGCTGGGAACCTCATCGATCACAAAAATGGGGGTTCCAGTGTTCCCAATGTGAATGTAGCGGTGGTGCGCCTGTGCAACCCCAGTACAGCGCTCGGCACTGGCAATCCCAAAGAAGTAAATGGAGCAGTAGTCACACACTTACCACTACTCCATAAGATTAGTAATTCAGGGCTCACCATTCACATGATCTCCAGGGGTCCAAAGCAGTTTGACTCCTACTAATTACACACATCCCCTATAGTCATCAAACGCATAATGTTAGTAAAAGCTGAAGGCACAGGGACCATGACGTTAGCTGTTAGTTTACATGATGTGGTCTGAAAGGGGTTAACAGTCCAGGTGCCTACCGTCAGCACTCAGACCAGTAGGTTCTAAAATGGAGTGAATGGCGTAAAATGAAAATAATTCTGCAATGTGGGGCTTGATAAATCCCCCCCAATGTTGGTTGTCCCTTACATACAAAACACAATCTGAATGAGCAAATGCCTTGCAGAGCTCTGCCTCGCCCTCCGTGCTTGCTGCACAGATGGCTTTCATGGGATTATAATTTTAGTAGTTTAATTACAGAATATTAGGAAAGACTAACATGTGTTATACCGGCACAATACGTGAAGTTCCACAAAAAGGACAAAACATCCTAAACACAAAAATGAAAATTTAACATATAATGCTATATAAATGCATATTCCTCTTTTAGGGTCCATTCACAAGACCATATTTCTGGGTCCACATTCATTTCAATTGGGCTGCACACCGTGTGTGGTCCGCATCCATAATCCCTTAATTAAGTTCCCCATTTCTTACATTCATGACTTACCCACCAGCTATGAAGTCCACGGTCCACGATATGGGCACTGAGCCCTTACACTCTTGGGCATGATCCCTAATGCTGTGCCATCCTATCAGAAGAGCAGAATTCAGAATGGGACCTCACACGGCCATACACCGTGAGTTTCTCGCACTGAACTCGCTCATCTGTGTCTGGCCTTAGAGACTGCCGAGGTCACAGCAATCCTATAAATATGCCACTGCCATCTGCACAGAGAAAGAGACCGCCACGAGCGGGTCCATGGCCTCCAAAGTGAACATTCGCTTTGGAGGCCATGAGCAACCATGGGTTGTGGCGGTTAAAATCCACCATGTGAACAGACTGCTGTAGAGCACATTTTAAATGAAATGGAAAAAAAAATATTAAATGATGATCAACAACCATACGACTGGAAGGGATTCCTCTTCGGTGAGTGTTCACATCCACTAAGCTGCTTAGGAACTCTGGGGGTGTGGGAGGCAGCCATGCCGCAGACAGACTAATAAACCCCTGGCACACCCATTGTCGATAACAAGCAGTGTGATCAAACCTTTATCACCGATATGTCCCATTTTGCATTCGCTCTAATTAGGTTTTAGAAAACAGGGCTAATCTGAGAACCGACGGCGAGTCCGTACACATCTGGTGTAATTGTTGTAACCAGGAAAATGACACATGATATGTTGTGATCATCAATGAGATGTGTGTACATAAGGTATCAGGCATTGGCACTTACAACACAGTAAGTGGAATCTCAACAGGAAATTCTCGTATTTATCATCCCCATGACTGACCGCCGCGCATAATCCATCAAATCATTACCATGGATAAAACACAACCGTACGTGATACACGTGAGATCAGGAGAGATCTAGCAAATCCTAAATGTACACAGAATTATCTAGCTTACCTAAAGGTGTAATTAGAGGAGCAGCTGATTGTCCAGAAAAAAGTGTTCTTTCCCAAATATCGGCCGCTCGTTAAGTGGGGGGCGATGGCTGTTGCTATCCCTCGTCCCCATACAAAATCATTGCTCCTGGGCAGCACAATGCTGTTTAGACAGCGTGATCTGCTGCCTGGGAATACTACTTGAGGTGCTCGCACCTCCGAAAATTTTACCTGATCAATTAGCGTTTTGCTCATTCATCCCGTGATCGGGTTAGGGCTCATGCAGACGGCCGTTCCTTTATTGTGGCCGACAAATAGCAACGGCCTGCGATCTGGAAGGAGCGGTGCGGAACGGAGGCACGGAACTCCAGAAAAGCACCACGGAGTGCTTACGTGGGGTTGCTCTCCGTGCCTCCAAAAAAAAAGTAGTGTATGTTCTATTTTTTTGAGGAGAGCAGACGGATCACGGACCCATTCAAACTGCCATCCCTAATGCATGGAAAGGCAACTTGTGCATGAGGCCTTAAACCGACAAATTATCAGGAACGACCATTCATAGGCATGTTCATTCCGAATAATCGGCCTGAAGGTCTGGCTGTGTAAATCCAGCATAAACCCTTCTGACCAGTCAGGACTGTAGGGTGTTAAAGGGCTTCTGTCACCCCCAAAACATATTTTTCATATTTGGGCTTGTTAAAATCCTTATTGAACGACTATCCCTATATAGGGCTCTTACCTTGGTCTGTGGCTTCTTTTCATAAAAAATCAATCTTTTAAAATATGCAAAATGACTTCACTATAAGCAAGTAGGGCGTCTACTTGCTGGTAGCCGCCGCATCCTCCTTTTAAAAAACCGCCCCCTCCTCCTGTTGATTGACAGGGCCAGCGAGCGCTCTCCTCCTCCGGCTGGCCCTGTCAGCATTTCAAATCCCGCGCCTGTCTTCATTCGGCGCAGGTGCTCTGAGAGAAGGACGCTCGCCTCCTCAGTGCGTCTGCGCCGATGACGTCTTCTCTTTCGGTGACGTCATCGGCGCAGGCGCACTGAGGGAGTGCTGAGGAGGCGAGCGTCCTTCTCTCAGAGCGCCTGCGCCGAATGAAGACAGGCGCGGTATTTGAAATGCTGACAGGGCCAGCCGGAGGAGGAGAGCGCTCGCTGGCCCTGTCAATCAACAGGAGGAGGGGGCGGTTTTTTAAAAGGAGGATGCGGCGGCTACCAGCAAGTAGACGCCCTACTTGCTGGTAGTGAAGTAATTTTGCATATTTTAAAAGATTGATTTTTAATGAAAAGAAGCCACAGACAAAGGTAAGAGCCCTATATAGGGATAGTCGTTCAATAAGGATTTTAACAAGCCCAAATATGAAAAATGTGTTTTGGGGGTGACAGAAGCCCTTTAAGACCAGTGAAGGGTTTCATCTGATTCACTCCTTTACCGAATGTGCAAGATTGTAAGATCATAGAAAAAAATAAATGATTAGTCCAAATAATTAATGAAAGTTTTTAAAATGTATGTATATAATAGTACTACCGGCTCGAATTTTCTGAACTTGATATTCATGGAGTGCAGTGTACAGAATGCAATTAGTGGCAACGGCAAGTGAAGTATCACGAAGTATTACGTTTAATCTGCATTTTTTTCCAAATTATAACATAATACTGAAACATTTTTTCTACCTATATTTTTATTTTCTGATGGTATTTTTTATTTATTTTGTGTACATGATTATGGAGGTGGCCATCTTGCTTGTTGTAAAAGGGCCTGTCATCAACTTTATGCTGTCCTCACTTCTGATTTCAGCGCTCCGTCTCTCACCAGCGAATATTAAAGTGTTTGTCGAGAACTTGCTGTATGATTATAGCAGCCCAAGAATCACAATTAGTTCCATTCACACGACTGTGTCCATTTTGCAGACTGCAAGCGGAGGATCTGCAAAATATGTACACCAGCCATGTGCACCCCACATCATGGTGCAGACCCACTGATTTGAAGTCAAGGGTTCTGCACCACGATGCGAGGTGCACGTGGCTGTTGTCCGTATTTTGCGGATCCGCGGTCTGCAAATCTGACACGGTTGTGTGAATGGGACCCTTTTCAAAAGGTCCACTCTTTCCGCCTAACCGACGATGATTGACAGCTTTCTTCTAGGGAGAAAACCAAGACAAAAACTGCCAATTAGCAGGTAGGCGGGGAGAGCGGGAGCTCATGAATAACCATGACTCTCATCAGGCAGCCGTGACTCTTCTACTGCACAGACTTCTAAAGCCTTTATTACACTGTTCGATGTACAGTTATCAACACCCTCTCTTCTAATGAGCCATATACCCTTAGGCCCATTATATGACAAGGTGTGTTTTTTTTAACTCAGGAAGTATACAAAAGAAAATTCCAGTTGGATGACAGAAAGCAGATGTCTTGAAAACAACAAGAAATTTGATTCAGAAAGTGTAATGGATGACTGCATAGGGTTTCAAACAAAAGTCTGCTTTACTTTGCATGAAAACCTTTACAATCATCCATTATACTTTCTGTATCACCCATCGTTTCCTGAAAAAGTTGTAACTTTAAAGAGGTTTCCCAGGAGTGGAGAGCAGCTGTGCATGCTCGGCTGACCTCTATTCATTTCTTTGGGAGTTCCGAAAAAAGCTGAGTGCTGGCTTAGCTATAGAAGTGAATGGAGTGGAAGCCACGCTTGCACTGCCCGCTCTCCAGTGATTTCTATGGGACTTCCAAAAATAGCCAAGCGTGATCACTCAGCTTTTTTCGGAACTCCCATAGAAATTAATGGAGTGCATGCCGTCCAAATGCTCTCTTTCATTTTCAGGGCCTGATTTAGAGAGAAGTACGGGTCTCAGAGGAGGGACCTGCACCTATCTGATCGCATATCCTAGCGATATGCAATGAAAGTCCAAGATGACACCTTTAGAGGGGTTATCCAGTAATAAGGATTAATGACCTATTCTCATAATAGGTCAATATTAGATCAGCAGGGGTTTGACCCTCGCCGATCAGCTGTTAGAAGAGGCCGGTGCTCAGTGAGCACTGCGGCCTCTTCCTACGCCATGTGACGTCATCGTACTTTGGTCCCATGGCCTAGTTGCAGCTCAGCCTCATAGCAGTGAATGGGGCTGAGCTGCAGTACCAAGCACAGCCACTATACAATGTACGGCACTGTGCTAGGAATGTGCATTGTTCACCAGAGCTCTGGTGAGCGAGACAGCTCCCGTAAACTGCTGATCGACGGCTGTGCCGAGACTCGGAACCCCACCGATATGATAGCTCATCATCATCTTTACCTGAATAACCTGTTTAAATATAAAGGTCCAAATGTCTACTATTCTTTAACTCTAGAATAGAAACACAATAACGTAAAAACAAATGTCCCTAAATGTCTCTCTTAACCTTATGGGAGATGCACGGTGTAGTGGGCAGTACTATGCACAGTCAATGGACAAGAATTTCTGGAAGAAAGCCACCAATGTCTGCAAAATGTGCAATAACACCATTAAAATAAAGGAAGGTTTTTAGCATTCTGATCAACAATCCACTAATGGAAGGTATCATATACGGTATAAAGAAAAAAAATCCAACCCCCCCTCTGGCAGTGTAAAGCAGGTTACCATGTGTGCACTGAAAACATGCCAACACAAATACATGCAGATTCTATAGCTCTCAGGCATGTATGTCTCGTGTTTCATAAAGAAATCTGAGGAAACGTACAAAATGTTCTCTCCACTGATACAGCACGCAAAAAAGAAAAGTTGGTGCCGTAGTATCCACACCACCTCTGTTATTCTGACCACGCACGGCTCATTCCATCCTCATCTGCTTGGAGACAGACACATCGTTATACTACAGAATTGTGCCCTCAGAGAGCAGTGCCCATGATGCAATACTCCTTGTTCCATAATACGTAAGGACTCTCAAAGAAAAACAGCAGTTAAAGAGGACCTTTCATCTGGCAAAAAATTGTGAACTAAGTATCAGGATATATACAGCGGCGCCCAGGGATCTCACTGCACTTACTATTATCCCAGGGTGCCGCTCCACTCTCCCGCTATGCCCTCCGGTATGTTTGGTCACTGGGTTATAGTAGGCGGAGACTTAGGGGACTTGGTTATAGTAGGAGGAGTCTGCCCTTGTTCTCCTGGGAGTCTTCTTCTCCCAGGCTGTAGCGCTGGCCAATCGCAGAGCAGAGCTCACAGCCTGGGAGAAAAAAAAAACTCCCAGGCTGTGAGCTCTGCCCTGCGATTGGCTAGCACTACAGCCTGGGAGTAGATTATGGAACTACTTAATAATCTATCTAATTATCTAATCTATCTGATCATCTAGTATCTATCTATCTTTCTACATGTAAAACATCTGCCAATGATAGAATATTTAAAGGCTATGTACACCTTTGGGGCAATTTCTTCTTATTATTGCATTGTACTTATTTTGAACTAAAATCATTATTTTCAATTGGTCTTTATTAAAAATATGGCATAATTTTTTCTGTACAGAGCTGAGATCCTCTGGTAGCAGCCTCTTGAATTTTCTTTCTTTTCCATCAGTTGTGGAGATGACGGGCTCCTTATCTCTGCTCTCTGACCTTATAGACACTCATCATAGCTCAGTTCTTATCTTACTAATAAGAATGTGGCTTAAATAAATGTTTATGACCTCTTAGTAGTTTAGAGATAAGGTTTATTAGATGACCGGCAGAAAGTGAAAGTACCAGTCACACTAGAAAAACAATTAACCCTTTGTGAAAGTATGGCTCAATATTTTTAATAAAGGCCAATTAAAAATATATTTTTTTAGCCAAAAACAAGTAAAATGCAATCAGAAACAAAAATTGCCCCCGAAGGTGTACATAGCCTTTAAAGGCATGGCCATGTCCACGTCTGTCTGTCTGCCAACCCTATGCTGAACAGATGTACCCTGAGCCCTTCTTTCGCACGCCAAGGCAGAGATGTGTGTGAAGAGGTGTCCACATATGTGCATGCCTCTCTCCAATGCAGTCCACAGGAGTTCAAAAACTTAAAAAATCAACACATCTTGACCTACTTTTTAGCTGACTGTGATCTCGGAGATCCTATCGCTCCTGTCAAATAAACTTAAAAAAAAAAAGAAGAGCAGCCATGACTTATGTGACCCATGTGCTCATTAGAATAATTAACTGACGTATAAATGGGATTTAACCATTTGATTTATGGCGCTTAACAGGTTTAATTTAATACATGACTATCTCAGCGAGGTAAAACTAATTGCATTCTATTACATACAATCTCAAGAGCCTACCCAGCCATCATAAAAAATTAGGTTCTTGTGCTGGTATATTAAGATCGAGTAAAGCTTTAATGAAGCAGTATAGGGACAAAGTTCTTTCTGTAGAAGCATGTTGTGGGTGAACTTTTTTTTTTTTTGGAAGTCACATTTCAATCACTCTGTACCAATATTTCCCAGCGTATGACAATGTTATTAACCCAGTAGCCATATTTCAATAGCCATAACTTTTTAAATTTTCATCATTCATTTTTATTTTGCACTTTCCCACTGTAACTGGGGCATCCAAACGAGCATTTTAAACATTAAGAGCTGATCTGCTAAGACCCAACAGCTACACCAGAGAACACCTGGCGACCATGTTTCAGGTACTCTTTAAAGCTGAATGCATGCCCCTCTATTACAACTGGTAAGGCAATTCTGTAATTATGCTCTGCTATTCCATATCTCCAAACCATCCTGAATCCAGCAGGACAGCCTCAGATTTTGGCGGTGGTCACAGGATGGCTGAGGTATGCCCCCCTTTCAACTGTCTGCATCCTGAGGAGGTAGAGACAGTTGAATACAATGGTAAATCAGGGATTCATCAGCATTCACACCTCTCCCCAGCAGCAGGCACCTGCTGGGTTAAGCAAACAAGCACACAGGCGGCTCAATCCCCAGCCTGTGTTCTCTTGTCCTCAGCTCCGCAGGCCCGATGACGTCAACACGTTGTGCCTGCTGCTAGAGAGAGCAGGATGAGCTCCATTCAATGAGGGAACGGGGCCAGTTGAGTGTTATTTTTCTATTTTATAAACAGGACAACTTCAGTATTTGTAAGGGGGCATCCTGCTGTGTGTGGGGGCACTAAGGGGGCATTCTACTGTGCGTGAGGGCACTAAGTGGGTATATTTATTGTGTGGGAGTGCTAAGGAGGCATAACTACTCTGTGTGAGCACAAAGGGGGCATAACTACTGTGTGGGGACACTAAGGGGGCATAAATACTGTGTGGGAGTACTAAAGGGGGCATAACTACTGTGTGGGGACACTAAGGGGGCATAAATACTGTGTGGGAGTACTAAGAGGGCATAGCTATTCTGTAGAGGCACTCTGGGGCATATCTACTGTGTGGGGGAACTAAGGAAGCATAGCTATTCTGTGGAGGCACTACAAGGTATAAGTAAGCATTAGGGGGCATTACTGAAAGGGGGCATAACTACTGTGTGGGGGCACAAAGGAGACTGGGCATATAGGGCAAATAGGCATTAGACAGAGTTAGAGGCGTGGCTTAGTGTCAGAAAAATTTGGGCTTGGGCTCTTTAAAAGTTGGGAGATATTCTATTCTGCTGCCTCATCTGCCTATCAAGAGGACAGGTCATCAATATTTAAATCCAGGAAAACCTCTTTAAGTGGGTGACCAATATCACCTTGACAAAATACCTGCAGGGGCAACATCCTTGCTGCCAAGCTAAGCCCCCGACTATACTCCTCCAGCTCTATTTACTGTACATCCCTGATCGTTCCTTACTGGTGATGGACAATCAGTATAGCAAAAGTTTTTTTTTCAGGCTTTTCTAACTTTGCATATGCTCTCCACTCAAAACTGATAAAAAAAAATCATAATTTTGTTAACATCAAATATCTTCCAAACGAATGAGATCACATTTCAGTCCATCCACAAAGAACACATTTTAGAAGACAGTGTGTGCAGTAGACACTTGCTTGCCTGAAGCCCACCCTATATATATTTCTCATGCTTTAAATATTTTATAATCTAATGCCTGGTCATCTGTGCTTCTGGGCAGCTGGCTGCCACACAAGACTGGCATATGTTCCTCAGCAGAAAAAAAAAAAGAAAAGTTGGCAACATGCTTTGGAGTGCTTATTTTTCCCTAGGACAATCTTTCAAACAATTTTTTTTGAGATAAGTTATTTCTGCAGAAAATCTGAAATGGCATAAAGCAATAAGTCATATGTAAAGCAGTAAGCACAGAAGTGACAAGTACTGTAGATAGGCCCATATAACCTTAGATGAGAAAGGCCCCCTCTGCTGGATTAAGTGCTGTCCTACACTTTCTTATGCAAATGCTAGAGTCACTCATGACAACTTTTCTTGGAGTCATGTGATGGAAAAACAAAGAGGAATTCCTGCATAAAGTGTCTTGGCAAAGTGGAACCCTCAAGCAATTAAAGGGGTCATCCCACCATAAGACCTTATATCCTATCCACAAGAGTATCTGATCGGTAGGGGTCTTAGCGCATGGACTCCCACTGAATAAAAGAATGCGATGCCAGAGTTCCCAGAGTGAAAGAAGTGGCAGTCACATAGGTGTGCTGCCTCTCCTTTCAATTCTAATGAACTTACGAAGAGAAGCAGAGTAGAGCGCTCACCTATCTTCGGCAATCCCATAGAGTTGAATGGAGCACTATCGATGTGTTTCCACCAGCCCATTTACTCCCACAACTCATTCTTCTGATTGGTAAGTGTTCCAGCAGTCGGAACCCTACCGATCAGACACATATTCCCAATTCTGTGGATAGTGGATAAGTTCTTACAATTGGACAACCCCTTACAGGTTTTTTGTGGGGTGGGAGTGCAAACAAAAACAGATTTTTGAGTGTTTCCTGTAATTTTACTTTAAAACACCAAAAACCAGAACTAAAGGAACCAAATTCAAATTGTTATATAGGTGCATAGGTTCCCAAAGGGTTAAGCTCAAACTGAAATTACACACTGACATTTAGATTACAACGTACGGTAATTAGCCATAACATTAAAACCCCTGACATGGGATTGCCATGCCATATTTTAACATTTTAGTTTAATTAAATACCTTTCCAAGGGTACTACAGTAAAAGTAAAATAAAATTGCCATGCAGCACAGCTGATCCAGTGTACGTGAAGAAGGGAGGTCAATCCCAAATTTCAGTATAATTGGACTTTCCTAAATCAGAACTTTAAAATGCTGCTTCTGCGTTTCGAACAGATGAAAACCTCTTCTTAATAATAGCATGCTATGATTAAAACATATATAATCTGCTCGAAATGCATAAGAATCATTTGGCTGGAGTTTTTTGGGTTTTTTAATGATTTTATCGATGTATCAATACATTTTTGAATTTCATTGAGTCCTGGAAGATCTTTTTGGAAACTTCATCTGTTCCAGTCCGACCTGAGATTTGCATCCCCTGCCCTGATGCCTCAAGTATTTCTGTCCCATGGAGTGGAGAGCTGACTTAGGTCAGCTTCACACTAGCTCTGCATTCTGGCATTGCTGGAAGCTTCTAAGTCTCCTTCTGGCCCCATTAACTATAATTGAGTTCGGCGGAGATCCGGCCGCATTCCGACAAATATGCTGAGAATCAGCCAGAAGAAAACCGCTGCGTGCCTGCTGGAACAGCCTAACTGGATAGATAACGCTAGTGTAAGACTAGCCTTATCTTGTTGTATATAACCAAGTGTTTAGTACCTAAAAAAAGTGGTTGAAAGGAAGGACAAGCTGCAAACCAGTGAAGCGGTCATGGGCACCCAAGGCTGATCAAAGGGGAACGAAGGCTAGCCTTTCTGGTCGGATTCCACAGAAGAATTACTGTAGTACAAATTGCTGAAAAAGTTACTGTTGCCTATGACAAGAAAAGTGTCAGAGCGATCAGAGTGCCCATCCCTATTCACTACCAAAATTACCTACAATTGGCAGATGAGAATCAGAGCTGGGCCATGGAGCAATGGAAGAAGGTGGCCAGGTCTGAAGAATTGTTTCTTTTACGTAATTTGGATGGCCGGGCACATGTGTGCTCATTTAGGAATCCTAGGACCAGGGCGTACTATGGGAAGAATGCAAGCCACAAGAAGCAGTGTAATGTTCTGGATAATCTTCTGCTAGAAAAGCTTTACAGACATCACTCCTCAGTGGAACTCAAAATCTAAATTCTCTACCAGTATGTTTTTGGAGTGTGCGAGGAAACCATGCAAACACTGGGAGAACATACAAACTTTATGCAGATGTTGTCCTTGGTCGGATTCGAACCCAGGACCCCATGGCTACCTGGGCTGCTAACCAATGAGCGACCACACTTTGACATGTATATAAATCAGACCAAGGAAATTCCCTCTTGGCAACAGTATTCCCCCAATGGCGGTGGTCTCTTTCAGCAAGATAATCTGAACTTCTACACTACCAAAATTGCTCAGGAACAGTTTAGGAAACATAATAAAAAGTATGAGGTGTTGATTTGGCCTCCAAATTCTCGAGATCTCAATTCAATTGACCAACTGTGGTCTGATCAAGTCTGATCCATGAAGGCCCAACCTCACAATTTATAGGACGTGTTACTGTTACTTACGTATTAGCAACAGATAACATAGGACACCTTCAGTGGTTTTGTAGAGTCCAAGACTTGGCATATAAGAGATGTTTGGGAGGCACAAAGAAGAGCTACACTATATTAGGCAGGTTTTTAATGTTATGGATGGTCAGTGTATGACTATATACTAGATTTTTTCAGATTTTTTTTTTGTGTGTTGTTCGCTGTAGTTCTTTTTCCAGATGCACATGCCAGTCTATCTACATCCTTGGATGTCAACACTAGCTCTTTGCTGAACCTGATGCCAGCTGTAATCACAGAGGTCAACCAACTGCTGGGCATTGCTCTGCCAACAGCAATAACCAACATTTTGGCACAAATACTGTACTCGCATTAAGCGGCTGGTCAAAGATAACTCTTAGGTTTTGATATCAAGAAAAAAAAAATCAGCAAAAGATTTTTTTTTTTTATGGATTGGGGGGGGGGGGTGGCAGCTTTCTGCACAATGCTGTATAATGTGCAGTATTTATGTCGCATGGATCTACAATAGTGCATCCATAGTCAGCTATAGGCCGATAATATAAACCCATGTGCCACCCATGTTGTATGACGGCGTGCTCACCAGTCTGTAATATTGACCTGTTAGATCCATATACATGCAGCACTGAATATAACAGTAATATCATTACATTTGCAACAGAATTTTTTTCGGACAGAAAAAAAAGCTACAAATTTTGACACTAATATGTAAATGTTGTCATTTTATGAGACTTTCACTTATTTTGAAAATGGCTGCAAAAGTGAGCATGAATAGCTATGTTAATTATATTTATCCCAGATTTTTCAACTGGGACTTTTTAAAAAGTTGCAAAAAAAAAAAAAAAAAGGCCAAAATCTTACTCCAGTAGTGGATTGGTAGAAATTCTGCCCCCAACACGTTGTTCCGTATCTGAGGTTTTTTTTTTCCTGTTTTATGGCCGCATCTGTTCTGTTATGCCATAAAACATATCCGTATGGTTTCCGTATGTACTGTAATGTTTGCAAACAGTAAACACATAGGCAAAGTCGGCATGGATCCGCAAAATACGGATGAAATACGGATGTGTTCCGTATTTTTTGCGGACCCATTGACTTGAATGGAGCCACGGACCATGATTTGCGGACAACTATAGGACATACACTACTTTTTTGCAGAAAGGCCAAGCGGACATACAGAAACGGAATGCAAACTGAGTCATTTCCGCTGTTTTTGCAGACCCATTGAAGTGAATGGATCCGCAAAAAATACGGAACGGACACGGAAAGAAAATACGTTTGTGTGCATGACCCCTAAGGATGATCAAAATGAGTTCTTCACCATTGAGTCTGTCCCCACAGGTGAAGAACTCCCGCATGCCTGTTGATTGATGGGGCTGGTCATCTCTCCTAGCCCTGACAATCTAGGGCGTGCGCCGCGGCACAATGGTGAGTAGCGGCGCACACAGAGAAGCTTAAGTTTGTCTTTAGGAGCAACGACTGTTCATGCGCTACTAATCTTCCGGGGAGCGGCACATAAACAGTCGCTGCCTTTGAAGATGGATTGGAGCAGCGGTGCAAGACCCCGATTGTCAGGGCAGGTGAGAGTTTCTTCACCTGTGGGGACAGTCCCCTCAAACGTGAAGAACTCTTGCTAATCAGACGAATCGATTCGCTCATTCCTAAATGATATCTTTCACTTAGTGATGTGTTTCTTTATTGGGTGGCCCAAACCACTCTGTGAACCCTTGCTGCTCCTGCTTCATCTGGCAGCTCCTCCTTCTCCTTTATTGTCAGGGTCAGTTTCCTGCATAGTCATCTCTTCTGGCCCTGTCAATCAAGAAGGATAGGGAGTAGCCAGCAGAGAAAGCAGGAGGAGCAAGGGTGCACAGAATGGCTTAGGCCCACCCTCGGTGCACTTAACTGCTCATTTGCATATGAATTCAAAGTGCTTTTTTTTCTCCAGAAAAGAGCAACGGATCACTAAGTAAAATGCATCATTGCATTCAGCTGAGCTAGCCCTACAAGGCATTGTGCCTGGTTTAATTATAAATTTCCTGATGACAGATTCTCTTTAATCTGAAATATTCTTCCATCCTATAATAGTGTAATGTTCTGATATCACTTTGTGCAGTGTAGTGAGATATTCTCCCTTACGATACTGCAGCTAGGTAGACAATGACCTTAAAAATTAGTTAACGAGCACCCAACTCTTTCGGCAGTCTTCATTACTATGAAAGTCCTTGTGGCTAGGCCAATAACAAGAAATAATTTGGCTCCTGGCAGCTAATTGGCCCCTAGAGCTTTCAGTATGTCATACTCATTCGCTTGCCCTGCAGTGTTATAAATATGTGGTCAAAAATGGGTGACCTTATACCAATGTATGTTTTCAAAAATTATGTTCAACTTTGGCAAGCCCAATGTAGACCTTATTCAAAATAATACTAACCTAGTTGTACAGGGCACTGATTGTGCCTGCTCACTGTCAAATAAGAAACCGTGTATACTGGCAAAGGCTTTTATAGAGTAAAATTGGAAAACTAAGCAATAAAACACAATTCATTTCAGAGATACGTCAGAATTTGCTTTTTGTTAGGTATCACACGAAGCCATATACAGACTTAATGAAATCTATTCCTTTAAGCAAAACTTATTATTCAAGAGAATACACTGTGCTCAGTGCCATTAAATGAATTCCTGCCAATGCGTCTTTCATAAGCACCCACACAGTCCTTCCAACAGAATCTGAAGGTTACCATAACTACACTATTCTATCAAATACAAAAAAAATCATATGGCTGGTTCATAGATTGAGCTAAAATCACATTGCAACAGTTCACTGAACACGTTGCTTCTGCATCTAGAATCACAATCACCGATCTCGCCAAATTTCACCTCGTATCATCTTGCTAAACTTTTTTTCTCTTTTAGTTTTGGACCACAGACCTCTATATGGTACAGATATCATCATCTTAGAAAGGTACCAGCTAGGGTGAGGACTGAACCTACAGAGGTTGGAGGGAAGGGTCGAGTCAACCATCTAATGCTTACAATGCTGTCCTGACTCTCTCCTCACAGATGTTTGGGGGGTAGGTATGTTGGATTTCAGCATGACGGATCCTTCTGTGCTCAAGGGAGAAGAGCTGCTGCTGGCCGAACATACATTTGTATGAGGGGTCAGGTGGAATAAGTAATGGCTGAACATTTAGTCGACAGCTATCAAAGGGGCATGGCCAGGGCCACAAAGGCTTAGGTGAGAAACAAAACTGCCGATAAAAACAGTTAAATTACAAATAGAATTATTGCTCTATGGTATGGGGGCCAGAAGATAGACCAGTAAGGACAAGCAGAACTATTGTTTCATGGTAAGGTGGCCAGAATATGGACCAGAAAAGACAAGTAGAAACCATTGCTCCATAGTAAGGAGACCAGCAGATGGACCAGTAAGGACAAGTAGAAACTATTGCTCCATGGTAAGGAGACCAGCAGATGGACCAGTATGGGTAAGTAGAATTATTGCTCCATGATAAAGAGGCCAGAAGATGGACCAGTAATGACAAGTAGAACTACTGCACCATGGTATGAAGGCCAGAAGATGGACCAGAGGGGACAAGTAGAACTACTGCTCCAAGGAAAGGAGACCAGAAGAGGGACTAGTAAGTACAAGTAGAACTATTATTACATGGTGAGGAGGCCAGAAGATGGACCAGTAAGGACAAAGACATAGAGCCTTGAGTATACAGGTGAAACTCGAAAAATTTGAATATCGTGGAAAAGTTATTTTATTTCACCAATGCAACTTAAAATTAGAATATTGTGAAAAGGTTCAATATTCTAGGAGCAAAGTGTCACACTCTAGTCAGCTAATTAATCCATACCCCCTGAGCAAAGGGTACCTGAGATTGTGACTTTGGGGTTTCATAAGCTGTAAGCCATAATCATACAAATTATAACAACTAAAGGCTTGAAATATCTCGCTTTGCATGTAATGAGTCTATCTCATATGTTAGTTTCACCTTTAAGTTGCATTACTGAAATAAATGAACTTTGCACGATATTCTAATTTTTCGAGTTTCACCTGTACTTTACACACAGGCTTTAGCCAACGAGGGTTTGATCTTACAAGATGCTTTAAAGAACTAGAACATATAACCTCAAATAGATTAGTAAAAAAAAAATAATAATAGTCAAGCAGGCAAAGGGTTAGTCTTGACCGAGGACTAAACATTTGCTTAGTTAAGCTACTTTCACACTAGCGTTTTGGCTGTTTCTGAGATCCGTTCAGGGCTCTCACAAGCGGTCCAAAACGGATCAATTTTGCTCTAATGCATTCTGAATGGAGAAGGATCCGCTCAGAATGCATCAGTTTGCCTCCGCTCAGTCACCATTCCGCTTTGGAGGCCGACACCAAAATGCTGCCTGCAGCGTTTTTCTGTCCGCCATGTGGTGCAGAGCAAGACGGACACACAATGTAAGTCAATGGGGACGGATCTGTTTTCTGTGACACAATCTGGCACAATAGAAAACTGATCCGTCATGGCTATAGAAGACATAATACAACCGGATCGTAATGATGGTTGTATTACTGTAACGGAAGCGTTTTTGCAGATCCATGACGGATTCGCAAAAAACGCTATTGTGAAAGTAGCCTTAGCAAAAACCTATGACGTAGTATGACTGAGTAACCAGAGGCAAATGTCAAATTGGAATACTAGATTAAGGAGGTAGGATGTAAAATGAATACAAGTATCAAAAAATATTTGTGTGGCTGACAATACAGCCTTAGACGTGAATTCTTTTGTGCAAAAACAGGAAACTAATATTCTAGACTAGACCAATGCTGCAGCGCAAACCAATCATTGAACCCACATGGAGTTGATCTTTGAACGCAGACTATTTTCCTGCATGTCTTTACAGTGATGACCACGAACCGCTATACTATTCGCGAACGCACATGGATGTCACTGTAGATACAGCCTTTTTATTCCAATGCAGTCACATCTCATCCGCCTGAGTCATCGCCATTGAACTTGTGAAAGCTACTCCGTAATTGTGAGTTTTCGGGGTGACAAGGTTATAGGCAATCTTAAGTAAACAGCATCCTCCAACTATGAGCCAAAGTGTCTGGGATGAGTCAATAAACTAATCTGGAAGACAGCGCTTGGCAGCGTTGTGCGGCAGCTGGTTTTGATTGCATCGGGGCCGTGTTTACATAGGATGGGTTGCCTGTGTATCTAAGGGCAGATAATGAAATTATCTTGGAAGTGCTCAATGTAATGCTAAGTTTCAAAAAATATAAAAATAGATGGTGGAGGCACCAAGCAGTTTCTAGCTTCAAAGTCTCAACAACTGTCACCAAGACTCCGATAAATTATATACTTTATAGAATTAGAATGACGTATTTTCAAAACAATGAATTCAACTTTCCTTCCGATAAGCTGGAAATTCAGCCAATTGTTTAAACCTATTAACGTCCGGTCATGTCTGAACCATAAAATTGCATTCAGGTCAGAGCCGTTTGCAGGAAGGCTGCAGAAATCTGGCATCATCATAGCACAAAAGACACTGAAGCCTATTGCATCTCACGAGGTAGACAAAAGCCAGAACCTTCACCCAGGTCTACCTATCTAGTGGTCTTCCTTGTTACAAGTACATGTGTTAGATGCATATCTCATCACCGCATCTATTTATTCACAATCTCGTAGCAGGTGTAGATATGAGGCATGGAGGGCCAGAGATGCACCGCCCACAGTTTCCTTCAAGAACCTGAAAACTAGCAGTGGAATATATTGAGAAGACTTCTCCTGAAGTCCTCTTTATTATGTGTGCATGCTCATGAGTCCTCATAAAGTATTCCAGCACCAGTTTACAGGTGCACAATGGAGGAACAGGGTGAGTATGGACATATAATTAGTGATCGGAAGTCAATATAACAGTATCATTAACATAGTATTGTATGTAATGGAGTTTGGTGGAAGAGACCGATTCTCTTTAAATGGGTTGTCCAGTCTCAAGAGAATAGCGATCAGCTTAGGGGACTGACCTGTAATAAAGAATAGATGATTACTTACCTGATGGATCCTGAATCACTGCTCTGGTTCTCCAGAAAGGACTCTGTTTTCCCAGCTGCAACCCATAACTGGCTTCTTCAGAGCACTGCTAAAGCCAGTCATTGGCTGCACCGGTCACGTGATGTCAACTTGACGTCACCACTGCAGCCAAGAAAACACGTCCCTTTCGGGGAAACCAGAGAGGCAGGGTGGTATCTATCAAGTAAGTAATCATGCATTCAATGCGGAGTTGTCCCTAAAAGAGGACTGCACCGCTTAATAAATTAGGCACTTCTCACTCTTGCATTATATCAAGGGCATATCAAATGCTAGTTTTGATAAATTCCGCCATTGAATTTTTAAATATTCTGAGATAGGAATAAAACCTCACCCAAGAAAAGTAAGACATGGTTTGAGAGGGTATTAGATTTTATTTTTTTAGGTTTTGTAACCTGATGTTGCTTTAAAGTCTATAGTCAAATACAGAAAAACCTACACACAGCATTTACCGTATTTTTCGCCCTATAAGACGCACCCCCCCCCCCCCACACCAAAAAGTGGGGGGAAAAATAGCACTGCATCTTATGGGGCAAATGCTGCAATTTTACACTGATACATCGCTGCCGCGCTGCTGCTCAGCGTGGCCGGCGTGTGTATCAGCGGGAGGGACTGGGGGCCGGCATCTTGTTTTGTAATGGCAGCGGGGCCCGGTGCAGTCACTGTATTCTACTACACCGGGCCCCGCTCACTGTAGTAATCATATAGGCAATGTTAAACTGTAAATTAATCTCCAATCCAGGCTGTAGTACGGTACTTACTACTAACTTCCATCCCCAGATGCCTCCATAACAGTGTCATCCACAGATGCCCCCATAACAGTGTCATCCACAGACCCCCATAACAGTGCGTCATCCACAGATACCCCATAATAGTGTCATCTACAGACCACCATTAGTTCAAAACCCACCAAAAGCAAACCTTTTGGTTCAAAATATATTTTTTTCTTATTTTCCTCCTCAAAAATCTAGGTGCGTCTTATGGGCCGGTGTGTGTTATAGGGTGAAAAATACGGTATTTTTTTTATTTATTTTTTTGTCATTACTATTGCATTTTTTGGGGGGTCATTGACACTTTTTCAAAATGCAGCATGCTCTAGGTATGAATTTTTTTTTCTTCTGTAGGAAAAAATTTACTACATAAAAAAACTACAAAAATGCTTGAACAAACTCAGCTGCTGCTGCTACATAAAAGAAAGTAATTCTTGTCCACAGTGGTCTCTAAGCATTGGCAGTTAAATCTCAGTCATAAGGGTCAGTGAAGAAGACAGGAATCAATACCTGCAGATCTTAAAGGTGTTGTGCCATGAACTACCTTTCACTAGCTCCTCATTTGCAGTTTTCTCTTATCCCCATGATTGAATCCTACTTCCTTGTATGTCATGTGACTGCTGTCCCATCATTCCTTCGGGCAATGAGAAGTGCCCTGATGTCCGCAGATCATTTGACACTAACCACAGCGCTGGTTCTTACCAATGGTGCTCCCTACGTCCTACATTACAAGGCTTCAATGCAGGATGTAACAAACAGAGACTGAAAATTGAAGGCTTATCTCTAGGATATGCAATCGCTTTATGACTGGTAGGTGTACGATTACTGGGACCCTCAGAATGAAGAAGCTGCAGCACAAGGTTCACCCTTGCAAACCTTTCACAGTGGTGTTCAGGGCACCTACTGTATGCACGAGGAACTGCAGCACAGAGTTGAATGGAGTCATGGGTGGCAGAGAGCGGAGCTCTACGGATGAAATGATAAAGGAGCTAAGGTCCCTTCATTCTCAGGATCGGTGCGAGTCCCAGAGGTGGGACCTCTAAAGATAATAATGTAATGGCATAAAAAAAAAAAATTTAAAACATTAAAAATGATAGAAATACTCCTGTAATAAAATGGACATGAAATGGGTGAAAGCAATAAAATAAAATAAAAATATTTTTTTAATTATTAGGAGACATTTGCAGAATGTACAATTTAATCCCTTGTTTTTTTTCTCCTTCTAACAGGTGATGCGCTGTTTGTGGTACGGGCTGAATGTTCAGACCTTGACTAGAACAAAGCAAGGAAAAGCATAGAATTGTACGTGAGGAAGGAACTAAAACTTCCTGCAATGAACACGTTTTGTTCCCAACTTCCTAAACCAAAGAACGCTGATAGCTTTCAAAAATGGAGATCCTAATTTATAAAAAGAAAATACAAAAAAAAAAAATAATAACTCTTAACATGACTTAAAACATGAAAAACCTGCTGGTTTGAAGAAAAATACAATTCTATTAACTTTGAAAATATGGCCACCACTTTCTTTTCTTATAAGAAGGTTGATTCACATGGAACAAAAGTAATCCTGATCAGTCATAAGGTGAAGCAGCCATTCTAACTCAATAAAACGGGGTGACAGTGGCTGATGACACTGCTGAATGGCCATACTGGAGACAAGGGGGTGGAATTTATCATGAGGGTAATATTTGAAGTCTTTTGCACCAAATGGTGCACGTTATTTGATAAATTTGGTGCTTTCGTCAGTAGATTTGTACCTATGACACTGGCTGACCTGTTACATGTGCGCTTGGCAGCTGAAGACATCTGTGTTGGTCCGATGTTCATTTGTGCCCGCATTACTGAGAAAAATGAAGTTTCAATATTTGCAAATGATCCTCTAGGAGGATCCTGATAGGAGGACGCTCGCTCGGCCGCTCCATCCTCAGTGCGCCTGCGCGGGGTGTAGATGTGACGTCATCGGCGCATTGAGGATGGAGCGGCCGAGCGAGCGTCCTCTTCTCAGTGCGCCTGCGCCGACTGAAGACCGGTACGGCGCAGGCGCGAAATTTTGAACACAGACAGGGCCAGTCAGAGGACGAGCGCGTTCGCTGGCCCTGTCAATCAACATGAGGAGGGGGCGTCATTATGAAAGGAGGATGCGGCTGCTACTAGCAAGTAATCGCCCTACTTGCTGGTAGAGGGGTAATTTACATATTATAAAAGTCTGTTTTTTGAAGAAACTACAGAACGAAAATCAGTAAGAGCACTATATATTGATATATCGCAGTATAAGGAATTTAAGTAGCCCCAAAAAAAAATATGACTTTAGTAGGGTGACAGAAGCCCTTTAACTTTTCTGAACAGATTTTAGATTTTACGTTTTGTCAGGAGTTTACCCAGTCAAGATACTGTGCATCTGGACTTGCAGCGGGCTCTGGTGAAGAATGTAGGGGTAGCCTTAGGCTAAATTCACACTAGCGATAGACGTCTCTGGAAGGAGCAGCCTGCATGCAACCGTTTTTGTCCGTCCGAAAGCCAATATTTTTGCTGTCGAGCAGCCAGATCACCAGCAGGCCTTATTACAGTCCATGGAGATCTGGCAGTGAACTACAGAATCCGGCAATGCCGGATCTGGGGAAATCGGGCAAGCTGCTCTCTCCTGGAACAGCCTGCCAGATCTGCTGCCTGAGAAGTGAACGTGGCGTAAACCGAACAGCATTTATAACACTTTGTCACAGAATTAGGGCTCATTCAAATGACTGTATATTTCAGTCCGCATCCGTTCCGCAATTTTGCGGAACAGATGCAGGCCCATTCTTATCAATAGGGCCGCAAAAGAACTGTACTTCCGTTCTGTCACCCCGCAAAAAACATGTCCTATACGGCCATTCTGTTCTGCAAAACGCGTAAAGCACGCAGCCGGTATCACAATTTGCGGACTGCAAAAACTGATATTCGTCTAACCAAGGATCTCAGTGTAACACTGCTTGTATTGCAAGTAATGCAAGTAAATGGGGTCGTATAACATACAGCAGTGTTGGATTGTCCCCTTCATTACTTGCGATAATTGCAATATTAGGGTGACATAACATAGGGTCGAATTCCACCCTACCACACCCTACTCTGCAGCAGCGAATCCGCAGTGTTTACGCCACGTGTAGCCATACCATTAAAGAGAGACAGCAACAGTAAATCATCCCCACAATTTCAATTAAAAAGAGTAAATATGATGTATTGTATACAGGTACATTAAAGTTCTACAAAATTTTGCACAGAGTGTCCTGTCCGCATCTGCATTTCCGGAGGGCAGCCCCGATCTTCCGAAAAAATCGAACATGTTCTATGGGGGTACCGGCCGGCTGTA
Source organism: Bufo bufo (assembly GCF_905171765.1). Classification (NCBI taxonomy): domain Eukaryota; kingdom Metazoa; phylum Chordata; class Amphibia; order Anura; family Bufonidae; genus Bufo; species Bufo bufo. The sequence continues at coordinate 58,835,986 of NC_053395.1, read as the reverse complement.
CTGCAGATCTGCAATACACTACGGATGTGTGAATGGACCCTTATTAAGTGAATAAACTGGATCCAAAATTGGATAATTACTATTTTAACACGAAATTCGATATAAACCCTACGACACAGCCTGCCCCCAGTTAACAGAACAATATACAGCAGTGTCCATTTGATTCAATTATTGGTTACATATAATATAAATAATACTGCTCATACAACTAAAGGTCCCTTTACACAGGACGATATTACAGCAGATTGTTGGGAAGGAAACACTTATTCCCGACAATCTGCTGATAGCCAAGAGACGAGACCGATCTCGTTCACAGTATGGGGAGTAGCGATCACTAAGCCATCGCTCTTCCCCATAGGGATTCATTGTTTGCCAGCAGGAGATCGTGTTTACGCGGCACGATCTGCTGTCGGTAAAAAATATTTTTGTGTTTCGCTTGTTCATCAGGTCATCGGCGGTACATTTACTATGAACGCTAGCGTTAGCGATAATCTTGGGATTCTCGGCTCATGTAAAGGTTCCTTAAAGGGGTTGTCCGAGTTATGAAAAAAATATAGCACTGTAAATCTGATGGGCAGCAATATATAACTAAGCTAAGCAAGTTTTAGGCAAAAAATATATTTCCTCATTTCCCTGGTTCTCTTCTGGCCTTTGTTTACCTACAACAACAACAATCTCTGAGGTTTTCCTCATGAATATTTGTGCCCCTCCCCCTGCTCTCCAAAGGGAGTTATTACAAGTGGTGCCCTGAGTGACATGTATGACAGCTAGGGTACTCAGCAGCATGTTGTATGTGTAGGACTACAAGTCCCAACTGTACAATGACACTGCTGATACACACAGGATCTTCCACTTAACTGGTCTTGTGCAATGCTCTGCAGAACTCCTCTAGTCTGTCAGGTCCTGTGCCCAGCATTTGTCTCCTCACTGCCTGCAGCTACTCAGTAAAGCTTTCAGCACTGAGTCTGTGCTGCTGAAGTGGTTAAAGTTTTTCCTGAAGAATTCAGGGAGAGAGCAGACGGCAGTGCAGGGGGCGTGGCATGGCGGGGCCAGCACAGTGACGTCTTGTGTACAGACATAGATCTGCAGCAACTGTAGATGCAGTAAGTACATGGTAAAGCCTTTACATTTGATTAGTTAGAAACATACAAAGAACAAAAAAAATAACTTGGACAACCCCTTTAAGGGCTGTATTACACCAACAGATTATCTGATAAATTTCTGTCCAATCAGACCAATAGTTGGTGTGTATAACAGGCCATTTGACTAATGGTTGGTCAGTAAATCTGTCAAATAATCTGTTGGTGTAATACAGGCCTAACATGACTCAATACCAGCAGTGCAGAGTAATCTGAAAGTGTTAAAGATCTTATCAGTATTTATAACAAAGGCATTTTTCAATATCTTCCGGAAAAGTGAGCAATTAAAAATGCTGTTACAAAGAGGATGTGGCCAGAATATGATGGAGGAGTATACATGATATCTACGTATTTAGATTCTTTTTCATTTTCTTTGTCTTTTTAAAGGGGTTTTCAGGGAGTAAAATAGTGATGACTAATCCTCAGAATAAGTCATCAATATCAGATCGGTGGGTATCTGACTCAGTTTGAAGAAGCTGTGGACTCTTCCTAGGCCGAAACGTCTCAAAGTGTGAACCTGTCTCTCTCCTGACAGATGTTCCAGAATGCAATTTTATTTAAAAGAACACCTTAAAGAGGTATTCCCATCTTAAACAATGGGGGCACCTACACCGAGAACGCAGGAGGGGTAGGTGGTAGCCAGGGAACCCTGGGTTTTCCGGGGTTCAGCCACCTCCAAGCGCTCTCCCTATAGAAGTTAATGTGAGCGCACCGCAAGCGCTCGGCTATTTTCTGCGGTCCCATAGAAATGAATGGAGAGTGGCTGCGCATGTATAGTGCACCCTCCACAACCTTCAGGGATCCTAGCGATGTGCCCCATTGTCTGAGATGGGAATACCACTGTAAATGTTTCCTGAGCTGTGTTAAAGGGGCGGACCTTATCAATACCAGATTGGCGGGGGTTAGATTCCGCCCACTTCCCTCATTTAGCTGTTTGAGGAGGGGGCGGCACTCATGCATGCACTTCTTCCTCTTTAAAGCGGTTGTCTCAACTTGCTGCTACTAAGGCCAGATGAGACACAGTCTCGACCCCCTTCTGGCCGGGAAAACAGCAGAGCGCTCTGCCACTCTGCCGTTTCAGTATCTCTCATTGCTCTGCTGTTTCCCGGCCAGGAGCTGGTCGAGACTGTATCATCTGGCCTTATTAACGGCAAGATGGGACAACCCCTTTAAGATTACACCGCGCGTCAATTTTCTTACAGAGGCGGAGTGCAATTACAAATTCTGGACCCAGTCAAGTGATTACACTGCGCCAACACTGCAAGCGAGACAATGCCCTGCATAACCCCTTTAGGCCCCTTTCACACGAGCGAGTTTTCCGCACGGGTGCAATGCGTGACGTGAACGCATTGCACCCGCACTGAATCCTTACCATTTCATTTCAATGGGTCTGTGTACATGAGCGTGCTTTTTTTCGCGCATCACTTCTGCGTTGCGTGAAAAACGCAGCATGTTCTATATACTGCTTTTTTTCACGCAGCACTGGCCCTATAGAAGTGAATGGGGCTTCAGTGAAAAACACTTTCTTGCTTCCAGATGCAATGCGTTTTTCACTTATGGTTGCTACTGTAGGAGATGTCGTTTGTAAATCTTCAGTTTTTTATCACGCGCGTGAAAAACGCATCAAAACGTATTGCACTCGCGCGGAATAAACTGAACGCAATCGCAGACACAACTGACTGAACTTGCTTGCGATATGGTGCGAGCTTCACTGAACGCACCCTGAACGCATCCGGACCTAATCCGTCACGCTCGAGGCCTTAACAAACCATGTTGGAGTAACACTAAAAGAGGCCACGCACATTAAATGAATACTGGTCAAACTAGTGGGACTGGCCAACTGTCTAATATATATGGAGGTGTCTGAACGGTCCTCCGATGGGTAATGGAAGAAGGGTTGGACATGTTGAGATCTCAATGAAGACCTGCTGCTGCCAGAGGTGGCCTTTCTCTATTTAATGTAATCACAGGAAGCAACCTGTTTAAAACGTAGCCTTTAATCTAATATCAACATAAAATAAGAAACTCCCACAGACACACACAGAAAAGAACAAAAAAAGAAAGATATATCCTTGATGACATAAGAGATAATACTGCAATCGTCCAGTGGCACGGGTCAATGATAGACGAAGTGGACAGTCATGGATTCTGGTCTGTCCCTCAAGCTGACCCTAGACTTGATAGCCCTGCCTAAAGACGGAATAGCCGTCCTGATAAGGACGATCCCGTACACAGGAACCTCCTTAATGATACCTGGATAGACCCTATAATCCCGGTGAGTCTCTATTAAGGGGCCTGCTCTAGGCGCACAGAAAAAAACAAACAAAACGAATATAGATTGACAGTATAGGGAGCAATGAACCACCCACACTCATGGATGCTGCGTCTTGTGGGTGGACAGTTGCTCACACAGATATGTCATATAAGGTACACAGACAACCACAGGTGTGATCATCTGTGAGTATGCATCATCAAATAGGCAATATCGATGCGTGGCCCCCACACATCAGAAATGTGTGATGTTCATAAGCCGATAATCGCCGTTTACATTTGTACAAGCAAGTGTATAGTTGAGATGTGTATACACTCTAGGCACCAGGACCACTGCCTGTAGTGGCATGCAATCATGTGCCAGTGTCCCAACGCGTTTCACCCTAATTGATTTTCGGGTTCCTCAGGGGACATATATAAGTACAATGCTATTTTTGGCATCAATAAGAGGTAACGGAGCAGTCAGCAGAGTCCTCAATCATGATGACACGATTAGACCAGATCATTTACTGGTCTCATTAAGTTCAGTTAATAGATAGCTTTTAAGCGGTCAGATACAAGGACCATATTAGAGGACCATGGGGACATTACCTGAGTATGTCACTTGCCTTAGTGTGTATAGAGCACGAGTTGCAGATTACCACACAGATATACAGGCTCATGCAAATATAGTTCCCACATAGGTAAACAGAGTAACGACCTATAGAGGCGGCCACATATGTGTGATAACATGTATGAACAGCATGGCAAACAAGTAACAGGTACTACTTGCGTGTCCAGATGCAGTCTAATAGGCCCCAGGCTGTCTATGGAGTTAGTAGGTTCTCTGTCACTCCATCCATAGCCCGTGTGTACACTGTTTAGGGCAGAAGAAATCATAGTTAACAGCCAGATAAGGCCATGCACACCAACCTTTAGTAAGTAGGAAGAGAAGCCCTCCGTGGAACTCACAGGTAAGGGTGCCTCACTGGTCCTGCGTGTGAGGTCGCCATGCAGGGAAGCCTGTCTGGTTTAAATAGCCCGCGCTTAGTGAGTAATGTTGGGGGTGAGCCTATGACTCAATCACGCCTCTAGTGGGCGTGTCTGTCATACTGAGTGGCTGAGGCCACCCCCACACCTGCTATGTATTATGTGCCGATGCCGCCCCATTACACCCACAGGGGGTGTACCCTGCTGCTATGGGCGGACCTAATCCTACTCGTGTCCTACAATGTGCAGCCGGCATACCAGACGTCGCTATTGACGTCACTGGCCGCACTCGGTCACATGGCCCAGCAGACGTCGCGTCATCAGCATAGTGTCAGGACGCTGCCTGATGACGTTGCCAGTCACCTCCGATCACATGGCTCGGCAAGTACAGTTTAAAGCAATCAAATGCTTGTGATACACGGATCATGTTGTGATCAAAATCGGGTCCAGTAGGATGAATAAAACATCGTTGTGATACAATTGTGAGGACCCAATGTGAATACCTGGGCCGTGATTAAGGGTATAAGACAATTTGTGCAGTATAGATGCACAGACCATGTTTTATTCATCCTACTGGACCCGATTTTGATCACAACATGATCCGTGTATCACAAGCATTTGATTGCTTTAAACTGTACTTGCCGAGCCATGTGATCGGAGGTGACTGGCAACGTCATCAGGCAGCGTCCTGACACTATGCTGATGACGCGACGTCTGCTGGGCCATGTGACCGAGTGCGGCCAGTGACGTCAATAGCGACGTCTGGTATGCCGGCTGCACATTGTAGGACACGAGTAGGATTAGGTCCGCCCATAGCAGCAGGGTACACCCCCTGTGGGTGTAATGGGGCGGCATCGGCACATAATACATAGCAGGTGTGGGGGTGGCCTCAGCCACTCAGTATGACAGACACGCCCACTAGAGGCGTGATTGAGTCATAGGCTCACCCCCAACATTACTCACTAAGCGCTGGCTATTTAAACCAGACAGGCTTCCCTGCATGGCGACCTCACACGCAGGACCAGTGAGGCACCCTTACCTGTGAGTTCCACGGAGGGCTTCTCTTCCTACTTACTAAAGGTTGGTGTGCATGGCCTTATCTGGCTGTTAACTATGATTTCTTCTGCCCTAAACAGTGTACACACGGGCTATGGATGGAGTGACAGAGAACCTACTAACTCCATAGACAGCCTGGGGCCTATTAGACTGCATCTGGACACGCAAGTAGTACCTGTTACTTGTTTGCCATGCTGTTCATACATGTTATCACACATATGTGGCCGCCTCTATAGGTCGTTACTCTGTTTACCTATGTGGGAACTATATTTGCATGAGCCTGTATATCTGTGTGGTAATCTGCAACTCGTGCTCTATACACACTAAGGCAAGTGACATACTCAGGTAATGTCCCAATGGTCCTCTAATATGGTCCTTGTATCTGACCGCTTAAAAGCTATCTATTAACTGAACTTAATGAGACCAGTAAATGATCTGGTCTAATCGTGTCATCATGATTGAGGACTCTGCTGACTGCTCCGTTACCTCTTATTGATGCCAAAAATAGCATTGTACTTATATATGTCCCCTGAGGAACCCGAAAATCAATTAGGGTGAAACGCGTTGGGACACTGGCACATGATTGCATGCCACTACAGGCAGTGGTCCTGGTGCCTAGAGTGTATACACATCTCAACTATACACTTGCTTGTACAAATGTAAACGGCGATTATCGGCGTATGAACATCACACATTTCTGATGTGTGGGGGCCACGCATCGATATTGCCTATTTGATGATGCATACTCACAGATGATCACACCTGTGGTTGTCTGTGTACCTTATATGACATATCTGTGTGAGCAACTGTCCACCCACAAGACGCAGCATCCATGAGTGTGGGTGGTTCATTGCTCCCTATACTGTCAATCTATATTCGTTTTGTTTGTTTTTTTCTGTGCGCCTAGAGCAGGCCCCTTAATAGAGACTCACCGGGATTATAGGGTCTATCCAGGTATCATTAAGGAGGTTCCTGTGTACGGGATCGTCCTTATCAGGACGGCTATTCCGTCTTTAGGCAGGGCTATCAAGTCTAGGGTCAGCTTGAGGGACAGACCAGAATCCATGACTGTCCACTTCGTCTATCATTGACCCGTGCCACTGGACGATTGCAGTATTATCTCTTATGTCATCAAGGATATATCTTTCTTTTTTTGTTCTTTTCTGTGTGTGTCTGTGGGAGTTTCTTATTTTATGTTGATATTAGATTAAAGGCTACGTTTTAAACAGGTTGCTTCCTGTGATTACATTTATTACATATACACCACCTGTGGTTATCACTCCCTCTGACGGGATATCGTCTTAGCTGTGATTACTTTCTCTATTTAAAACACGTGTAATGGGAAAGGGGGGACAGCTAAACACACAAGTATACATATCCTGTAAAAATGGCATTAAAGGGTCTTAAAGCCTCAAGTGCAAAAACAAACAAGACTATTATACACACCAAAATAGTTAAATTCCACACACAGACAAAAATAAAAATAGCATGTTACAGGGGGTAAAACTGTACATTACAGAAATGTTCCATGTATCTCATACACATGGGCAGCCTAAGGTCTGGTACTTGAAAACTTTTAAAATCAGTGTTTGATCCAGTGCTTTCATATTCACCATTCATATACCTTGCAATGTATATAGCATGCTGTATAACCTACTGTGGATTTGCCGTGGATTTTACCCTATAAATTGTAGAGTGAAATCCAAGGTGCAAATATGCAACTTATGCAGCATTTTAGTGAGATTTTGCTAAATCTACTTGCCTGTTAATGTAATAAGCTGCAGATTTTCCATACAGAAAATCCAGTCTATACAGTCATGGCCAAAAGTTTTGAGAATGACACAAATATTAGTTTTCACAAAGTTTGCTGCTAAACTTTTAGATCTCTGTTTCAGTTGTTTCTGTGATGTAGTGAAATATAATTACACGCACTTCATACGTTTCAAAGGCTTTTATCGACAATTACATGACATTTATACAAAGAGTCAGTATTTGCAGTGTTGGCCCTTCTTTTTCAGGACCTCTGCAATTCGACTGGGCATGCTCTCAATCAACTTTTGGGCCAATTCCTGACTGATAGCAACCCATTCTTTCATAATCACTTCTTGGAGTTTGTCAGAATTAGTGGGTTTTTGTTTGTCCACCCGCCTCTTGAGGATTGACCACAAGTTCTCAATGGGATTAAGATCTGGGGAGTTTCCAGGCCATGGACCCAAAATGTCAACGTTTTGGTCCCCGAGCCACTTCGTTATCACTTTTGCCTTATGGCTCCATCGTGCTGGAAAATGCATTGTTCTTCACCAAACTGTTGTTGGATTGTTGGAAGAAGTTGCTGTTGGAGGGTGTTTTGGTACCATTCTTTATTCATGGCTGTGTTTTTGGGCAAAATTCTGAGTGAGCCCACTCCTTTGGAAGCAACCCCACACATGAATGGTCTCAGGATGCTTTACTTTTGGCATGACACAGGACTGATGGTAGCGCTCACCTTTTCTTCTCCGGACAAGCCTTTTTCCAGATGCCCCAAACAATCGGAAAGAGGCTTCATCGGAGAATATGACTTCGCAGCAGTCCATTCTCCATACTTTCTGCAGAGGATCAATCTGTCCCTGATGTTTTTTTTTGAGAGAAGTGGCTTCTTTGCAGCCCTTCTTGACACCAGGCCATCTTCCAAAAGTCTTCGCCTCACTGTGCGTGCCGATGCGCTCACACCTGCCTGCTGCCATTCCTGAGCAAGCTCTGCACTGGTGGCACTCCGATCCCGCAGCTGAATCCTCTTTAGGAGATGATCCTGGCGCTTACTGGACTTTCTTGGACGCCCTGAAGCCTTCTTAACAAGAATTGAACCTCTTTCCTTTAAGTTCTTGATGATCCTATAAATTGTTGATTGAGGTGCAATCTTAGTAGCCACAATATCCTTGCCTGTGAAGCCATTTTTATGCAACGCAATGATGGCTGCACGCGTTTCTTTGCAGGTCACCATGGTTAACAATGGAAGAACAATGATTTCAAGCATCACCCTCCATTTAACATGTCAAGTCTGCCATTTTAACCCAATCAGCCTGACATAATGATCTCCAGCCTTGTGCTCGTCAACATTCTCACCTGAGTTAACAAGACGATTACTGAAATGATCTCAGCAGGTCCTTTAATGACAGCAATGAAATGCAGTGGAAAGGTATTTTTGGGATTAAGTTAATTTTCATGGCAAAAAACTATGCAATTCATGTGATCACTCTTCATAACATTCTGGAGTATATGCAAATTGCTATTATAAAAACTTAAGCAGCAACTTTTCCAATTTCCAATATTTATGTAATTCTCAAAACTTTTGGCCACGACTGTACATACTATAAAAAGTGCATGGTTATAATACCCCATCTTAGCAGCTTTGCCCAATTGTTTTTAGCTCTCCCGGGGGCCGAGCAGCACTGTAATGACTGTACAGCTTCAGGAGGTAGCACGCACAATATGACTTGACGCTGTACACAGTCAGGTCACATTGTAGCACAGGCTGGAGAAAACAAGGTAGCGCGACTGCATAGGAGCAGGAGAGGTAAGTGAAGTTATTATTTTAAGGTTTGATCTGAGGTCTGGCATCGAGGTCTGATGGTGTCTGATCTGATGTCCTGATACGGGGTTTTGATGTAAGTATCTGATATGGGGGTCTGATCCGAGAATCTGATATGAGGTCTGATAAAAAATATTTTTTCTTATGTTACTCCTCTAAAATCTGGGGTGCACCTCATTATCAGGTGCGTCTTATAAAGAGAAAAATACTTGTATTCCCCATTAAATAGAGATTCATGGGGAATATTTTCACATAACTATGCCCTGTCATTCCTCTGTTATTCCTCCTGAAAACATAAATAAATCACAGTTGGGTGCTATCATTCCCCTTGTCAAACCTGCATCTCTCAACACCCATTGACACTACCTAATCAGTGTTAAGAGCGTCAGTCTTCGTAGGGACATTCAGGAAAAGCTATTTCCTGCAATACAAAGAGTTTTCCCATGCAGAATTGTAATTTCAATGTGCCCTGCATGTATTTTCCTGAGATACAGTAATAATCTAATTCTTACAATTGTGGCATTTACCAATAACCAAGAAAAACTAAGTATTCCAACCAAAGGAGCAGATTTCCTGCAATTGTTTTTATCGTTGACTGAAAGGGGTTTTATGAGACTCCAAATAACTTAGTTAAGGCTACTTTCACACTAGCGTTAATGTTTTCCGGTATTGATATCCGTCATAGGGTCCCAATACCGGAAAAACGCTTCTGTTTTGTCCCCATTCATTGTCAATAGGGACAAAACGTAACTGAACAGAACGGAATGCTCCAAAATGCATTTGGTTCTCATACCGAAGAGCAAACCGCAGCATGTTGCGGTTTGCTTTCCGTCCTGAGATGCGGAGAAAGACGGATCCGGAATGACCCACAATGAAAGTCAATGGGGACGGATCAGTTTTCTCTGACACAATAGTAAACTGATCCATCCCCCATTGACTTTCAATGGAGTTCATGACGGATCCGTCTTGGCTATGTTAAAGATAATACAACCGGATCCGTTTATAACAGATGCAGATGGTTGTGTTATTAGTAATGGAAGCGTTTTTGCTGAACCCTGCCCGATCCAGCAAAAACGCTAGTTTGAAAGCAGCCTAAGACAGGGAGTGTCTTTACAAGGAGCCGTACCCACCTGTCCGATCCCCCACTGTTCCAGCTCAGTCACTCTGGAACTCCCTGTGGTGCTTAATTTCCTGGCGTTACATCAGTGAGTTCCCGGACTACCGCTTATGAGTGCTGCAACCAATCACTGGCCCCAGTGGTCACAAGGGGTAGTCATCATTGCAGCAATGACATCCACAAAAATATCCCACATGACTGCTGAGGCGACTGTTGGCTGCAGAGATCACATCCAGTAGGCAGGAACGTCATGGAGGGAGTTCCGGAAATAAAGACTGGCGAGGAGTGGCAGAGGTAGAACTATGAAGGATCGGACAGTGGATAAGGCCTCTCTTGTGCTTTTGTAACACACTCTGTCTATACATACATTTTTGGGGTCTCAGAAACACCCATTAAAATTTATATTGAAATGCTGGGCTAAAAAAACTACACTAATTTCATGTGGATGTGTAGTTCTATATGCTCATAATGATGGGCCACAGTTAAAGGGCATCTGTCAGCAGATTTGTACCTATGACACTGGCTGACCTGTTACATGTGCGCTTGGCATCTGAGGGCATCTGTGTTGGTCCCATGTTCACAGGGGGCCGCTTTTCTGAGAAAAATTATGTTTTAATATATGCAAATGAGCCTCTAGGAGCAACGGGGGTGTTGCTGCTACACCTAGAGGCTCAGTTGTTGACCTTTTCACTGTCTGGTGCGGCAGTTGCAGAGAGAGCAGAGCCTCCAGGTGTAACGGCAATGCCCCCAGTGCTCCTAGAGGCTCATTTGCATATATTAAAACTTCATTTTTCTCAGCATTGCGGGCACATATGAACATGGGACCCACACAGATGTCTTCCGCTGCCAAATGCACATGTAACAGGTCAACCAATGTCATGCCCTTTAAAAAATATCCGCCTATCAAGAGAAAAGTTCTTGCATCTTCGCACTCCTTTGCCGCTACTCCTTCAAGTAGTTTGCAGTATGTAACAGAATTTTCATTTCTAATTTGCTACTGCCGATAAGTGATGTGGATGAGGGCTATGGGATAAAGAGGACAAGCCAAAGTAACGTTACATGTGACGAGAGAACGGGATGAAAGCTGCCTAGTTACCGGAGCACGTCAAACCGCGAAACACTGCCTGAGCATTATATCCCATCTGACTAATAGCTGCGCAATTACTTTCAGATGTTAATATAGATTTAAGCAATAATTTCAGCTAGTTTCTATGGGAACCACTTAAAATACAGCCCCTGTATTGTTAATGGGGAATGCTAGATGGATTTCTGAAACACCATATTACAATAATGTCACCTGTTCAGTCTAGGAAGCAAACACAACGATTAGTGGGGGGGGGAAACAAATAAATGGCCATTTAATAAGAGAAAACATTCAATGGAACGTAAATGGGCATCACTATGCCCTGGACTCAACATACAATGCATGGGGCCAGGTCCTACCAGCTCACCACATTACATCACTATCTACTAAGACAAGAGCTGGGAGTTCATACATAATACATGACGGTCAGCCAAAGTCACCAATTTAGGCAGGAGCTGGTGACTATCAAATGTGTATGGGTGTCCTGGCTTTCCCTTAACCGCCTCACGTCCGCCCATAGGATATAAACGTCCTATGGGTGGACGTCTATTTCTGACAGCACGTTTTAGAACGTCCTGTCAGAAATAGCAGCTGCACGCTAATCGTGCAGCTGCTGATCGGGTTGCCCGCTGTCAGTGACAGCAGGGCAACCCTAAGACAAGGCAGGGACAGTGCCCAGGTGTCCCTGCCTTCACGATCGCTGCAGACACAGCGCTCGCCGAGCGCTGTGTCTGCAGAGCAGGAAGCGCTGTGCGCTTCCTGTTCCGGCCCGGCGGTCATGTGACCGCCGGGACCGGAGTGTGCAGGAGCTGTGTGAGGTCTCTCAGAGACCTCGATCAGCCCTGCACTGAGGCTGTACAGCGCTGGATTGCTGCTGTACAGCCTCTATAGGGGTGCATTTGTCCTGTAACTGGGGCTACTATCTCAGCCCCAGTTACAGGAGAAATCAACTGTGAAAAAAAAAAAGAAAAAGTGAAGCAAATGTCCCCCAGAGGTCTTGTATGACCTTATGGGGGACGAAAAGTGTAAAAAAAATAAAAATAAATAAAGGGTTGAAAAAATCAAATAAAATAAAGTTTCACATGTTAAAAAAAAAAAGTTCCCAAGTTAGGAATAAAAAAAAAAAAAAAAAATAGAAAAAATAAAGTAAAATAGACATATTTAGTATTGCCGCGTCCGTAAAAACCAGCTCTATAAAAATATCACATGACCTAACCCCTCGGATGAACACCGTAAAAAAGAAATAAAAAAAACTGTGTCAAAACAAGCAATTTTTGTCACCTTGCATCACAAAAGGTGCAACACCAAGTGATCAAAAACGCGTATGTCCCACAAAATGGTACCAATAAAACCGTCACCTCATCCCGCAAAAAATGAGCCCCTACATAAGAAAATCTCTCAAAAAATAAAAAAAACTATAGCTCTTAGAACATGGAGACACTAAAACATCATTTTTTTGGTTTCAAAAATGCTATTATTGTGTTAAAGTGAAACAAATAAAAAAAAGTATACATATTAGGTATTGCCGCGTCCGTAAAAACCAGCTCTATAAAAATATCACATGAGCTAACCCCTCGGGTGAACACCGTAAAAAAAAAAAAAAAAAAACTGTGTAAAAACAAGCAATTTTTGTCACCTTGCATCACAAAAGGTGCAACACCAAGTGATCAAAAACGCGTATGTCCCACAAAATGGTACCAATAAAACCGTCACCTCATCCCGCAAAAAATGAGCCCCTACATAAGAAAATCTCTCAAAAAATAAAAAAACTATAGCTCTCAGAACATGGACACATTAAAACATAATTTTTTGGTTTCAAAAATGCTATTATTGTGTAAAACTTTAATAAATGAGAAAAAGTATACATATTAGGTATCGCAACGTCCGTAACAATCTGCTCTATAAAAATGTCACTTGACTGAACCCCTAAGGTGAACGCTGTAAAAATAAATAAATAGAAACTGTGCTAAAACAACCAATTTTTTGGTCACCTTGCCCCATAAAGTGTTATATTGAATGATCAAAAAATCATATGTACCCAAAAATAGTACTAATAAAACTGGCACCTTATCCCCTAGTTTCCAAAATGGGGTCACTTCTTGGGAGTTTCTACTGTAAGGGTGCATCAGGGGGCTTCAAATGGGACATGGCATCTAAAAACCATGTGGAGTTCCTTTCCTTCTGCGCCCTGCCGTGTGCCCATACAGCAGTTTACGACCACATGTGGGGTGTTTCTGTAAACCGCAGAATCTGGGTAATAAATATTGAGTTTTGTTTGGCTGTTAACCATCGATGTGTTAGAGAAAAAAATTGATTAAAATGGAAAATCTGCCAAAAAAGTGAAATGTAAAAATTTGATCTCCATTTTCCTTTAATTCTTGTGGAACGCCTAAAGGGTTAACAAAGTTTGTAAAATCGGTTTTGAATACCTTGAGGGGTGTAGTTTCTACAATGGGGTCATTTATGGGGGTATCCACTATGTAGGCCCCACAAAGTGACTTCAGACCTGAACTGGTCCTTATAAAGTGGGTTTTGGCAATTTTCTTAAAAATTTGAAGAATTGCTTCTAAACTTCTAAGCCTTCTAACGTCCTAAAAAAAATAAAATGACATTTCCAAAATGATGCTAACATAAAGTAGACATATGGGGAATGTTAAATAATAAATATTTTATGAGGTATCACTTTCTGTTTTAAAAGCAGAGAAATTGAAATTTAGAAAATTGCGATTTTTCTTTAAATTTTTGGGTAAATTTGGGATTTTTTCATAAATAAAGGTGAAATATTTTGACTCAAATTTATGACTATCATGAAGTACAATGTGTCACGAGAAAACAATCTCTGAATGACTTGGATAAATAAAGGCGTTCCAAAGTTATTACCACATAAAGTGAGATATGTCCGTTTTGCAAAATTTGGCCTGGTCAGGAAGGGGGCAAAGGGCCCAGATGGGAAGTGGTTAAAAGGGTTATCCCATTACCAATGTAAGAAATTAAAATGAGACATCATAAAGTACATGATTATTTCTTTCTAACAAAGCTAGAACCAGCCCTGTTCCTCACATGGATCCAGAGATCTCCTCATTCATTACTCTGCTAGATTTATATCAAGCTGGCAGCTCAAGGGGTGTGTCTTATCTGCTGCTGCTACGGGGGCGTGTCTATGCTCTCCCTATCACAGCTCAGGAGGCATTTGAAGGGCGGAACTGAGCATGTGCGGCCTTCTCAGTGAGCAAGAAATAAGTGGGGGGAAAAAACAAACAGCAGGTGGTGCTATACAGATACAGTTCATTGAATAACTCAGTGGCTATGCAAAATTTTTAATTAGATGCAATTACAAAAGTATTCAGATCTAGGAGCTGTGTTTGAAAACTGTAGAAAATTTTATGGGACAACCTCTTTTAAACTGCCTGGCAGTATGATTACGTCAGGAATTTTGTACCAAAAGTGGTACAATTTTTTGCATAAATATTTTATGGGCACAAATGACAGTAAAATGGCAGGCAAGGGGCACTGTACAGTCATCAAATGTCAGATCTGAGGTTATACAATGTAATCCTCTCAGATTACAATGTATAACCTCTTTTAACATAGAAACATAGAATGTGTCGGCAGATAAGAACCATTTGGCCCATCTAGTCTGCCCCATATACTGAATACTATGAATAGCCCCTGGCCCTATCTTATATGAAGGATGGCCTTATGCCTATCCCATGCATGCTTAAACTCCTTCACTGTATTTGCAGCTACCACTTCTGCAGGAAGGCTATTCCATGCATCCACTACTCTCTCAGTAAATTAATACTTCCTGATATTACTTTTAAACCTTTGCCCCTCTAATTTAAAACTATGTCCTCTTGTAGCAGTTTTTCTTCTTTTAAATATTCTCTCCTCTTTTATCTTGTTGATTCCCTTTATGTATTTAAAAGTTTCTATCATATCCCCTCTGTCTCGTCTTTCTTCCAAGCTATACATGTTAAGGTCCTTTAATCTTTCCTGGTAAGTTTTATCCTGCAATCCATGTACCAGTTTAGTAGCTCTTCTCTGAACTCTCTCCAAAGTATCAATATCCTTCTGGAGATATGGTCTCCAGTACTCAGCACAATACTCCAGATGAGGTCTCACTAGTGCTCTGTAGAGCGGTATGAGCACCTCCCTCTTTCTACTGGTAATGCCTCTCCCTATACTTCCATGCATTCTGCTAGCATTTCCTGCTGCTCTATGACATTGTCTGCCTACCTTTAAGTCTTCTGAAATAATGACCCCTAAATCCCTTTCCTCAGATACTGAGGTTAGGACTGTATCACTGATTTTATATTCTGCTCTTGGGTTTTTACGCCCCAGGTGCATTATCTTGCACTTATGAACATTAAATTTTAGTTGCTAGATTTTTGACCATTCCTCTAGTTTTCCTAAATCCTTTTCCATTTGGTGTATCCCTCCAGGAACATTAACCCTGTTACAAATCTTTGTGTCATCAGCAAAAAGACACACCATACCATCGAGGCCTTCTGCAATTTTGCTGATAAAGATATTAAACAATATGGGTCCCAGAACAGATCCCTGAGGTACCCCACTGGTAACAAGACCTTGGTCTGAATATACTCCATTGACTACAACCCTCTGTTGCCTGTCCCTCAGCCACTGCCTAATCCAGCCCAAAGACTGCAATTTATTGATAAGCCTTCTATGTGGAACAGTATCAAAAGCCTTACTAAAGTCTAGATAAGCAATGTCTACTGCACCTCCTCTATCTATTATTTTAGTCACCCAATCAAAAAAATCTATAAGATTAGTTTGACATGATCTCCCATGCTGTTTTTCATCTTTCAATCCATGGGATTTTAGATGTTCCACAATCCTCTCCTTAAAGAGGACCTTTCACCAGAGGAAAGCCTCTAAACTAACTATACAGAAGTGTAGAGCGGCGCCCAGGGATCCCGCTGCACTTACTGTTATCCCCGGGCGCCGCTCCGTTCTCCGGTTATAGCCTCCGGTATGTAAGTAGTTAGGCTCCACCCACTTGATCCTGCCGGCGTCGTCTTCTCCTATGCTGTAGCGCTGGCCAATCGCAGCGCTCAGCTCATAGCCAGGCTATGAGCTGAGCGCTACAGCATAGGAGAAGAAGACGCCGGCAGGATTAAGTGGGTGGAGCCTAACTACTTACATATCGGAGGCTATACCGGGCGAACGGAGCGGCGCCCGGGGATAACAGTAAGTGCAGCGGGATCCCTGGGCGCAGCTCTACACTTCTGTATAGTTAGTTTAGAGGCTTTCCTCTGGTGAAAGGTCCTCTTTAAGTATGGTTTCCATTAATTTCCCCACTATTGATGTCAGGCTTACTGGCCTATAGTTGCCCAATTCCTCCCTACTACCTTTCTTGTGAATGGGCACAACATTTGCTAATTTCCAATCTTCTGGGACGACTCCTGTTGCCAGTGATTGGTTAAATAAATCTGTTAATGGTTTTGCTAGTTCACCGCTGAGCTCTTTTAATAGCTTTGGGTGTATCCCATCAGGCCCCTGTGACTTATTTGTATTAATTTTAGACAGCTGACTTAGAACCTCTTCCTCATGTAGTAATATCAGACTCTCACCTACAGTGGAAACCTGCAAAAGAAACCTGAAAACCCATCTCTTCAGACAAGCCTACAACCTACAGTAACCCTGCTTCCACTATAACGCCAGAACCAGTTTACCCTCAACTACTGTATCCTTCTCCCACTCCTTGCAGATTGTAAGCCCTTGTGGGCAGGGTCCTCCCTCCTTCTGTACCAGTTTTTAAAGTTATGTCCTCTGTAGGGTATATTGTATTGTTGTACAGGTCTTATAAATGATACAAAGAGGACTGTGTGCCAAAGAAGACGGCAATTTCTTAAACCCAAGATTTCCAAAACGCGTAACTCCATTTCATCTATCTGAAGGAACGTCTCCAAACTTAACTACTTAATATGGTGACCATGCACCTGCTGCTTTGTATGGCTTATAAATTTCAATTACTGCTTCAGGAAAATGTCAAAATATACCACCAACTCCTTAAAAAGAAAAAGCATCATACACTATAATTATACAGCCTCCACAGCCAGGTGGCAGATGCATGAACAGGGTGGCATGTATGCTTCACCACTTATCACTGAAGTAAAACAGATGTTAGATGCAATGTATTCTCTTGCAGAGCATGAACTCATATTTCTGCTCTCCAGAATCATCGTGATCAAGTATGCTAGATGGTAACAGATTTCTGTGTTCGGATACTTTAAATGGTCACTAAAGGTCCCTTTACACGGGACGATATTACAGCAGATAGTTGGGAAGGAAGCGTTTCTGGAGGAGGAGACCGCTGCATTTACATGTAGCGATCTCCTCCAAAGTATGAGGAGTAGTGATCGCTAATGCCATCGCTCTTCCCCATAAGAAATCGCTGTTTGCCGGCAGAAGATCATGTTTACACGGCACAATCTGCTGCCAATAAACAAAAACTTTTGAATGCGCACAAGCGGTCGAATTAACCGATGAACAAGCATTTCACTCGTTCATCGGGCATTCGGCGGTACATTTACACTGCCCAATCATCGCTAACGAGCGTTACTATGAACGCTCGTTAGCAACAAACTGTGTAATTCTCAGCCTGTGTAAAGGGCCTTTTACCGGTCAAACAACTTTGCATAAATCAATAGTACAAGCGACCAGAAGAAACTTTGTAATATATTTGTATCAGTGAGAAATGTCTAGTTCTCCTGTTAACAGCTGTTTATCAGGACCTTCCACCCTGCAATTGCTTTTCCTGTTCAGACAGATCATCTCTGCAGGGGGATCATATTACACATGTCAATGCAAGGCCTCTTGCACACAAATGTTTTTTTTTACCTTTTACGTTCCGTTTTTTGGGGCGTTCCATATACGGACCATATATACGAAACCATTTCAATGGATCCGCAAAAAAAAACGGAAAGTACTCCATATGCCTTACGTTTCCGTATTTCCGTTCAAAGATAGAACATGTCCTATTATTGTCAGCATAACGGACAAGGATAGTACAGTTATATCAGTGGCCAGCTGTTCTGTTCCGCAAAAAACGGAATGCACACGGATGTCATCCATACTGAAAAAGCCATACGGTCGTGTGCAACAGGTCTATAAAGAGGGGGGGGGGGGGGGGGGGGGCAGGAGTTGACCAGACACACACACAAAGAGAGACTACACAGCTACATAGGAAGGTTATCACTCCACACAAGTGCTTCATTTACAAGCGTACAGGTCAGTACTTCTCTGTAATGTCCTCCATTATCCTGGTGCTGCTTCTGAGCGACTGTGAGACAATTAGGAAGGAGATTTTCCTCTACTTTCTGGGGGTACAGTGGATGGCAGCTAGTCTCCACTCACCATGTCTGGGAAAACTGCAAACCAGATATTTAGCAAGGGTTAACTAATCTGACAAAAATTTGATAAAAAATACTTTATTAAATATCCTCAGTAAAAAAAAAGGAAAGCAATTGGTAGCTTGCATACATACATTCAATTCAAGCAAGGCAGAAGGTAACTGGGTATCAGGATATCAGTAAACATATCTCTCCCTGTTCCAGTCTTTATAACTCCATGATCTGTACTGGGCATACCGTATGTACCAAGTATGTGTGAACCAGTACTAGTAATATATTGCTACCTGGTGCTCAAATAGCGCCACCACAGGCAATCTTAGGCTAGTTGCGGACTAGCGTCAGAGATACGGCAGGCTGTTTGCGTACTGCGGCATTGCCGGAGGTTTGGAAGGCTCCATCCAGCCCCATTCACTATAATGGGGACCAGCGGAGATCTGGCCACATTCTGGCAAATAGTCGGATCTCTGAAGGTAGTGTGCAGTTAGCCTTAAACAGTACTGTGCTGTCTCCTCCTCTCTCACCACTGTAACCTGCAGCTAGTGCTCTCATACGCCTCAAAGTGTCCACAATAACTGAGGCATATGACTTAAGTTGATGAGTAGTACCGCAGAATCCACATCCATCATACTACATACACAGGATTGACTTCCGTCTACCTGCCTTTCCATAGCCATTGTGTTTTGCTTATTTTTGATGGCATGTATATTGGAGACATGTAATCTTTTTAGGGGGGGGGGACTGGTATTTATTACACATTTAAACTTCTGTGGACTCTTTTCTTACCTTATGTGGTTTTAACCAAGTGATCCGTGCTGCTATCGTTCCGCCGCCTACTGTCACATTGGGATCCAATTTTTACTGAGTATTAGTATTATCATGAACTGTGTATCATTGTAATATTTTATAGATAAATATTAAATAACATCTTTATTCAATATACATTAGTGATGTGGTGGTGTTATCCATTATATTACTGCAATCCAGGCTGTTCATTTCTAAGCAGTTTTAAATGCGGACATTGGAAAAACGGGGGGGGGGGGCAGGGGGAAAATAAAAAATGGTGACCTGGATTCCTCATGTGCAGTACTACTCGTGTATTACTGCAGGTAACAGTTCAGAATCGTGCCACAATCCCCACCGGATCAAATTATAGTCCATGGGGATCTGGAGGTGAACGGCAGTATCCAGCTATGCCGAATATGGTGAACTTCGGCAGGCTGTTCCAGCAGGAGAACAACAACGCTGATGTGAATGTACCCTTAGCAGAAACTTAAAAATAACTTCATTTAGTTAATGTATGCATTTCAAATCCATTACTGCAGACTGCATATTTTATTTAGGGTTCATTTTATTCCTCTTTAGGCTTCCACTGAACCATAAAAATACGGCAATTAGACCTGGCAATGTTTAAAAGAATTTTTCAAATGCAAGCTGAAATATGCGTGCAAAACGGATTTCTCGCAGAGCAAAATGTACAGTATGTAGATTTGTTTTTTCTTCTTCAGATGAACAGTTTGTTCAAAATGAACGTTATGTTACCAGTTAAAGGGGATAAGTGATTAAACGTGTGGTGAAAGGTAATACCGTACATACACAAAAACTGCATCTGAAATGCTGTGGTCTTCGGTGCTGCTGCAATGCCCTGAGCTGTGACAACACCAAGCACAGTGCTAGCCGCCTTATCCTCCATATAGTAAAAACCCTCTGTGCCTGCGACGTGTCCGCCGATGTTAAATGCGCATTCGCAGCACGCCGGCCAATAGAATCACAGCGCACCACACGTGGCCACAACGCCCACAGCATCACGCCGGCAAGAAGGCCGGAGGGGTGAGAGAGGAATGGAGGATTTGGTGAGCGGGACCAAGGAGGAGGAGGACACTGCGGGAGCCGAGCTCAGGTAATCACCGCACGACTGACCGCAGCATGGAAGGTGAGGGCTTTGCGAGGGGGAAACCACCGCTGAGGAAAGGGGTGTGGAGCCCAGAGACCCCTCCTCTCTGTCCTCCCTCCTCATGGAGCCCACTGCCCCAGTGTCCCTACATGACTCTACTGCCCTCAGCCCTGTTAATGCCCGGCCGCCAGCTGTGGCTCCGCTCTATACAATAATCTATAGGCGCTGTGACCGCTGACATCACAGAGGAACCTGCAGTGATCACATATTATAATCTACATCTGATAATAATCTATCTACTACTATATAATAAAAGCCCTCTGTGCCTGCGCTGTGTCCGTGCGTGTGTGCAGATGTTAAATGCGCATGCGTGGCGCACTGGCCAATCAGCACACATGCACGGACACCGCCTGCACCACCGGCGTGTACAGGGGGGAGAGTGCCCGGCGTGTACATGGGGAGAGCGCCCAGCGTGTAGAGCTGTCCGGAAATAAAGGGCCACATAACTTGGGGGGAGGGGGCTGTGTGTGCTGCACTGTCAGGGCTCCCCCAATACCCGGCTCTGGAGCTAATGATCTCTCCTGCTCGCTGCAGGGGTGGAGATTGGTCGGCCGCAGTGGGAGACTCCCGGTGCCCGGTCTCAAGCCCCGGTCCAGTGCCCGCTGGACGCCGCTGTGGGGGTGTCCCGGAGACTGTGGAGGAGGTTACAGGCTACGGATCCTTCTTCCTCTGAGCCTCGGGCTCTCTCATGTAACCAGGAGGACGGCGGAGATGAGTCGGTGAGGAGCTGCAGCATCATGGAAGCCGGTCTCAGGTGAGAGCTCAGCCCTGGGAACCCGTACAGGGCCTGCCGGTTAACGACGCGTCCCCGCGGACAGCGTGCTCTTCCCCTTCTCAGATGACAGCCCGCAATGTAGTGTAATCATGGTGGAGTCTGCCACCAGCCACAGTGCCAGCAGTCTCAGCCACTAGTCAGTGCCAGCCGTCTCCGCCATCAGTCACAGTGACAGCAGTCTCAGCACCACCAGTCAGTGCCAGCCGTCTCAGCCATCAGTCAGTGCCACCAGCCTCAGCCATCAGTCAGTGCCAATAGCCACAGCCACAGCCAACAGTCTTGGCCACCAGTCAGTGTCAGTGCCATTTAATATAGACTGTTCCTACTAATGTTTATGCACTACTGTTCTAGCGCCCGTTATTGTAACGGGCTTAATGTCTAGTAAACTATAACACTATAGATATGTCTTTATTGATGACAACAACACTGCACGATATATGCAATGATTCCCCAACTGAAGGCAATTCGACGTGGCAATGGAATTTTTGAAACACAAGCTGAAATATGCATGCAAAACCTACCATCAATTTTTTATCACATATCAACAACCTATATAACCTGTATATTTTACAAAAACAGGTAGATGGCTTTCTAGATGTAATCTTTTTAAGCCCCTCCATGTATTCTACTTCCTGTCTTGGCTCTTTAATGTCCTCTTTTGTTGGGACTTCTAGCATTGCAAACAGTCTTGCTTAAAAGGGTTGTGCAGTGGTGTAATACTGATGTCCTACCATCACCATAAGTCATTAATTTAGATCAGCGGAGGTCCGACTCCCAGCACCCCCACCAATCAGCTATTTGAGGAGGTAGTGGCACCCGTGCAAGAGCTACTTCCTCTTCAAAATAACCTGTGTGAGGTCTCATTTGTAGAGGAGATTCAGTGCAATCACAGCTGCTCGTCACATTCCCTGGCATACACCATAATGTGCAGAGTAATGAAGCCAATATCAAAACTAAAAGAATCCAGGATGCATCCATTTGATGCTAATGGAATACAGCCACGGCCCAGGAACAAGTAATGCATAGGAGCTGGCGTAGATTTCAGGTGTAATATGATTGACTAGTCCCCCTCTCTGCCCACTTTTTGAAAAAGTAGTGAGGGTCAGGTGGAGCAAAAAGAGGCACGTTTTAACCTAAAATGGCAATTGTCGCAAAATGTGTAAACTTTGTACACCAGAAAACTAGTGTGTAAAAATATTACATTCCCTTCATGGTGTTCATTGGAGAAAGACCTTATGCTTCACGTCTCGCCTGTGCACAATGCGTGTCTACACCCTGGTTTCTATGAAGTCTAATAGCATTTCTTAATATATGAGAACTAAGACGAATATGTAATAGATGTTGAATCTAAAAAATACATGTCAAAAAGGAGTTGGCGTTTTATAGGAATATATTGGATTTCACAAAATTAGCCCCTCTTAGCAATACTGTTGTAGGACATTTCCACTTCAGAGGAGACAAACCAATTGGGCAAACTTTTTTTTAAATTTTATATTTACTGGTATACAGGGTGGGCCATTTATATGGATACACCTTAATAAAATGGGAATGGTTGGTGATATTAACTTCCTGTTTTTGGCACATTAGTATATGTGAGGGGGGAAACTTTTCAAGATGGGTAGTGATCATGGCGGCCATTTTGAAGTCGGTCATTTTGAATCCAACTTTTGTTTTTTCAATAGGAAGAGGGTCATGTGACATATCAAACTTATTGGGAATTTCACAAGAAAAACAATGGTGTGCTTGGTTTTAACGTAACTTTATTCTTTCATGAGTTATTTACAAGTTTCTGACCACTTATAAAATGTGTTCAATGTGCTGCCCATTGTGTTGGATTGTCAATGCAACCCTCTTCTCCCACTCTTTACACACTGATAGCAACACCGCAGGAGAAATGCTAGCACAGGCTTCCAGTATCCGTAGTTTCAGGTGCTGCACATCTCGTATCTTCACAGCATAGACAATTGCCTTCAGATGACCCCAAAGGTAAAAGTCTAAGGGGGTCAGATCGGGAGACCTTGGGGGCCATTCAACTGGCCCACGACGACCAATCCACTTTCCAGGAAACTGTTCATCTAGGAATGCTCGGACCTGACACCCATAATGTGGTGGTGCACCATCTTGCTGGAAAAACTCAGGGAACGTGCCAGCTTCAGTGCATAAAGAGGGTAACACATCATCATGTAGCAATTTCGCATATCCAGTGGCCTTGAGGTTTGTGGCCTTGAGGTTTCTATTGATGAAGAATGGCCCCACTATCTTTGTACCCCATATACCACACCATACCATCAATTTTTTTTGTTCCAACAGTCTTGGAGGGATCTATCCAATGTGGGTTAGTGTCAGACCAATAGCGGTGGTTTTGTTTGTTAACTTCACCATTCACATAAAAGTTTGCCTCATCACTGAACAAAATCTTCTGCGTAAACTGAGGGTCCTGTTCCAATTTTTGTTTTGCCCATTCTGCAAATTCAGTGCGCCGATCTGGGTCATCCTCGTTGAGATGCTGCAGTAGCTGGAGTTTGTAAGGGTGCCATTTGTGAGTAGCTAATATCCGCCGAAGGGATGTTTGACTAATGCCACTCTCCAGTGACATGCGGCGAGTGCTACGCTGTGGGCTCTTGCTGAATGAAGCTAGGACAGCTACTGATGTTTCTTCATTAGAGACAGATTTCATGCGTCCACATTTTGGCAAATCCAACACTGAACCAGTTTGCTAACTGTAGCATGGGAGATGGGTGGTCTCGTAGGGTGTCTTGCATTGAAATCTGCTGCAATGACCCGGTTACTGCGTTCACCAGACATCAACACAATTTCTATCCGCTCCTCACATGTTAACCTCGGCGACATGTCAATGGCTGTAAACAAAGAGAAACTTGTAAATAACTCATGAAAGAATAAAGTTACGTTAAAACCAAGCACACCATTGTTTTTCGTGTGAAATTCCCAATAAGTTTGATGTGTCACATGACCCTCTTCCTATTGAAAAAACAAAAGTTGGATTCAAAATGGCAGACTTCAAAATGGCCGCCATGGTCACCACCCATCTTGAAAAGTTTCCCCCCTCACATATACTAATGTGCCACAAACAGGAAGTTAATATCACCAACCATTCCCATTTTATTAAGGTGTATCCATATAAATGGCCCACCCTGTATAACAAATAAATTACATTTTTAATACAAGTCATAATTCATTATTATAATTTTCTTTGCCCATACCCACCCATTACCAACCCCCCGACCTTTGCAATGCATCTAAAATCTCACTCATATAAAAATTAAAAAAACAGGAGAAAGAGCGAAAGGGGAAGACAGAACAGAGAAGGAAAAATCAAGACAAAAACAATTGAGTTTTCAAACCTCCAGGCCTCCCATATCCTAGTCCACTTCTCGTGGGCATTTCTTTGTTTGTAAAGAATTTTCTCATAGTTTTTAACCTTGTTGACCAAGTTAATCCATGTACTAACGTCTGGAGTATATCGTGAAAACCAAACCCGTCTTAGGGCACTTTCACACTTGCGGTTTTCTTTTCCGGCACTGAGTTCAATCATAGGGGCTCAATACCGGAAAGGAACTGATCAGTTTTATCCCCATGCATTCTGAATGGACTGCAATCCGTTCAGGATGCATCAGCATGCTACGGTTTTATCTCCGGCCCAAAAAACTGAACACTTGCCTGAATGCAAGATCAGGCATTTTTTTCCATAGGAATGTATTAGTGCCGGATCCAGCATTCAAAATACCGGAATGCCGGATCCATTCTTACAGTCTGCGCATGCGCAGACTGAAAAGAAGGTGAAAAAAATAAATGCCGGATCCGTTTTTCCGGATGACACCGGAAAGATGGATCTGGCATTTCAATGCATTTGGAAGACTGATCAGGATCCTGATCAGTCTTACAAATGCCATCAGTTGGCATACGTTTTGACGGATCAGGCAGGCAGTTCCGGCGACGGAACTGCTTGCCGGATCACTCTACCGCAAGTGTGAAAGTATCCTTACCAGGAGTCTGGCCAAAAATAGTATTCTGCCTAGAAAAATCTTTTGATATTTATGACTGCTTATCTTGGAGAGGTCACTCAATATAAAACATTCTGCCCTAAAAGGAATCTATAGATTCAATTTATAGATGAAAAAACTATTAATACCAATCCAGTATTGTTTTAGTTCTAAACATGACCAGAACATATGGAGGTGATGTGCACCTGATGTATCGCACCGTGGGCACTTGGAACGCTCTCTTAACCTACGTTTACTAAGCCATAGGGGGGTTACGTATAATCTGTGAAAAATATTAAATTGAACCAGAATGTGAATCATGAAATAATAAACTTGCATTCAAAAATATATTTCCCCATCCTTCTAATTAAATACTTGGACAATCGAACTCCCAGGCCCTTTGTCCTGGTGATAGTGTTTTAGTAAAACATGCCTTAAAGAGGTTCTGCACTTTGTTTAAACTGATGGCCCAGTGACGTCACGACTAGTATCACTGGCCTGGGCGCGGCTAAGCTCCGTTCCATTGAATGGAGCTTAGCCCGCCCAGGCCAGTTGATACAAGTCGTGACATCACTCGGCCAGCGGTAAACAGTGAGAAGGCCGCGTCGCTGCTGGAGCGCGCTGCCTTCTCAAACAGCTGATCGGCGGGGGTCCCGGGTGTCGGACCCCCGCAGATCAGAAGCTGATGATCTATCCAGAGGATAGATCATCAGTTTAAACAAAGTGCAGAACCCCTTTAAGAATCACTTTATAAATATGTGCAATCTTCAATCTCTGATCTAAATTCCCTTTCAACTCATTTAGAGGTGTGGAAGTATCTCTCTCTAATAGTAATTTATTCTTTATACTAGAAAGTGCCGAACGCAACTGAAAATATCTAAACCAAGACAAATTCTCCACCCTTTGTGATAAATCCCAAAACAACAATACCTCTCCATTCTTCACCACCTGTGTAATATACAGAACCCCATTCTTTTGCCAAAACTGATCCTGAGCTATACCACCTAAAGCTTGCAAATATGAGTTATACCAAAGAGGAGAGCATTGAAGCGCTCCTTGTGCCCCCCAACCATAATCGAATAATGCCCCAAGACTTAAATACTAATTTTGTGGTCCCTCTATAGTCCTCACAATTAGACAATTGACCGAATTCTAAAAAAGTAAATAAGTTATTATACGATGATCTCTTCACCAAAGTCAGAAGCAATGCACTTTTCTGCCATTCACGATACAACCATACCTGGGCGGCAATAAAATAACCCTTGAAGTAAGGGAGATTCAAACCCCCCTGCTCCAATGGTTTATACAAAAATTCCAATTTAAGCCTTACTCGCTTTCTTCCCCACAACAAGTCGTTAATACTTCTCTCCATAAGTTTGAAAAATTTGTCTTCTATCCATATGGGTGAATTCCTAAGGATATAAAAAAGTTGAGGTAAAAATCACCATCTTGACCAGGGACACTATCAGCTCTAGACAGAGGAAGTTGGAGCCATATCCTAATTTTTGACCTCAACTTTGTTATTAATGGAATCAAATTGAGCTGTAAAAAATCCACAATATTAGGGGATATGGTCAAACCCAAATAATGAAAGGAATCAGAGACATTCGACTCAGAAAGCCCTCATTGGAGTGGACAAAATCCAATGGCATAAGCATAGTTTTTGACCAATTTAAAGCTAGACCTGAAACCCCGCCAAAGGAATTGACCATTCGGATAAGTCTTGGGAGAGTTGTCTCTGTATGATCCATAAAGAATAAGACATCGTTCGCATATAAGGAAATACGATCTTCCATCCCCAATATTCCAAACCCTTTGATTTTAACATCCTGTCTATAGATATCAAATAGCAATGGAGATAATGGGCAGCCTTGACGAGTGCCCCTATTCAAATCGAAGCTGGATGTCAAGATCCCATTAACAGTCAGCCTTGCTGAAAAAGATCTATATAATAATTTAATCAAATCAATAAATCTATCTCTGAAGCCCATCCTACCCAGAACCTTCCAGAGGAATCACCACTTCACCCTGTCGAAGGCCTTAGAGGCGTCTAAGGACTGGATGGAGGAATGTTTGTGAACAAACGATGAAGATTATAATGGGTACCCTTATTTGGAATAAAACCATTCTGGTCTGGATGAATAATAGAAGGGATAACCTTAGAGAGCCCTATAGCCAGAATCCTTGAGAGGAGCTTCACATCTGTATTCAATAGTGATATGGGTCTGAATGACCCCAAATCCTGGGGGTCCTTACCTTTTTTCAGAATTTGTATTATTACAGCTTCTGTTATTGACTCTGGTAGACTAGCATCTTCCAGTGATTTAATAAATACCCTCCGGAGCTTAGGAAGAATAACTTCCCCGTATTTATGATAGAATTCATATGGGAATCCATCTAATCCAGGAGAAGAATTACCAGAACATGATTTAATTGCCATTCCCATTTCCTGAATAGAAACATCTAGCTCAAGCTCTTGCCTTTCAGCATCAGTAATAACTGGGAAAGAGATGGCATCCAAATAGGAATCAATCATTTCATCTGTAATGTTAGTATCTGCCTTATATATCTCCGTCTGATGCCCAGCGCCGCCTTTCCACTAGAAATCGCCGCCCTCCCTTTCTATAGAACCGCCTTCCTCGCCTCAGCGCCGCCTCCGAAATCGTCCGCTCCCTCAGAGATGGCTGCAGCCGGGCACCCTGTATGAAGCGACGTCCCCTTGGGCACCTTAGGTAGGTGAATGACAGGTTATAAAAACCTGTTTTATGTGCTAATAGAGCCACAGGCACATTTAATAAGGACAGTTTCGGATTTAGGTTATTAGTAGGGACCTGGCCATATGTTTAGGTTATAGGCCTAAAATGTCATGACAGAATCCCTTTAAACGAATGTTCTCTACGTGGTTTTTTTTCTCTCTTGATTGGAAATCACTCTGGATAATCGGGCAAACCTTTCATTGACTTCATTAGGAAGAAGACTAAAGTTCTTCAGCAATCAAAGGCTTCAGTACAAGCGAATATACCATTCTCATTTGATATATCTAGGAGAGCTTGCTTGCTGTAACGTTTTTACTCTTGCTATATTACATACTTGGCAATTACTACTCAAGTACTCAATTGCTGCTTTCCACACATCTTTTTTTCCTGTTTTCCACACATCTTCAAGAAGTGACTGCTTGCTTACTGCTTACATTTCCCACCCCCTGAGTGAAAACATTTTACAAGATACGGTAATCCTCGTTCATCACTTCATCTGTTTTTGGTGTTATGGCTGATCGGTGTATACCGTCTAAGCGGTGATGACAGTGTAGCGGGTTGAGTGCAGTGCGCCCGCAGCTCAGCAGTACAAGATGCATACAAGGAAGGAAATGGGCTGAAATCTTCCCTCATGCATCCACTGGCATTCATGGACATCTTCCTTGGACACGAAACATAGCCCCAGAACACAAACACTTTCATTTTTCATATACTTATGTTCTCTCGCCCTATAAAAAAATCCTGCTTGGTCCGACTAGCAGCTTTACTGTCATAACAAGGCCATCCATAACACCGAACATTGTTTTATAGACATTTCTCCATGTTGTCCGCTTTAAGAGTTATGGCTTGAGAGTAATTCAATCATTCTCACCTGCTGCTGCTTGGATAACAGGTTTTACTCTGCACTTCATTACACCCAAGAAGAATGTACACATGGCGAGACGAAGATCAGACGCAGAAGGAAATGTCAGAAACAATGGCATAGGTTGCATAAGTAAGAACTATATTCCGATGATTCCCTTAAAGGGAACCTGTCATCAACTTTATGCTGATCTCACTGAGGGCAGCATAAAATAGTGACAGAAATGCTGATCTCAGCAGTGTGTCATTTATTAACTAAAAGTAAGTGGTTGCTGAGAACCAGCATCATAATCATTGCAGCCCAGGCCTTGAAAAGAGTCAAATCTACCTGGGAAGAGTCCTGGTTATCCATAATCTCCTGCTCTCTCACCCATCTGCTGATGATTGGCAGTTCTCTCCTAGAGAGAAAGGGAGGAAACTAGGTAGAAGTCTGTCAGTCATCAGCAGGTGGGCAGGAAGTCATGAATAACCATGATTCTTCTCAGGTGGCCGGGACATTTTTCCAGGCCCAGTCTGCAATGATTGTGATGTTGGTACTCAGCTAGGGTTGCTGCGGGTATCGAAATATCGATACCCAATCGATTCGATACGATACTGGGATTTGACATTTATCGATACTAGGCTGCCCTACTGCACAGCCTAGCATCAGAGAACATGGAGCGCACTGCTGTCAGCGGAGGAGGGGCGGGCGCACTGCGCCACCAATACTGAGGACCTTTCATGGGTCCAAACATTGTAAACTAACTATCAGGATATGTAGAGCGGCGCCCAGGGATCTCACTGCACTTACTTTTATTCCTGGGCGCTGCTCCGTTCGCCCGCTGTGGCCCCCCTGGTATATTCTCCCGCTCTGTATGCTAATTGCTAGCATCGGAGCAATGGGGAGGAGACTGCCCTTTTTCTTAATGGGCGTTCCTTCTTCCTGGCTGTAGCCCTTTCCAAAGCGTAGAGAGTCACAGCCAAGGAGAAGGTGAGATCCTATTCACCCTAATAGAGCTCTATTAGGGTGAATAGGACAGGAGATGAAAAGATCCCAGGTTCTAGCCCCCAAGGGGGCTAATATATTTTTTTTAAAAAGTAAAAATAAAAATAATAATATTAAGTATAAATCACCCCCTTACCCAATTTTACATATATAAAATATAGATAATAAATAAACATATCACATATCGCCATGTCCGAAAAGTCCAAACTATTAAAATATTTTAAAAATCTCCTATGCGGTGAACACCAGAATAGAAAAAAATTTAAAGAAAAACTGGGCGATTCTCCATTTTTTAAAATGCGGAATGCAAGTGGCTTTTTTGGGGTTTTATTTTTTTCACGTGGTATCGAATGGTATCGAGTATCACAATACTTTTTTATGGTATCGAAAACAAATCAAAATTTTGGCATCGCAACAACCCTATTCTCGGCAACCACTTAATTTTAACTTTTAAATGACCGACCACTGAAATCAACTCACCTGTCTCTACTTTATGCTGCCGTTAGTATGGCAGCATAAAGTTGATGACAGGTTCCCTTTAAAGGAAATCTGTCATCAGACAATGACCTATTGCAAACACCGCAAAGCAGCTGTCTACAGATGGATATCTGGCGCAGTTATTTTCCCTTGTCCGAAGGCCTGTCACTTCCTTAGACATGTCTGTTCTGGTAACTACGTGCACCCCCCATGTAATAACAATTCTGGAGCATCCATTCTTATGGCCAGTGTTGTAGGGATCGCCATAGCAACCATAGCAGTGGGGGCCCTACGCCACTGGGGGCCCGTCCGGACCACATTCATATTTTTTATTTTTTATTAACACACAAGCAGCCAGGCAGTGGCGTAACTACCGGGGAAGCAGCTGCTTCGGGGCCCGACAGTTTATTTT
The DNA here is from genome assembly GCF_905171765.1 of Bufo bufo. NCBI lineage: Eukaryota > Metazoa > Chordata > Amphibia > Anura > Bufonidae > Bufo > Bufo bufo. The sequence goes on along the minus strand of NC_053395.1, from coordinate 58,805,188 downwards.
CGAGTTAGTTAAATATCGATTCATTTCTTGTCTTAATGTTCAGGGCCCCTCGCTAATGTGATCTAATCTTACTGTATTCTAAAGTCTACTGATGTGTCTGGGATTGAACCCACAACCCCCAATGTATCAGTGTATCAGAAGCAAAGCATCTAACCACAAGACCATAAGAGATGCCTTGCTGCTGACTGAAAAAATATGAGACTTCTACTGTTATAGCTGGCTAAGTGTACATTTATACACATGACAGCTGCCCCAACACACCCAGCACTGCTATATCTCTATATGACAGCTGTCCCAGCACACTCAGCTCTGCTATATCTCTATATATGAGCAGCTGTCATGTGTATAGATCTACTGTTATAGCTGGCTAAGTGTACATCTATACACATGACAGCTGCTCATATATAGAGATATAGCAGAGCTGAGTGTGCTGGGACAGCTGTCATATAGAGATATAGCAGTGCTGGGTGTGTTGGGGCAGCTGTCATGTGTATAAATGTACACTTAGCCAGCTATAACAGTAGAAGTCTCATATTTTTTTTCAGTCAGCAGCAAGGCATCTCTTATGGTCTTGTGGTTAGATGCTTTGCCTCTGATACAGAAGGTCGTAGGTTCGAATCCCAGCAGAGACTTTTCTGAAATGCAAGCACTGACTCCATATATGGACATACAGGGCGGGACACAGGAAGAGGCTGCATCGCATCGCTGACATGGAGGTAAGTAGAAGTGTTTATTTTATTTTTTTTAATACCCGACTGTTACCGCCGTGGGGGGGCACTTGATACTGGCACATGGGGGGGGGGGGGGGGTGGAGAGGCACCTGATACTGTGGATGGCACTGTTTAGGGGAGGGGGATCTGTGGAGAGGCACCTGATACTGTGGATGGCACTGTTTAGGGGAGGGGGATCTGTGGATGGTACTGTTTAGGGGAGGGGGATCTGTGGATGGCACTGATTAGGGGAGGGGGATCTGTTGATGGCACTGATTAGGGGAGGGGGATCTGTGGATGGCACTGATTAGGGGAGAGGGATCTGTGGATGGCACTATTTAGTGGAGGGGGATCTGTGGATGGCACTATTTAGGGGAGGGGGATCTGTGGATGGCACTATTTAGGGGAGGGGGATCTGTGGATGGCACTATTTAGGGGAGGGGGATCTGTGGATGGCACTGTTTAGGGGAGAGGGATCTGTGGATGGCACTGTTTAGGGGAGAGGGATCTGTGTATGGCACTATTTAGGGGAGGGGGATCTGTTGATGGCACTGTTTAGGGGAGGGGGATCTGTTGATGGCACTGTTTAGGGGAGGGGGATCTGGGGATGGCACTATTTAGGGGAGGGGGATCTGTTGATGGCACTATTTAGGGGAGGGGGATCTGTGGATGGCACTATTTAGGGGAATCTGTTGATGGCACTATTTAGGGGAGGGGGATCTGTTGATGGCACTATTTAGGGGAGGGGGATCTGTTGATGGCACTATTTAGGGGAGGGGGATCTGTTGATGGCACTATTTAGGGGAGGGGGATCTGTTGATGGCACTATTTAGGGGAGGGGGATCTGTTGATGGCACTGTTTAGGGGAGGGGGATCTGTTGATGGCACTGTTTAGGGGAGGGGGATCTGTGGATGGCACTGTTTAGGGGAATCTGTGGATGGCACTATTTAGGGGAATCTGTGGATGGCACTATTTAGGGGAGGGGGATCTGTGGATGGCACTATTTAGGGGAGGGGGATTTGTGGATGGCACTATTTAGGGGAGGGGGATCTGTGGATGGCACTATTTAGGGGAGGGGGATCTGTGGATGGCACTATTTAGGGGAGGGGGATCTGTGTATGGCACTATTCAGGGGAGGGGGATCTGTTGATGGCACTATTTAGGGGAGAGGGATCTGTTGATGGCACTATTTAGGGGAGGGGGATCTGTTGATGGCACTATTTAGGGGAGGGGGATCTGTTGATGGCACTGTTTAGGGGAGGGGGATCTGTTGATGGCACTGTTTAGGGGAGGGGGATCTGTTGATGGCACTGTTTAGGGGAGGGGGATCTGTTGATGGCACTGTTTAGGGGAGGGGAATCTGTGGATGGCACTATTTAGGGGAATCTGTGGATGGCACTATTTAGGGGAGGGGGATCTGTGGATGGCACTATTTAGGGGAGGGGGATTTGTGGATGGCACTATTTAGGGGAGGGGGATCTGTGGATGGCACTATTTAGGGGAGGGGGATCTGTGGATGGCACTATTTAGGGGAGGGGGATTTGTGGATGGCACTATTTAGGGGAGGGGGATCTGTGGATGGCACTATTTAGGGGAGGGGGATCTGTGGATGGCACTATTTAGGGGAATCTGTGGATGGCACTATTTAGGGGAATCTGTGGATGGCACTATTTAGGGGAATCTGTGGATGGCACTATTTAGGGGAGGGGGATCTGTGGATGGCACTATTTAGGGGAGGGGGATTTGTGGATGGCACTATTTAGGGGAGGGGGATCTGTGGATGGCACTATTTAGGGGAGGGGGATCTGTGGATGGCACAGGGGGGGGGCCCTTAATTTTTTTTTGCTATGGGGCCCATGCACTTCTAGCTACGCCCCTGCTTATGGCTCTATGTTGTACCATTCCTGTATTATTTGTTCTATAAATTTATAAATGAATTTCCAGCAGTTTGCAGTAAGGGTACAGATGGGTGTTACCAGTTTGGGGGGTGGGGTCAGCCTGTAGTCCCAGAAGGAGGCCTCTTATACAGATGATGCACAAGAAAACCCACAAACAGTTTGCTGAAGACAAGCAGACTAAGGACATTGATTACTGGAACCATGTCCTGTGGTCTGATGAGACCAAGATAAACTTATTTGTTTCAGATGGTGTCGAGCGTGGGTGGCAGCAACCAGATGAGTACAAAAACAAGTGTGGGAGTGTCATGGTTTGGGGCTGCCGGGGAGCTATAGTTCATTAGGGGAACCATGGATGCCAACATGTACTGTGACATACTGAAGCACAGGATGATCCCCTGCCTTCGGAAACTGGGCCGCAGGGAAGTATTCCAACATGATAACGACCCCAAACACACCTCCAAGACGACCACTGCCTTGCTAAAGAAACTGAGGGTTAAGGTGCTGGACTGGCCAAACATGTCTCAAGACCTAAACCCTATTGAGCATCTGTGGGGCATCCTCAAATGGAAGGTGGAGGAGCGCAATATCTCTAATATCCACCAGCTCCATGATGTCGTCATGGAGGAGTGGAAGAGGATTCCAGTGGCAACCTGTGAAGCTCTAGTGAACTCCACGCCCAAGAGAGTTAAGGAAGTGCTGGAAAATAATGGTGGCCAGACAAAATATTGACACTTTGGGCACAATCTGAACATTTTCACCTAGGAGTGTACTCACTTTTGTTGCCGGCGGTTTAGACATTAATGGCTATGTTAAGTTATTTTGAGGGCACACCAAATTTACACTGTACACAAGCTGTACACAGACTACTTTACATAGTATCAGAGTGTCATATCTTCAGTGCTGTCCCATGAAAAGATATAATAAAATATTTACAAAAATGCGAGGGGTGGACTCCCTTTTGTGAGATACTGTACCTCTACACTGATTACTACACTGCTTGCTAAACTCCAGTGCTCGTCTCTCCTGCCTGATTCAGTTGGGGTGACCCATATGCACTGTGGTACTTTTTCTGTCACTTTTTTTTTTAGAGGTTATTTTTTAATTAATTATTTAGTCTAATCTGAAAACAGGTGTTTTTTTTAATAAGGGTATCAAAAAAGTTGAAGTTTTTTTCTCTAGGTTTAATTTTAAAATATTTTGGAAATTGCATGTTGGCAATACGCAACACTGACCAAGTGTTAAAGAGCATCTGTCAGTGTGATCAGCTCTACTAAACCAAGAATTCCGAAAAAGAAAAATTTCCGTTTACATTCCGTTTTTTGCGTTCCGTATACAGAACCATTCATTTCAATGGGTCCGCAAAAAAAAAAACAGAATGTAATCCATATGCCTTCCGTTTCCGTATTTCCGTTCAAAGATAGAACATGTCCTATTATTGTCCGCATAACGGACAAGGATAGTACTGTTCTATTAGGGACCAGATGTTCCGTAAAAAACCGAATGCACACGGATGTCACCTGTGTTTTTTGCGGACCGCAAATCACTGAAAAAGCCATACGGTCGTGTGCAATAGGCCTTAGGGTCGATCATGCTGAGTGAAACGACCCCTCTCTTGTTGAACTCTGTGGCCCATTTTTGAGAAATCTTTTGCCAATATTTTGCTAATTAGGTGTTCAGTGCACTAAGGAGCAGGCCTAGCCACTTGCAGCACCACTTCACCACTGCCTTTCCCCTTTAGCGACTCCCATTCTCCCCTTGAGTGACAGGGCCAGGCACCTCGCCGTCCTCCTGCTTGGCCTTGTAAACCTCTGCATGCACCAGTGAATGTTTAATCGGCACATGCACAGTACATCTCATTCTCAGTTGGCTTGCCTCAAAGTTGAGATCTGAACTGAGAAGGCACCGATGATGTTCAGACCTCAGCATTGGGAATGCCAACTGAGATGTACTGGGAAGGTACTGCGAATAGGTATAAATCTGATAATAGGTTGGATATGTTCATTCACACGTCAAATCACTGAAACCTTTCAGACATTTCTCTATTAAATCATCACTACAGCAGAAATCTGACAGTGCCTTTCTCTATCCAAAAAGGGAAGAACTGGTTAATGACCAGAATATTTTGCAATGGGTTGTAAACAGGATATCTGGTCTGGTTATATTCCCTGACTCACTTCCAGTAGGTGGTGCTGGTGAGATGGTTCTTTTTCTTGGGTTATACCTCTTTGCATATTTGTTTCCATGGAGTATGTCCAGTAAGTTTCCATACATGACTGGTCTCCTTAAAGGCTTGTCCTGCTAGACATATTGATGACCTATCATCAGGATAGGTCGTCAATATCTGATCTGTGGGGGTCCGACACTCGCCGATCAGCTGTTTGATAAGGAGGCGGTGCTGCATGCCGTTTCCTGCTCATCACACTGCACTTTGTCTCGAGAGTGCAGTATAATGACAAGTACTCGTTCCATTCACTACAATGGAGAGAGTATTTATAATTACACTTCCACGCCGCTCTACAGAAGATGATGAGTAGTGTAAAGAAATGGAAGCGCCGCCTCCTCGTCATACAGCTGATTGGCAGGCGTGTCCCGGGAGTCGGACCCCTACCGTTTAGATATTGATGACAGGTCATCTATGTATATCAGGACAACCCCTTTAAGGAGATTCAGTACCAGGCCTAAGTTGCTATGGGTTGGAAAACTTTGGTAGCTATGTATTGTAGTGAAGCTCAGTCTCTCTCGACACAATTATGAGGCCAAATAAAGAATTACTGTAATCCTAAACTGCACGGGACGCCTGTGTCTGCAATATTTTCCATTAGTACATGTATATAGTACAACTGTGCAGACGGTATGTACAGAGGGAGCGTGTGCTTTAGTACAGTATAGCGGTATTATGTTCTTGCAATGTACTGAAAGTTTAACTGCAATGCAATTTTCAATGACAAGAACAACTCTTGTACATTTTCAGCTGTCACTCATAACATGCTTTTATTAAAGGTGAGGACACTAGCCTCGATTTTCTATCCTCTGCGGTTTTCATCAGTTGTCATAGCAACCTGGCCGTACATTTTAAAGGCTGCAATCAGGCAGAGGTGTTGTTTATCTCGGGTAATATAAGGCAGAGACTATTATTTAAAGGGGGGAAAAAAACAGGATTGTTCTCAAGTAAATCTCGTGTATTTCTGGCAAGACTCGGGAGAGAATGTGAAAGAATTGGCTAAAAGCAACTAAACTGCCTTCATTTTGGGGAAACCTGCTGCACAGAAATAAAAAGTGCTGCCATCCCGCAGGGATTAGAGATCAGTAAGGTTCTGTTCACATTGGAATCTTGTCTTCTGGATGGGGCATAGGACAGACCCCTTTTACCCCCTTAAGGACCCTGGGATTTAACATTTTAGCGTTTTTTGTTTTTCACTCCCTGCCTTCCCACAGTCCTAACTTTTTTATTTTTCCATTCACATAGCTTTATGAGGGCTTATTTTTTGCGGGACAAGTTGAACTTTCTAATGGCACTATTCACATTTGCATACCATGTAGTAGGAAGTGGGGAAAAAAAATCCAAATGGGGTAGAATTGGGAAAAAACGCAATTCTGAAAGTTTTTTTTTTTTTTTTTTAACACTGTACACTATGCGGTAAAATTGACCTGTTATCTTCATTCTCTAGGCCAGTACGGTTACAACGATATCACACTTGTATAATTTTTGTTGCATTTTAATACTGAAAAAAATAATTTAAATCTTTGAGGGGAAATTTTTTTTGTTTATAAACATATTTTGACCCCTATAACTTTTTTGTAGTTGTGTGTCCGGGGCTGTGTGAGGGCTCGTTTTTTGCAGGACGATCTGTTCTTTTCAGTGATACCAATTTGAAGTGTGTGCGACTTTTTGATGACCTTTTATAAAAAAATGATTAGGTAGTTGAACTGACAAAAAATGGCAAATTGGCTGTTTTTATTTTTATCCCATTACGCCATTTGCCATACACTATTAATATTGTTATATTTTAATAGTATGGGCATTTTCGCACGCGGCAGTGCCCATGAGGTTTATCTTTTTTATTGCTTGAGTATTTTTATTTTAAGAAAAGGGGGGTGATTTGAACTTTTTTTTTTTTACATTTGCAGAAAGTGTTTTTTAACTTTTTGTTTTTACTTTTTTTAAGTCACCTTGGGTGACAATAACTGGGAATCATTAGACTGCCTATTGTGTTCATTGATTTCTATATAGACACCATTGAACACTTCATTTGCACTATACCAATACATTGCTGCAACCTAGTAGCCGTCATTGGTATAGTCATCTAATAGGCACTAAAGCCTGCTTGAGGCTTCAGCCTATTAGAGCAATGTAACAAGTTCCCCGATCTTAGCCGGGAAACGCTGTTACCGGAGCGGGAGTGCGCGACTTCTGCTTCCGGACTGCGCAGTCGACACGGCATCTGAAAGGGAAAATGTATGCGATCAGCCGGCAGCTATTGTGCCCGCTGCAAGTGCGAGCGGGCGCCATGTTTGAGGTCCTTAAGGGGTTAACAAGTTTCTCTTTGCTACAGACACAGATATGGCTGCAAGATTAACACGTGAGAAGAGGGCGGAGATTGCCATGACATAGTTGGCAAATTTCACCAAACGGGTTTCGTGTTGGACATGTCAAAAAGTGCAGGCGAACAGGGATATGAACAAACAAAACCGCCAATACTGGACTGATACAAATCTGCACTGGACAGATCCCTCCAAGATGGCTGACACACAAAGTCATATTGTGGAGTGTGGTGAATGAAGATAAGTGGGCTAATTTTTCAACGACGGTAACCGTACAGCAGCCAAGTATCTGCAATTATTACGTGACTAAGTGCAAAGAAGACGGCACATTCCCAGTGTTCTTTCAGCAAGATTGTGTGTGCCCCCCCCCCTCCATATTTTTGGACCACCCTGTAATAGTTTTTTTTTTTTATATATATATATTATTGAAAATTGTAATGGATTTCATGTGAAATACTAAAAACTCACCTTTTGCTGTAACTTGGGTCTTGGCCTCACTGTCTCTCACATACTTATCAGCTGTAACTGTTTTGCAACAAAACCTGCAAGAAATAGGAAACCATTATACATGACGAGCATTAGCGGAATGACGGAAAGAACAAGACCATTCATTCAATTGCAATTGATAAGAAATTAATTTTAGCGGGCATCGGTCAGCAAATTTGTACCTATGAAACTGGCTGGCCTGTTACATGAGCGCTGGGCAGCTGGAGGCATCTGTGTTGGTCCAATGTCCATATGTACCCGCATTGCTGAGAAAAATGATGCTTTACTATATGCAAATGAGCCTCTAGGAGCAATGGGGGCGTGGTCGTTACACCTACAGGCTCTGCTCCTGCAACTGCTGCCTCCTCTGCACTTTGATTGACAGAACCAGGTAGTGAAAACATCATAATGCCAGAACCTATCAAAGGGGTGAAGGAGCAGCAGTTGCATAGAGAGCTGAACCTCTAGGTGTAATGGTAACGCCCCCATTGCTCCTAGAGGCTCATTTGCATGTATAAAAACATAATTTTTCACAGCAATGCGGGCACATATGAACATAGGACCGGCACAGATGTCTTCAGCTGCCAAGTGCACATGTAACAGGTCAGCCAGTGTCATAGGTACAAATCTGCTGACCGATGCCCTTTAAATGGCCGCCTTCATTCATGGTCTTAGCTTAGACCGCCATCGATCTAACAGCTAACCCCTATTCGAGGGAATACTTTGTTGTATCCAGAATACCCTTTAAATGTTAAAGCTGTACGAAGTACATCACCAAGTCAGTGCTACAGTCTGAAGGAGAAAATAAGCGGAAAATCCTAATATACAACGCGAGACTCATTAGGTGTGACAGACGTGAAAATAAGCACATTTTATAATGAATTATGGGATGGTGTCCGAGCCAGTCTCACATCACTAGAGAATGAATCAGGTTGAATGCACAATCTTTTCATCGCATCTCTGAGGCAATGTCTTCGGGTTAATCACAGCACTGCAAATAACACTCAGACAAGCCAGGATACTTGACAAACAAGTGCATTACCATGTAAATCCTGGAAATATGTTCAAGTCTGCCAAATAATGAAGAGTTCTCAGAAGATCAACAACGGGAATCTTACAGGATCCAAAAAGAAAAAAAGATGACGTCCTAAGCCTTAGATAAATGGCACTATACTGGCCGATCCATTATCTTTAAAGGCTCTGATTCAGCGTGCTATGCCTAGTGAGGGGCCCGAGATGTTTTCTCCGTGGACCAGCAGGTGGGTTTTTGTAAATTAAGGGGGATTGAGGAGGACCCAAGGAGTTTTTGGCTTCAAGGCCGGACAACCCCTTTAACAGTAATGATAAATTTGGAAAAACCCTCCAAAAAATGTCACTTTTTTTTAATGTGTGTCTGCAGTAAATCTTGTTGGCACACAACTCAGGGGACACTATTGCATTTTTAACCCCTTAGAGACATCAATAATTTTAGCCTTAAGAACCAATAATATTTTCCCCTTTTGCGTTCTAGAAGTGATATGTTGGGGTATATATTGTGTATTAAAAAAATTATTATATTTTTAGGGGGAAAGATAAAAAAAACATTTTTTAATTATTTTTGGGAATTTTTTTACAGTGTTTACTGTGTGGTAAAAATGTTAACTGCTTATATCTCTGGTTTGGTACCAGCTAGAGCTTTGTATTGTTTGAAAGCTGACATTCCAAGCTTTCAGACAATACCCAAAAACAGCAATATGTTCAGTACAGGGGAAGATATCACTGATAGAAATCGGGATGCAGTGAATGCAGCTGAAAGTGAAAGCAAAAGCAGGTTTTACCCGGGATTATTCCCGACTCGATTTCTAACAGTTATTTCTCCTCTGTTGCTTGGACTTTAGCTGTCATTATGGTCTTGTATGGACTGTCAGCTTTCAAACTAGACCAGTTGCATGTTTGTAGCTGGTACCATTCAGGAGAAAGCAGAATCTAAAGCAGCCCTCGCCCCTCCACTTAAAACAGTTAGGTGGTTAAAGGGGTATTCCGGTTGTTAAAAGTTATCATCTATCCACAGAATAGATTATAATTATTAGATTGGTTGCGGTCCTACCATTGGGACATCCACTGATAATGAGCATGGGTACTCTGTACCCCTTGGAGCCCCCCAAAATGAAAAGAGCAGCAGGCAGAGCATGTGCACTGCTGCTCTATTCATCTCTATGGAAGTTCTGGAGACAGCCGCGTACAGCACCCTGTTATTTCCAGAACGCCCATAGAGATGAATGGATTGGCAGTTTGCGTGCTAGACCTGCCGCTCAGTTTACCTCTGTGGCTCCGAGGACTATGGGGTACCCGTTCTCGTGATCGGTAGGGGTTCCAATCTAACATTTATCCTTTATCCTGTGGATATAGGATAATGTTTAATAACTGGAATACCCCTTTAAGTTTCTTCACACAGGCAGATAATTGACAGAAGGGTCACATTGAATGATCGGATCGTTTGTGCACAATACTGCCGGGAGCACATTCCCTGTTTAATGAGGAAAGGTGCTACTGACAAAAAATTTGTTTTATAGACATATAAAAGGCCTGATCGGCTAATTGTTTTGTCTGAATGGCAGGCAATAGGATTGGAAATGAGCGGCCCTTTCTGCTGATAATTGACCTCTGTAATAGGCCACAGTGTACAGTTTTTGCCTAATCTACTGAGCCGAATATAGTATGAATATCATTCTAAAAAAGGTGACAATGTACAGGTGCTTCACCTGCAACCAGTGACCCTCCCCAGAGGTAAAAAGAGTAAAACTGCAAAGAATTACAGTGTAAATATAACATAAAACATCTCATATGCCTTTCATGCTACAATAAAAACTATTCCTTTCATTACTGGGCAGCTCCCTTTTTTTTAAAACAAAAATGGACAAAAACACAGTTTTAATGCCAGCGCTATTTTTAAAGGGCAGATTTGTACCTATGAGATTGACTGACCTGTTACATGTGCACTTGGCGGCTGGAGGCATCTGTGTTGGTCCCATGTTCATATGAGAAAAATGATCTTTTAATATATGCAAATGAGCCTGTGGGAGCAACGGGGCGTTACCATTACACCTAGAGGCTCTGCTCTCTCTGCAACTGCCGCGCCCTCTCCACTTTGATTGACAGGGCCAGGTGTGATGACATTTTCACTGTCTGACCATGAGCAGAGCCTCTAGGTGTAATGACAACGCCCCTGTTGCTCCTAGAGGCTCATTTGCATATATTAAAACATCACTTTTCTCAGCAATGCGGGCACATATGAACATGGGACCAACACAGATGCCTTCAGCTGCCAAGCGCACATGTAACAGGTCAGTCAGTGTCATAGGTACAAATCTGCTGACAGATGCCCTTTAATTTGCCTGTAGAATGGAACAGACAAGCCAACAGCTTTCAGGAATAGCTTCAAAAATGCATCGCCTATTTAAAAAAAAAAAAAAATAATAATAATCTGAAAATGAGAAGTTCCGATGGGAGAGATCCAGACAAAATGAAGAATAAGGTGCTGATGGCGTGTCCTAGTAAAGCATATTTATTTTATATGTTATATAACTGCTATATTCAACGTTTCCACACGTCTAAATTCCAATTATTTTTTGTCACCATTTTTTGTTTCTATCCTTTTTCCCCCCATCTTCTGGCAATAGTCTTAACACTACAAGAAGCGAGCTCAACTTTCCCACTTAACAATTGTATTGACAAAATTAAAGACCAGAGTAATGTAAGCAGAGCGAGAAATAAAATGACAGGATAAAGTCGAGCCCTTTAGATAGTGCTGATATGAAGGAAAACTCCTTTCCGGCGCTTTACATTGGCACCAGGTACTTCCCTTCCAGTAACGCTCAATTTTGCTTTACTCTATTTCAAAAGAACACAACTTGGAAGGGAAATTCAGAGCGGGGATAGAGATTAGCATTATCCGAGGTACTAGAAGGTATTATTTATTCCATTAGAATGGCTGGGAAGGTCAAAAGGTGCTTTGAATGCGAACTTCCAGGGGCACACGGGTTAGCAGGAAGGGGTCTCACATCCTCATTATGTGGTGTTGTGCCCCCTTGACAGATTCACTTTGGATCTAGCACGTTGTTTGGTTTCCTGCGCCAAGGAAATGTGATTGCGATCCTGGAAGTACGGATGGATGTGAGTGAGAACATTATCAGAAGCAGCGAGAAGTACAAGTGCCCATGGGTTCCCTACTACAGACGACAGGATCTTTTAAGTAGTCTGTTGTAGGACGTTTCCCCCCCGAAAAAAATTACCAATCTCCACAGCGGTCAATGACGTTCTCTCCGAGCAACTGCAGAGAACCTGACGAGCAGGAAGAATTCAGTGATGGGGCTCAGTTCACATTGGCATTTTTTGCTTTCTCTGCGGTTTCATGTGCAAACATATCAGAGCACAGGCAGAAATCTGGTGGATCGCATTAGGCCAGAGTCACCGGGATCAACCAGGATTCACTGAGATCTTGAAACATATAAAAATTAAATTTACAAATGAGATTTGGACATTACATTTCCTTCCGTTAAATGCATCAGTTTTTTCAGATGATGGCTTCAAATCTTTATTTAAAACAAGAACAGTTTCAAACAGATACGTAAAAAAAAAAAAAAAGAGACACAAATGTATTGAAACATTTGCAACTCCATTAGGCTGGGTTCACATCTGCACTTTTTCTCCGGCAGTCCGTGCGTTCCAGCGGTAGAACAGACTGCCGGAGTTCACCGTATCTGGCACCGCCGGATCCTCATTCACTGTAATGGGATCTGGCGGGTATCTGGACTTTCCGGCGTATATGAAATGAAACTGAAGCTATTGCCTGGTTCTCTAAATACTTAAAGGGGTTGTCCCATGACAAATATTGTACAGTTTTCAAACCAGCACCTGGATCTGAATTATTTTGTAATTGCATGTAATGAAAAATTTAGCATCGCCACTGACTTATTCAATACACTGCATCTGTATGGAGCAAACTGCTGTTTATTTCTTTTCTTATTTCTTTGTCCTGCTCACTGAGAAGGCCGCACATGCTCCGTTTCATCCTTCAACTGCCTCCTGAACTGTGATAGGCAGAGCATGGACACGCCTCCTGAGCTGTGATAGGGAGAGCATGGACACGCCCCCTTAGCTGCAGCAGATGGACACACCCCTTGAGCTGTAACCTTGATATAAATCTAGCAGAGCAGTGAATGGGGAGACCTCATGTGAGGTACAGGGCTGGTTCTAGCTTTGTTAGAAAGGTATTGACATGTACCATATGATCTCCGATTTTAATTTTTTACATTAGTCATGGGATAACCCATTTAATGGATTTATCGTGAGGAACGGTGAGGGTTCGATTCCGAAACAACACTGCCTACGGGAGGGCGTCTTTGCTTTCACTGGCATGAACTATTTTGCCACTTATCTCCGGGAGCGTTGCCCAGGGGCGATGAGCAAAAGATTTTTGGGAAGGTAGTGTTTTTTCCTGACAATCGTCTGCTCGTCAGCGGAGGTAAAGAGCTGCGTTTACATCTTCTGGGCAGCAGATCACTGTTCACACAGCACGCTCTGCTGCCAGGGAAAGATGATTGAGGTGTCCGCCCCACAGATCAAGTGATCTGCGGCACCTTTAAGGGGCAGATTATCGGGAACGGGTGTTCACAGGAACGTTTGTTCTTGATAGTCTGCCCAACAATTGGGCCATGTAAATGCAGCTTTTGTCTTCATACGCTGCAGTGTCTCTTAAGTGAGAAACATTACTCGCAGATTAACTTGAATGGGATAAATGTATAGCGCATTGTAATACCAGTCACAGCCACTAGTAAATTATAGTAAAATATTGATGACCTATCCTTAGGTCCAACTCCCAGAATCGCCACGATCAGCTGCTTGAGGAGGCCGCACTCCCCACAGCACTACACATTATATAGCGGCTGCGTATAGGACTGAGATACACATAGGCCATGTGACCGATGAACATGACATCACTGGCCTAGGAAGAGGATGCAGCGTTCACTGGAGCACTGTGGCCTCTATATATAGCTGATCATTGGGGGTGCCAGGAGCTGAAGCCCCACCAGTCAGACATTGATGACCTAACCTAAGAACAGGTCATCAATGTCCTACTCCCAGAAAGCTCCTTTAAATACTGTAAAAGGTATTCTAGTAAATATAATGAAATAAAATCTTAACACGAGTGTGTCATTCTTCATAGGAAGGCTCCTCAGCCTTCTATAAAGACCACTTAAACACTCCATCACTCAGCTGTGACTATCGGAAGACGGCTCTGGAGCCAGAATAGAAAAAAAGAAGAAGAAATATAGATCTTGGCAATGGGGGTTTCCATAGAGTCTGCTGCGCTTACACAGAGGTGAGATCTCTGGATCAGGACATTAAGATGGGATCTGCAAATTAATGCAAGGTTAAAAGCATCATATTGATCTACGCAAACGGTTACAGGAATCGTCCCATCTACTTTAGACTGTCAATCACGGGGTGATTTTCAGGTCTTCATTGGAAGGGGGAAAAAAATATTCAATGCAAAGAACAGCCATGAGCAGCTAATATCCTAATGTTTGCATTATACTAAAGGCTAAATAGCACTTTTCCACCGAGCGCATTCATTGTATGAATTCTTCAAACTGTAGATACAGATCCAATTAATCAGAGTCCAACCGGTACAGGAAAAAACACAATATGAACACCAGATTGTAAGATAACATTGTTAGGGCTCATGCACACAAACGTAGTTTTTTCCGTGTCTGTTCCGTTTTTTAAGGAGGCCCGTATGCGGAACCATTCACTTCAATGGGACTGCAAAAAACAAACCAGAAATTACTCCGTGTGCATTCCATGTCCGCATGGCCGTTCCGCAAAAAGATAGAACATATCCTATTGTTGTTCGCATTACAGACAAGGACAGGATTGTTCTATTAGGGGACGGCTGTTCCACAAAATTCGGGATGCGCAATTCGGAACTGCGGATCCTCAACTTTCAGACCGGAAAACATCCAACAGAAGTGAGCGTGAACGCTTATCCTTGCCTATAGTATTTGCCGTTCACTCATGCCATGCTGGGAGTTGTAGTTTTACTACAGTTGCACAGCTGCAGGTAGGGGGCCAGTGGTTATAGTAAATGTACGCTATTACTAGTAGTTGTAGCTGTAGTGGCGAGCCATATTGCCATTTGTATATCTGTACATTCCGGACAGTTTGCCAGCTGGCATCAGCCCTGGAGACTGGAATTCCCTGCTGTCAATGGCACACTAGGAAAACTAGGCAGCGGAGCCCTGCACACAAACAGGTAGCCTCTCTAGCAATTTCAGTGTCTTAAAGGGGTTTGGCATCGACCTTTTATTACACACAGAAGAGTCAGTTTGTAATATATTTTACCTACCCGCGTGTGCTGTATATTGAAATCGGTACTTCAGTCCCATGACCCCGCCATGTATAATAAGGAGCTTCCATCGACATTACGTCCACTTCTTCTGTCTTCAGGTTTTCGTAGCCACCATGGGCAGTCAGTAGGCGGTGTAGGAATTGCTCCCACAGTCATGGCACTTGCCCCACTTGACAGATGGTCCATAGCTGTGACTGGGGGAAGGATGCCAGCATCTCCTACTGACTGCCCATGGTGGTGCCGCACAGGGGCCGAATGGGAACTTAAAGTGGCCCCATTTTCTAGGTGGGTCCAAAATGACAGGAGGTGTTCAACACAAGTAGGCAGGGCCAACACAAGTAGGCAGGGCCAACACAAGTAGGCAGGGCCAACACAAGTAGGCAGGGCCAACACAAGTAGGCAGGGCCAACACAAGTAGGCAGGGCCAACACAAGTAGGCAGGGCCAACACAAGTAGGCAGGGCAAGCAACAAAACAGTGCAGCTCAAGAAATGCCCAAACAGAACCAAATACCACAGTGCAGCACAAAATACTGCCACCCCCCATGCAGTGTTCAGCTGTATCACTGTCCTGAGGATGGTGATGTTGTTGAATTCAGGAGGGCACCTGTGGCCACCAGTTAGGGGCATAAGTAGCTGATGTTCCTAGCATTAATTAATGCTGAGAGCATCAGATTGTCGTGTACCCAGCCAGTGGCCAATGAGGAGGGTTCAGGTGGTTCCCTGAGCATAGTCCCTGTAGAGTTTATGGTGACATATTCTTGAGCAGACGACTGAAAAAGAAAAGAAGTGGCGTGTGACATTGGTGAGAGGTCCATATTGTTTACTGGGCAAGTACCATGACTAGGGGAGTGAGTCTGACCACCTACTGACTGCCCACAGTGGTGACACTCTGAACCAGAAGTGGACGTGATGTCGAAGGAAGCTCCATATTGGCTACCTGACCCGAGCTCCGATCTTGATATACATCCCTTCTATACATACCCCGTAATTTGGGATATTATGCTCCTGGAGTGATTTACTCTCAATGTAAGATGCTTCTTATTGACTGTTCCAGAGAACTAGGAGTGCATATCCCATGAGAAAAAAAAAAACTTAGGGGCCGCTGCCACAGATTCCCCAAAAATGGCAGACAAAATAACGCAGCATGCTACGCTATTTTCTCAATAAAATGATGAATACCATGATGGAAAACTGACCATAGTTAGTGGGGTCCATCAGGATCCTCTTTCTCTTGCACTCCGTTTATCTGACCCTATGCACTAACAGGAGACGAGAATGCCCAATGCAGATGTGAACAAAGTATTATACACAGTTTAACAAATGGCTTCCATCATGGTAAATAAAGGCTATGGGGGCATTTTTTATGTTTGCATTTTACTCATTTTCAGCAAAATATTTTTTAAACTGGTCTTTATTCTGTCTAGCTGTGTGAATGTGCCATCAACTAATAACCCTTATCTCTAAATTACTAAAAGGTCATAAACCCTTATTTAAAGGGGTATTCCGGTAAAGTGACTTAATTTTTTTTAAAACAGCATTTAGGCTGCAAGCTGTGACCCAACCAGAACCCATACCTATACATATAACCAGAGCTTCAATTTACCTTGAAATCCATTTTTCTAGCTCCTGTGTGAGCCTGCAACACACAGAGTATCATGGCGCCTGATCCTCCCTCACAAAACAACAAAGACTACAATTCCCACAATCCCTAGCTTTCCTGCTGTGAGTGCTGATGTTTATTGATTGGCTGCCTGATATACAGTCGGTCACGCCCCCTCTACTCAGTAATCATTAGCACACTGACACGCCCTTCGTTTCACGAGACATTTAGCTAGAGAATTGATAGCAACTCACTGAGCATGCTCGACCTAAGAAAGGCTCAGAACTACAGGTCGATGCCATGGTAATGTAGGGGGAAACACAGTGGGTAACAGAAGAAAAAAATATGCTTTTATAACTACTGAACGGTAAATATGTGAAATTTACATTACATTAGGTAATTATTGATGATGAATTAGTCTACAACATAAGTTACATTTATGGTAACCGAAATACCCCTTTAAGCCACATTCTTATCAGTAAGATAAGAACTGAGCTATAATGAGTGTTTATAAGGTCAGAGATCAGAGATAAGGAGTTGTCGGGTGAGCAGCCCTACTGAACAGAGTGAAAACTCAGATCCTGCTACTAGAGAAACTCAAGGCTGAACAAAGACAGTGGTTCAAAATTTTTAATAAAGACCAACTGAAAAAATGGTTTACAGCTCAAAATGAGTACAATGTTATAATAATAAAAACTGCCCCCACAGGTGTACATAGCCTTTAAACTATGAAAGAAAATATACCTTAGGTCGTTGGCACCTATGCTGTATAATACAAAATCAGCATAAGCCATATACATTGTTCTTTCGTAGCAGTAAGGCCAGTGTATTAGTTTACATCAGCTGTCCATTTCTACCAATGTAGGTATCCAGCTCGGTGGCTAGCACACAGCACAATGAGAAGAATGTCCACAAACAGTCCAGAATAGTAGGATTTAGCCGTGGGCGGCTGGCCGACGCCAATCTCACTTCATTAAAAGCTCCAGGGTAGGACAGTCAGTGCTGCATAACCATCGGACGTCATGTCTGACACCGGTCTCATTACTAACGTCAGACTGTTTTGTCTTTGTCTCCAGAGAAGCACAGCTGGGGGACCCAATGTATTCCTTCACAAGAGTGAGTAACATGCCTCATGTCCTTGTTCTTCCCCGCATGCTTTCATGACAACCTGTGATGTGTTCACAGCCAGAGCAATACATCAAAGTTCACGTAATCCTGATATTACATAGCTGCTCCGGTTTTCTAGTCGCTTCCATTTAAAGTGGTTGTCTTGCCAACCATAATTAGCACCAACTTCAGTGTACTACAACCAACAAAACACCTCTGCATAAAACAATAATAGATTCAAAATGTAGGCAGCTCAGGAACAGGAACTATCTGCCGCTCCCACATCACAACTACTCTGCAGCAGAAAACCTGACCGTGTGGCCGTACAACCAGTATATCTTGATAGCCTATCCTCAGGGTAGGTCATACATATCTGATCGGCGAGGGCCCGGATCTCGGCACCCTTTGTACGAAGGCTACATCCTCTTCAAGACTACACTGCCCGTCGCCTTCTTACCTCTGGTGCCAGAAGCCGACTCTGGAAATACACGACTCAGTTCACTTTGCAGTGGATGGAGCCAATTACTGCACTGCTGCTCCAGCACCTTTGTTGGCCTGAGGATAGAACATCACTTGTAAAATACTGGACAACCCTTACAGTCCTGGACAACTCATTGAAGTCCTAGTCCGCCATGTTTTCAAGCCTATAACCAGCTTCTACAAAGGTATCCATCGGTCATGGAACAATAATTGCATCTTACACACAAAGTTACGATTTCATCGACTGGTTCTGTCAATCAAAGTGCAGAGGGGACGTAGGCGGAGGCCTGTGTGGCCTGACAAATTTCACTTGCATCAGAAAACTGGCTTTACGGTCAGGTGCTTTCATGCACATGTCATCATTGAGGCCACTGATTAGCCGGCAGCAGTAACATGCATGTAGAAGGCACATCGCTCTTCTGGTCCAGCAGAGACTGGAAGTGACGGAGAAGGGTGTCGAAGAACCCCTTTAAAGTGAATCTTCACCTTTTGAGCCAAGTAAAGTAGTAACATATCTTTATAGTGGTTAGAGTTCTGTTTTTCTGAGTGCTCCAAAGCCCCGAAATGAGAATGATAACATTCTGGCTGCCTACAAATGCCACTAGAGGGAGCTTACTCTATACAGCAGTCCCTCAAGATACAATATTTTCAATGTACAATGATCTTTCCAGGGTCATCATAAGTTAAAACCTCAAACTCAGATCCAATCAGCCAACATGGCCACTTCTCTGGTCAACCACCTGTACTGGCTGTCTAGTAGTGCCTCTCTACAGTACAGAGCGGTACTACATGTCCTGTACTGTGTTTTGTGTCAGGACGAGCTGCTCCTTTGAACAGCAGATGAGGTCGGCTCAATTTTATTTTTCTGGTACGCTGTGTACCCTGAGGAAGCTCCTGCCCTCATCATGGAAAGCAATTTACAGCTTCCAGCATCTGTTATACATAACGACTTGCTTTATCTGTCTTAGTTATCTGCTTATTTTTCTTACATTTTTATTTTCTCTTATCATAGGATGACATTTTGGGGCTGTGGATCCAATTACCAGTTTTCCATAGAGTTATGGTCTCACGTTACAATGGTTTCGAGATACAATGGTTGTCCCAGAACCAATTAATATTGTAACTTGAGGGACCACTGTACTGTTATACATAGAAATCAATAACATTTTAGTGCCTAGGAAGCTCCTCATCTCCCCCTAGTGGAATTTGCAGGCAGCCAGAAAGTTATCATCTAACTGACTGTGCAGATTATTATGAGCTCTGTATAAAAAAAAAGTTCTCCAACCCCAATAAAGATATTATCACATTAATCGACAAATACTTTTGGAGCTACTTAGATAGAAAATACTGTATGCATGGGTGGACATTAAAGAAGTTGTACAAGAATGGGGAAGGGGGTTTGGCATCCGGTTTGATGCTGCCTGCAGCGAATCACCAGCCGCCGCCGCGACCAGCTTCCCTTACGTCATAAAAAATGGTCACCTGTTGCAAGGGGATCCGATCGCCGCTGTGGTCAGGGATTGGTAGGTGATATCAAACTGGATGTGTACAGCGAGGAAGCCCAGCAGAGAACTGCAGGCCTGGAGGAGAAGGAGCAAGGAGATGCCGGAAAACAGGTAAGTAAGCTTCCCTTTACAGGTCCGGCCAAGTGTGTGTGTGGTGTGCATTCTTCACAACCCCTTTAATTTTAAAGGAGTAAAGAGAAATAATCCAATCTACCGCCTACCCTTTCTGTGCACACATGGGCATCTTTCTCGGTTCCTCTCACTTTATTTTACTGTACTTCGGTGCCTACAATACAGAGGTGAATGTCCCTGTCAGGCTGCTCAGCCTGACTGCCCATTGCACACAGGTTGTCTTCATTATCATCCACCGTAGTGCAGGTACTCTGTATTTTATACGGTATATTCTAGTACGGTATAGGTTTAATTGTTAATGTCACTTAAATGCAAACTACGTTAAAAATAAATTTCACACTTGCCATTGTATGAAAGCACAGAAAAGTGCTTTCCGAGTCTCACCATACATCACTCGGTATTCTAAAGCACTTACAGAAGAAGCAAGCAGCGAGCCATTTTCTTCTTTCCTGAGAAATAAATCCAGACTGTTTTCTTTGATCTGGGGCCAGTGTAAAAATTACAAGAGCAGAGCAGTAAACAGAGATAAAGCTAAGTATGTGGTTTCATGTTTACAACCGACATTACACTGCAAGAACAAAAGCGCCTACATCTTCACAGCTGAGAAATGCTGTGCCGTGGTACTGTGATACGCCTTCTGTCACCAGCACATGGAAATCGCCATAGAAGAAAGTGGGGAAGGAAACAATGGAACTTCTAAGGAAGAACACACACTACAGAAAACTTTTCTAGAATGCTTGTTGGTGCCTCCACGAAAAACAATAGAACCCTATGTGTGCTGGTTGGTGTATCAGTCACCGTGCTAAGGCCATGCCATCGAGTGTGAAGACAGGAGACAAGGGAGAAAAAATGCTGGAGACACTTACTTTACTCATTTATAAAGAGCCAACTAGGGAAGCAAATCAATCCGTTCACCAAATAAGAGTTCTTCAGCTGAGAGGGGCTGCCCCCGCTGCTGAAGAAGTTCCCCCTACCACTTGATTGACAGACACACATCTTGCTTCCGAGTTGAGGCACAAGTGGTGAGCCTTTATGGCCAATACTGGAGCAGCAACTTCCAGGCAGTGGCACATGAACAGTGCCTGCTCCAGTATAGGAAGCAGAACCTCTGCGCCATGACTCAGAGCAGGCATGAGACTGTCACGGTTGGGCAAGATGTCCGGCCTGATCAAATAAGCGTCAGGGGGAGATTTGTCAGCAGCAGGAAGGACTCTGATCAACAAATCGATTCGCTCATCCCTAGTGCCAACATATTCCACGGCGCTGTACGTAGATTGTCATCGTCAACTATGGTAAGAAAAATATACTTCTTGCAGTTTAAAGGGGTTTTCAGGTTGTTTAATACTGATGGACTATCCTCAGAATAGCCAATCGATATCAGATCGGCAGGGGTCCGACTCCCAGCACTGCCGCTGGTCACCTGTTTGAAGAGGCAGTGGCGTTCTCTCGAAGCTTACCATGCATGGTGCCATCCACTGCATAGTAGCTGTGCTTGGCATGGCTGCTCAGACCGATTCACTTGAATGAGACTGAGCTGTGCCTAGGACATGTGAGTGACGAATGTGACGTCACAGGCTGAGGAAGAGGCTGCGGCGCTCATGGAGAGCTTAGGTCTCCTCAAACAGCTGATCGGGGGGGGGGGGGGGGGGGGGCAGAAGTCAGAATCCCATAGATTAGATGTTGAAGACCAATCCTGAGGATATGCCATCAATATCAAAATCTCAGAGAACCCCTTTACAGCCGGTTCAGACCTGAGCGTTTTACAGCGCGTTCCTACACGCTGTAAAACGCTCAACAAGGAGAAACCAATGCCTCCCTATCGGCATGGTTCTCACCTGGGCGTTTTACAGCGCGTACGATCGCGCTGTAAAACGCCCGACGCCCCAAGAAGTTCAGGAGCTTCTTTGGGGCGTAGTGTCGCGCGTTCCCGTACATAGACTTCCGGGAACGCGCAACAATGGGCGTTCGCTTCTGTCCGACGTGGCATTGTAAGCGCCCGTACAATCGCGCGTACGTTCAGTATGCTCAGGTCTGAACCCGCCGTTAAAGGAACAATAAATAAATAAATAAAACAGGAGATAATCTCACATTTTTTGCATGTTCCAGAAACAAAAACAAAAAAATCCTCCACAGCTCACAGGGGGTTCTACTCTCCTGCTGATCTGGTCCACTTTCAGACTGAGACTGGGGGGAAGGGGGGGCGGAGAGAGATTGATCAAGGGGTGGGGCCTAATCTTTTCAGCATCCTGCAGACAGGGCAAAGGGAAGAGGCTCCTGCTGCAGCCAGCTGTCTCACAGCCAGAAACAGGACAGTAGGGAAGAGGGAGAGAAGATAGCTGATCTCCTGCGACACACAGAGATGATTATTTTTAAATTTTTTTTTTTCATTTCTCAGTTCAAATTGTTATATGAGACAATACAGGACCAAGACAAATTAAGCAATGAAGGGGAAAGTGCTCAGAGATTGGGTTATTTCTTTTTTGTTTTTTTTTGTGAATTTGTGCTCCTTTAATATTTCAAAATCAAATGTTCACCATAAAAAGTCTTTATTTTTGTTGTAATCTAAACAGGTTTAATTCTTACTACCTGCAGACTCCACTAGGGGGAGCAGAGGTGTTTGCTGTATATGATTTATACATTGAACTCAATACGGTATGACGTAAGCGCCTAACTTCCCCCTAGAGGCAGCTGCAGACAGCCAAAGGTTTTATTGCGACATAAAAGGAAGTTGGAGCAGAGTAGGAGAAAAACATAACTGTAATCCCTATAAAATTATGAAATTAAGATAATTGGACCCAACAGTGGGATAGCGTTTAACAGGACACACAGACTTTAAAAGGGTAGACTTGACCTCTGTGACTCCTAATGACTGCTATAATGAAGTGGTAGCAAGGGCTAGGGAAGAGCTGTACCACTTAGGCTGGGTTAACATCACGGTTTTGTCTTAAGTTTAACATATACAAAAACCATGTTCCATATGTTAACGTGTACTTTTTTTTTTATTGTCGGACTCTGCAAGGATGGAAAAGTATAGTGATTATCTCATCATGGACTTATAGGTGCGGTTCCCACCGCTGGGAGCCGCACCTATATCGAGAACGCAGCCCCGCAAATGAAGGAGGGCGCACTGCACATGCGCAGCCGCCCTCTATTCATTTTCTACGGGGCCGGCAAAAATAGCAGAGCACTGGCTTGGCTTTTTCCGTAGGCCCCATAGAAATGAATGGGAGCGGGGGCTGCGCATGCACAGTATGCTCCCATTCACTTCTATGGGGAGCCAGCTTGGTGGTGGCCGGACAGGAGTCCTCCAGCCACCACTTTGCGGGGCTCCGTTCTCTATATAGGTGCGGGTCCCAGTGGTGGGACCCACACCTATAAGACAATGGGGGCATATCCTAGCGATATGCCCCCATGGTCTATGAGGAGACAACCCCTTTTCCTGACATGGCAATTTTCCAATTTTTTTCTTTTCATTGCCATATTCTGACTCCCATAACTTTTTTATAGTTATGTCTACGGAGCGGTGAGAGGGCCCAGTAGTCTTCATTTATACCACTTAGGAGTGTGTATGACTTTTTCATCACTTTTTATAGTTTTTTTGCAAGGTGAAGCAATAAAAAAAAATGGTGCCATTCCCCATATGGGATACTTTTCTATATATTTTAATAGTAGGGTTTTTTTGGGGGATGTGAAGATGATGCTTATTTTTATTTTGAAAAAATTATAAATATATATATATATATATATATATATATATATATATATATATATATATATATATAGTGCCTTGCAAAAGTATTCACACACACACACACCCCTTGACTTTTTTCTGATTTTGTTACATTACAGCCTTAAGTTCAATGTTTTGTTAATCTGAATGTTATGTGATGGATCAGAACACAATAGTCTAAGTTGGTGAAGTAAAATGAGAAAAATATATAAATAAAACTATTGT
This sequence comes from Bufo bufo, assembly GCF_905171765.1. Lineage (NCBI taxonomy): Eukaryota > Metazoa > Chordata > Amphibia > Anura > Bufonidae > Bufo > Bufo bufo. The sequence goes on along the minus strand of NC_053395.1, from coordinate 58,781,381 downwards.
TTAGAAATAGAAAATAGAAAACAGAAAATTGGCATGTGCGTATCTATTCACCCCCTTTATTAGGAAGACCATAAAAAGCTCTGGTGCAGCAAATTACCTTCAGAAGTCACATAATTAGTGAAATGATGTCCACCTGTGTGCAATCTAAGTGTCACATGATCTGTCATTACATATACACACCTTTTTTGAAAGGCCCCAGAGGCTGCAACACCTAAGCAAGAGGCATCACTAACCAAACACTGCCATGAAGACCAAGGAACTCTCCAAACAAGTAAGGGACAATGTTGTTGAGAAGTACAAGTCAGGGTTCGGTTATAAAAAAAAATATTCAAATCTTTGATGATCCCCAGGAGCACCATCAAATCTATAATAACCAAATGGAAAGAACATGGCACAACAGCAAACCTGCCAAGAGACGGCCGCTCACCAAAACTCATGGACCGAGCAAGGAGGGCATTAATCAGAGAGGCGGCACAGAGACCTAAGGTAACCCTGGAGGAGCTGCGGAGTTCCACAGCAGACACTGGAGTATCTGTACATAGGATGACAATAATCTGTATGCTCCATAGAGTTGGGCTTTATGGCAGAGTGGCCAGAAGAAAGCCATTACTTTCAGCTAAAAACAAAAAGGCATGTTGTAAGTTTGCGAAAAGGCCTGTGGGAGACTCCCAAAATGTATGGAAGAAGGTGCTCTGGTCTGACGAGACTAAAATTGAACTTTTCGGCCATCAAAGAAAACGCTATGTCTGGCGCATACCCAACGCATCACATCACCCAAAGAACACCATCCCCACAGTGAAACATGGTGGTGGCAGCATCGTGCTGTGGGGATGTTTTTCAGCAGCCGGGACTGGGAAACTGGTCAGAGTTGAGGGAAAGATGGATGGTGCTAAATTAGGGTTGTCTCGGGTATCTAATTATCGATACCCAATCAATACTTTTGTCCCGGTATATGTTCGATACCGGGATTTGCCATTTACCGATACTAGGCTGCGCTACTTTTTTTTATTTATTTTTTTAGGCCCCCAAGTGGAGCCCAACATGCCATCATTAGATTGCAATTTGTATAAAGTAATGGAATGCAGTGCTGCCACCTGTAGTTCTGAATTGGAACCTACCAGTAATAAGCTTAGAAGCCTAGTACAGGTTCTGTCTTATTACTGTACAGGAACGCCTTAGGCTACTTTCACATTAGTGTTTTTTTGCTGATCCGTCATGGATCAGCAAAAACGCTTCCGTTACCATAATACAACCATCATTAACGAATCCGTTTGTATTAATGTCTTATATAGCCATGACACATCAGTCATGAACACCATTGAAAGTCAATGGGGGACGGATCCGTTTTCTATTGTGTCAGAGAAAACGGATCCGTCCCCATTGACCTACATTGTGTGCCAGGACGGATACATCTTGCTTCGCACCACATCGCAGACAGAAAAGCTTTCCGCTTTCCTTGGAAGCTACATAATAGACCCAGTATGGTCTATTTTCTCTTAAAAACCTTACACATGCCAAGATATTTTTCTATGTAACATCATAGATTAGTACAATTTTTCTATGGAACATCATAAAGTTCTCATGACAAAAGGACAGACAAAATCTGGACACTAAAATCTGGTTGTAGGAGCAAAATTATCTTAAAATTTTTCTGCTGTCATAATGCAAAAGATATCTGGACACTAGATAAATTCCATACTCTGTAATGCACTTAAAGGGGTTGTCTCACTTCAGTAAGTGGCATTACGGTGTAGAGATAGTAATACAAGCCACTTACTAATATATGGTGATTATCCATATGGTCTCCTATGCTGGCTGGATTCATTTTTCCATCACATTATACACTGCTCATTTCCATGGTTACAGACCACCCTGCAATCCATCAGTGGTGGTCGTGCTTGCACACTATAGAAAAAAAGAACCAGCCTATGTGAGCTCCGACGGTCCCGGCCACCATAGAGGCTGACACTTTTTCCTATAGTGTGCAAGCACGACCACCACTGATGGATTGCAAGGTGGTCTGTAACCATGAAAACAATCAGTGTATAATGTGATGGAAAAATGAATCCAGCCAGCAAAGGAGGCAATATGGATAATAACAATACATTAGTAAGTGCCTTATATTAACTTTCTCTATATGATAAATGCCACTTACTGAAGTGAGACAACCCCTTTAAGCAAGTTCATACTGGTGTAAGAAAAATAAATACAAAGTGAAAAAGTTTAGTTCAAGCGTTCAGCATAAAAAATAAAAAAATAACGACCCTACCTTGGCTGACACTATGACAATCTGATTTGGGAATCAAAATATGCATGTTTGTGGTTTCCAAGCTCTTTGATATTGAGATGTTTTACAAAAGTCTCCATAAAAATCTTAAATTTAACCCAGATATCACAAAAACAGAAAAGAAGCCCAAACTACAGACTGCACCGTTCTGTTGGTTTTACATGATATTATGATAATATTGTATATGTTTATGGGTGACAAAATAAAAATGAAAAACAAGTTGTTTTTTTAAGGAATATGAATGAATGAAGAACAAAATGAAAGATAAAAGTAAACAGGAGATAATCCTTCCCGGCAGCTCGCGGATTTACAAGCAGCGATCTCCTTCACAGTATGAGGCCGAGGGATCGCTATTGCCACCCTTCATCCTCATGCAGATTCATGGTTTCTGAGCAGCAGATCGCTGTTTAGACCACACGATCTGCTGCCCTATGATCAGTGGTGCCTACATGAACGACAGGATGGCCCGATGAATGAGCGTTTCGCCCGTTCATCGGCGGCACATTTACATGGGCAGATCGTAGGGAACAACTGTTTGCAGGAATGGTTGTTCCCGACAATCTGGATGGTTAGTGGCTTATGTAAATGCAGCTTAAGGCTACATTCACAAAACGGCCCCTCTGAATTGTATGGGGGCTGACGTGATGGCAGACAAGCCCTTCTCGGGCCTCTCCTCTGATATCACCACCATCACACACACATAGCAGAGCCACTCATCACTACATCCAGACCTGATCCGAGAGATGATCCTGCTCGCACATGAGCTAATCCGCTGTTATCATTCTGACCCCGCCACCTGTTGCTGGGGTGAGAGAGTCATAATCTGGCACTGTCAAAGCTATTTACTTGGTGGAGACTTGTGTAAAGTAGTGACACTATCCAGTTAGGCAGACCGCTCGCTCGTTCCTCGCTATACACACACATCCTCCGGCAAGTTACAAGCCGTGCTGCCAAGTACTATAACTAAACAGAAAAAACCATTCAAAATGGCGCACAATAAAGGGCCCCACCTACAATGCACAAAGCATGGTATCTAACAGAAGCTGGAACCAAGAATTTGGACAAAGTAGCCTGCAGTAGTCCTAAGTAATAAAAAAATAGACGATGCCTCACATAATACAACGCAGTGGAGTGTGGGGGGGGTGGTGGCATGGTGCCGACGGATAGAAAGGAAGGGGGTCTACCACTTTCTATATGTCCCTATTACGTCTTTAAGCCGGCCAGCAAATCCGCTAATACAGAGCGACCCTCACTCTGGCGTACCGGTCCACGTATTACATGGCTGGCTATTCATTTCCATGGTCTCTGCGGATGGACCAGTGATTACAACCGATTGCTGGGGGTAACTGATTCCGTTGCTGCATCAAAATGGCCACCAACGCAAATGGCAACTTGGGACTAAACATTTTTGCACCAAATTATATATTATTTGGTTGCAAATGGATATTACCTGTGAAATAAAGAAAGCATTCAAACTAGACATGGGGCTGACCAAACACACTAGATCAGGGATAGGTAACCTCCAACTGTTGTCAAACTACAACTCCCAGCATGCCTACTTGCTCTGCTCAGAACTCTCCTAGAAATGAATGGAGCATTGCTGACCCCTGCACTAGATTGTGGACTGACCTGACCAAAATGTTTACCATATGAGCTACCTGCAATTGCCACAAGAGGGAGCTGCATACTAGAACTCTACAATTACACAGTAAGCTCCCATGCTCCTCCTAGTGGCAGCTCCGGGAAGCAAGTATGCGTTAAAGCGGTTTTCCGAGATCTTTTTACTGATCATGGGGGTCCGAAACCATGGACAACTCCCCCCCTCCCTGCCGATCAGCTGTTTGAGAAGGCACCTGTGCGCACAGTAGAGCTGCGGCATGTGAAATCACATTCAACTTTAAATGAAAGACGCTGAGCTGTAAGATGGTATCAAATGGACGGCGCTGTGCTTGGTGAAGAGAGAGAAGGCCGCAGCGCTACTGTAAGCGCTGGTGCCTTCTCAAACAGCTGATCAGCGAGGGTCCCGGGTGTTGGTCCACCACCAGAGTATAGGTCTGAGGTCATCAGTAATATATCTATGCACCAGGGTGGCAGGCTATCACTTGGGTGCCTTTGACTTCCAAGTCGAAAAATTAAAGAGCAATAAGATATTTTCTAACTCTACAGAAGGATGGCCACAATGAGAAAACACTTGGCTGAAGGGATCCCTGAAAGGGAAGGATATGACATACTTCAAGTAATGTGTAGTATAGTGTGGGTGGTCGATTGCTCTTTATACTGTAAATCCATATCCGTTTTTTTTTGTTTTGTTCTGTGTACCTAGAGCAGGCCCCGGAACAGGGACTCGCCTAGATTATAGGGTCTATTCAGGTCCCACTAGGAGGTTCCAGAACACGGGATCGTCCTTATCAGGGCGGCTATTCCGTTCTTAGGCAGGGCTGCCGAGCCTAGGGCCAGGTATAGGGACAGATCAGAATCCATGACTGTCCACCCCGTCTATCATTGACCTGTGCCATTGGACGATTGCAGTATTATCTCCTATGTCATCAAGGATATATCTTTTCTTTTTTGTTCTTTTCTATGTGTGTCTGTGGGAGTTTGTTATTTTATGTTTAAATTAGATTAAAACAGGTTGTATCCTGTGATTACATCTATTATACATATACACACCACCTGTGGTTATCACTCCCTCTGACGGGATATCGTCTTAGCTGTGATTAAAGTAATGTGTAGTACATGCGATTTTCCTCACAACTACATGTAGATTATACGCAGATGTCAATAGTAAAATAATGTTTGCACGCTTTTGAACTCATTTCATGACTTTTGAGACAAAATAGGTTTTCCAATACAGCACATTCCATATTAATAACGCGCTCAAAGAACAAACTGATCGGCCAACTTCAAGAATCCGCTATATGAAAAGAAACATCCATGTACATCAAATTTAACGTTCCCTGGCGCTGACAACGTTTTATTTTTAAGCCAATATAGCTCATGGGAATGAAAGAATATGGTGTGGCTTGAGCATCCCAACACGATGATATATACTTGGTCATTTAAAACGTCTAAGGTCAGGCCAACAGAATGAGAGAAAGGCTGTTCTGTATTCAACGGGGGGGAATTTATTAGTAGAACATCTCGGGATGCTCGGGTGCTCTACCGAGCACAATGGAAGTCAACGGGAGAACCGGAGCATTAAACCAGGCACCCCCTGCTCTGAAGAGGGGAGGGTGTCTGGTTCATAGCAAAAGGTCAGAAATTCATGGAAACACCACTGAAATGGTTCGGGAACAGAATGGGGAGGATGTCTGGATGCATCTTGGACTCCCAGGTCGCTGCTGGGAACGATGTTGTCCGAGTAGTACCACTTTAACAGACTGACAATAATACGCACAAAACCAAAGATAAAATCGATTTTAGAGGAAACATTCTTTCCTGTATATTTACTTGTATATAAAGTTCCAGTGCTGCCAAAATTTACAAGGAAGAGGTACTCCGATACAACCTGTATATCACATAAAGGAGGGCCTCATTCACATTGTGGTACAATTGTTCAGGTAGTGGGACCCCTACACTCAAAGCCTATGCACTAAGTGAAAGGGCTGCCAAAAATTACAAGGAACCAGCACTACAATACACCCTTTATTACACATAAAGGAGGGCATCATACACACCCTTGAAAAATTATGATTGATGGCCTGCTTGTGACCCTCAAAAACATTAGGAGCAAGGGCCTGCTTGTGATTCTCAAAAACATTAGGGGGCAAGGGCCTGCTGCTGAGCTGACCATCTAAAACATTAGGAGCAAGGGCAGCCTAATAAGTATGTTGATATGATGGAGGAGAACGAGAAAAGGGAGATTGAACCATATAGCCTTTTTAGTGGTGGAAGGGGTGCATGGGAATACAGTGTATTCAATACACCATAAAAGCCACATTTAGAGTGCCTTTATGTTCAGCCGCTTTCCTCAGGTGGAGTAGAGAAGTCAGGACACCCAGTAGTTGTAAAGCACAGAGGGATCACTGAGGACGCTGACACAGTTGCTAAGTACTCCTTCTTCCAAAAATTTTCTCTCCTTGTGACAGGGTGAGGGTTCTGGCGGGGTGTCCTAAAACTGTCCCAGGCCTTGGAGAGTGTTTCTCTGCCTCTGTTGGAACTGCTGTGTGTTCCCCTCGTCTCCCCTCCTCGGTTGCCCAAGGAACTACGTACTCTGCAGCCAGAGTTGTCAGCCGGAAATTTTTGGAGCAATTTTTCCACAAGGACCTACTGGTATTGCACCATTTTGCTCGTCCTCTCCACCACAGGAATGAGAGATGAGAAGTTCTCTTTGTTGCGGGGGTCGAAAAGGGTGAACAACCAGTAATCGGTGTTGGCCAAAATGCGTACAACGCGAGGGTCACGGGTAAGGGAGCCAAACATAAAGTCAGCCATGTATGCCAGAGTCCCAACAGACAAGACTTCGCTGTTCTCATCAGGAGGATGACTCTCAATCTCCTTATCCTCTTCTTCTACCCATCCACGCTGAACATATGGAATAAAACTTCCATGGGTATTACCCTCCGTAGCGGAGGCAACCGTCTCCTGCTCCTCCTCATCATCCAATTCGCGCTGAGAAGACGAACTGAGGGTGTTCTGGCTATCACCCCGTGTACTGTCTTCCCCCATTTCCACCTCTTCCACATGCAAAGCGTCCGCCTTAATTGTGAGCAGCGAGTGTTTGAGTAGACACAGAAGTGGGATGGTTACGCTGATAATAGAGTTATCGCCACTCACCATGTGTGGTGATTCCTCAAAGTTGCATAAAACCTCAGATGTCAGACATCAATGCCCACTCGTGGGAAGCTGACTGGAAAGTCAACGACCATGTTGCAGCTGGTATTCCACTACTGCCCTTCTGGGTGGAAGGAGTATTAGGGTGAGGATTCTGTTTACCAGACTCTTGGCTACCGAGACTGGACTTTGGAAGACAGGGTGGTGCTTAACCGACTGGAAGCATTATCTGCTGCAATCCAACTGGTCGCACTGGTCTGACTTCGAGAGTGGTGTCCTGCGCCGCCCTGCAAACTGGGACATGAAGCTAGGTATCGTAGATGAGTGTGTTTCTTGTGCTCTGGCAGCAGGCACAGTTTCACCGCGCCCAGGGCCACGGCCTCTGTGTGCACCATCAGCAGCATGGTCACTTCCCCGTCCCTTACTGCTCGCCTTGCGCATATTAAATGGTAAATAAGCTTACACGTACAATAGTGCAGGTTTTGTAAGTGTATAAAGAACACAGAATGTCGCAGATATTTTTAGGATGCGCACACGTTAAACAGGAGGTATAGCGCAAGTAATGTTGCTGTCACCAGCTGCTAATAAATATCTACATTGAATGAATGTCACTGATATTTAGTATGGGCAAACGTTATACAGGAGATGTAGCGCAAGTAATGTCGCTGTCACCAGCGGCTAATAAAAAATTACACTAAATGTCACTTATATTTCAGATACGCAAATGTTATACAGGAGATGTAGCGCAGGTAATGTAACTGTCCCCAGCGGACACCGTCTATGGAAAAAGTACACTGGATGTCAGAGATATTTTTAGGCTGCGCACACGTTAGACAGGAGATGTAGCGCAGATAATGTCGCTGTTTGCAGCAACCAAACAATTACAAGCTATGTAGCGCAGGTTGCACTAAAAATATATATTGCTGCCAGATACATCTATAATTCTTAAAAGGACATTAGAGTCTCTTAAGAAATTTTAGCAATTTAGTGCAGGTTGCCCTAAAAATATATATATTGCTGCCACACACAACAATAGTCCTTAAAGGGAACCTGTCACCTAAAAAACACCTCCCAAACCACCAGCATTACCTTAAAGTAGCCGGTAGTATGTTTCTAAAGATCCTTCTTTTCCTCCAGCCAGATGCACCAAAATCTTAAAAAAACTAACTTTAACCCCCTTTAATCCCCTAAAAGCAGAGTTCGAAGTCAAGGGGGCAGCTGCCTCCTCGCTTCAAGTCAAGATAACCACGCCCCCTTTCCCTGCCCCTTCGCTTTTAATTGACAGCCAGCCGATAGTCTTTGGCTGTACAGCAAAGCCGGCCGAAGTATCCCACATGAGCCCTGACGTCTCTATTAACGTGCCTGCACATTGCTGTATACCGCTGTTAGGTAGTTTTCGGCGGCTCAATTTACAGGCTCCCGGGTGTGAGTGCGCATCAGAACATTCCCGTGCGTCGCTGTCAATCAAAGGTGAAGGGGCAGGGAAAGGGGGTGTGGTTATCCTGACTTGAAGCGAGGAGGCCGCTGCCCCATTGACTTCAAACTCCGCTGTTACATAGCGCATGCAGGGGATTAAAGTTTGTTTTTCAAGATTTTGGTCCATCTGGCTAGAGGAAGAAAAGGATCTTTAAAAACGTACTGCTGGCTACTTTAAGGTAATGCTGGTGGTTTGAAATGTGTTTTTTAGGTGACAGGTTCCCTTTAAAAGGACTTTTGGGTCTATAACAAGCATAAAACCTAAAATATTCCTATTTCACTCCCTACACTATCTCTCCCTTCTGCTCTCCAGCTCTCCCTAAGACTAAGCCGAACATGTATCATCATCGGGTGCTATATAGCATGGCTACAGCATTACAGTGAATGGCAGTACTTACCTGCACGTTTATTGGCTGCGTAGCAGCCAACAAACGTGCGGGGAGGAGACTCGAGCATCTCGCTCGAGTACAAGCGGTATTCGGCCGAACACCACGATGTGCCGAGTAAAATTAGTGTTCGGCCGAGCATGCTCGCCCAACACTAGAATTTATCAAGTTTCATTATCAAGTCTTCATCTACTTTGGGCTGAAATGAGACGCGCTCACGAAGGTCAAATTTTTTACGCAAAGCAGAATTCAAAATGTGAAATTGCTCTCCAGCAGAAAACTGGTGCACAGAGGTTACATAAATCTCCCCCTCAAGCTTCATCTATTTGTCCCAAAAAGGACTGGTGGCAGTGGAGCAACAGAATGCAATGGAAATACTGAAAGTCAGCGGGGCCTGTTCTTGAGATTAGAGCTGGTCCCAGATGTGCCAGGTACCTATCTACCGTAGATCCTGAGAATGAGAGGTCCACTAACTCCTGGACATGGACATCCAGGTCCACCTGGCAGTACACATAAGCATGCACAAGGCCAAAACAGTCAGAGCCTTGATTCCGAGTGACCAGCTTCTGCATTATACTCTTACTAAATCCTGTTGTGCAACATTCACACATTAATATTCAGCAGAGTGGACTGCTGGTGCCTCACTTTTTATGGGCTTGCTGACTTTGGCTGTCCCATATTTTAATTAAATTAACTGGACATTTTTCTTTTTACGTAGCGTTCAATATTTGCCAGGGAAATAACTACAGCAGGGGTCAGCAACCTCTGGCACTCAAGCTGGTGTGAGAATACAACCCCCAACATGCTCCATTCACTTCTATGGGAGTTCTGAGAACAGGCAAGCAAGTGTGCATGCTGGGAGTCGTAGTTTCCTGGAGTGCCGAAGGTTGCTGATCCCTGAACTACAGTGTATTGACTCCAGATGCAGATCTTCCATGTTAACTCGTTGTACTGCTTCAGGCATGTACCATGTAAATCATATGTATATACCACATCAGTGCACGCAGTGTCAAAATACATCTGCTATCAGTTGTCCTCCCGGGGCTGTTTAGACTCACTGTTAGTCTCCATTCACACGTCCGTGGAGGCAAATTGCGCATCCGCAACACACCCGTCCGGCACCCCTATAGAAATGCCTATTCTTGTCCGCAAGCTGCGGACAAGAATAGGACATGTTCTATCTTTTACGGAGCTGCGGACTTGAAGATCGGGGCCGCGCTCCGCAAATGCGGATGCTGACAGTACACTGTGTGCTGTCCGCATCCATCCCGTCCCCATAGAAAATGAATGGGTCCGCATTTTGCGGAACGGATGCAGACCCATTTGCGGACGTGTGAATGGAGCCTTAAGTATACTATTTGTCTCCAGAATTAAAAATATGATTTCATGAAGATATAAACGTTTTTACCTCTATAACTTAAAGGGAGAGGTGTCTGCTTTAACAATTCTTTTTTATTAGTATTGTACTTTAACAATAAGCTAACAATATTCTAGGAAACCAATTTAACCACTTTGATACATGATTGATTGGGGGTCCAATCTCACACATTGGTGGCTTATTGCTAGGATATGCCACCAATCGCTCTGGGACTTGCACATATCTCTAGAATGTGGCCAACCTCCATTCACTTCTATGGGAGTGTGCAAAATAGCCGAGTACCGGCTCAGCTATTTCCGGAACTCCCATAGAGGTGAATGGTGAGGCGGCTGCACTTGCGCACTGCGCTCCCTATTCACTTGTATGGGAGTTCCTGAAATAGCCGAGCGCATTTGCTCACATTTTTCGGAACTCCCATAGAAGTGCACATAAACTGACCTGCAGTGCAGATTTTAAAGGGAAAGTCTCACCCAAAAATGGACACATTTAGTAAGACCAGCGTTTTAGATACAGGTCTTAATAAGCCCTATACCTGAATAGGCGCCGGCCTCTACATAACTTTGGCGGATTCACCGCCGATTCTAAATGTAAGACTGTTTCCTAGCTGTCTTACATTTAGCCCCCTTTCAACGCCTAAACCCCTTCCCTGCCTTCACCACGTCCCCTTTTTTAAGACCTGGCATGAGTGGGGAAAAAGTTGCAGATTCTGCCACAACATGGCATGCAACAGAATCTGCGCCAGGTAGACGTACAAAAGTGGCGTATATCTGTTTGTAAATGACCCCCATTATGTTTAAGAATTTTTGGTGATTTTTTTTTAAAATACATTTTCCATGTCACTAGCTTCATTTTTTTTTTTAAATGTATGTAAGCCTGCAATATTCCCATTAGGCAAAAAAAAAAATTAAAAAAAAATATATAAAATATGTTTAACACAAAAAGGTGATTTAAACAATAGGTGATTTTCTGATAAAACATTCCCTTTAAAAAGACTGCATATTAATTTATGCTGTGGAGGGGGCGTGGCCTGCTGCTGACCGAGATGGCCGCTCAGTGAAAGAGCTCCGTCGGTACATCTCTGCACAGCAACTATCACAGCATCATGGAGAAGGTGAATTAATCCCTCCAGCCCTCGATCCACCAGGCAAGAGTCATGATGACTCGTAAGAAGTCTTCCCGCCCGGGTCTCCGTCGCCTTACTGAATTTTTCGCGGCGCAAGATTCAGATGGCGGTTTCCCACCAGCGCGCTCGGCCTCCCAGCCTCCGCCGTAGACTACAGGCAAAAGATCACCTCCGGCTCTCAGAAGACAGCCGGGTGTCTCTCATTCATCTTCCCCAGCTGTGGAGCCCGAAGTACGGGAGGGCTCTGGGGATCATCAAGACACGCCACATGGGTCCATGGAAAGTGGGGGAGATGGCGCACACCGCAGCCCTTTTAGGCCATCACAGGGGGACTTCACAATAACTCCACAAACGGTGAGTGCCTCTGATATGCCACACGCTGCAAACATTTTGTGTCCCCTAGCTCAGACACGCTTTCACCCCTCACCCCAGACACCATTACCTGTGGGGTCAGTAGAGGATCCACTTTGCAGTTTCGCTTGCTCAGATCAAGTAGTGTCTGAGACAACTCTCAAGGCCATGATGTCGGCCGTCCACCACTCGCTCATCTCCCAGCTGCAGCAAGTAGCATCATCCATCACGTCTACATTAGATGACCTGGGCACGAGGGTGAATCATATTGAAAACAAAATGGGAGAACTGACAAGCTCTCACAAGGAGCTTATTGATGCTCACTACTCTCTAGAAGATGAAGTTTCTGTATTAAAAACCAAACTGGCTGACTTGGAGGATAGGAATAGACGTAATAACCTAAAATTCAGGGGCATCCCAGACTCTATACCCCCCTCGGGACTATCATAGTATTTGGGAGACATGCTCAAGATGGTGTTCCCAGATAAAGACCCTCAACTACTTCTGATTGATAGGGCTCACCATCTGCCTAAACCGAAGCATATCATCCCGGCCTCTTTTCCTAAAGATGTTATTGTGCGGCTCCACTTTTACTGTACCAAAGAGGAGCTGGTCGCTTATATCAGGAAAAATAGGAACCTACCCCCTCCATTCCAGGATATTCAAGTGTACGCGGACCTATCTCAAGCTACATTACAAGCCAGGAAGCATCTGTCCACAGTCACCAGTGTACTGAGAGACTTAAGAATCCTGTATAAGTGGGGTTTTCTGTTGAAGCTTCTGATTCATAAAGATGGGAAAACACATGTTATTAAAAACCTGGAGGAGGGAGAATCCCTACTGCGCTCCTGGAAAATCAAAAATCTCGCTACAACTACTCCCCCAAGAAAGAAGTCTCCTCCAAGGGTGCAATCGGAGTGGACCACAGTAGGAGACTGATAAGTGTCATATAATTTGTCTCCTTTCCAAGCTCTCAATCGCCAAGAGGGATGGCGGCGCAAGGCTGAACTGTTGATCCCCATATAACTGGTTTGGGTTCAGCGAGACCCCTGTGTGACCAGTGACTTTCTGTTCTACTAAGACTTGTTTTACAGGTTGACATGTCCGCCTTATTTTGGTTTTCGTGTCTTTTATGTTCTTTATTCTTTTCTAGTTGCTCCAACGATAGACCATCTATTGGGTCTTCATCACTCCAAAATCAAAATAGTAGGGTATTGTTATATTTTCAGCTTGTTGGTATAAATTGTAATTATGACGGCTAAAATACTATCTATCAATGCCAAGGGGCTAAACTCCCCTTATATAAAAGAGCCTCGCTGTGAAGGGACGTTTGCTCCTCCCAGGTAGACATAGTATGTGTTCAAGAAACACACTTTATGCACAATAAGCATCCAGCCTTTCACGGCGAGGCTTCTCCAAAATTTTACTAGCAAACTCTGTAAAGAAGAAAGCTGGGGTTGCTATAGTGTTAAAAGATTCCTTAGGCTTACAGATAGAGAAAGTACTGACAGATAAGGGAGGGAGATATACAGTCAGGTCCATAAATATTGGGACATAGACACAATTCTAACGTTTTTGGCTCTATACACCACCACAATGGATTTGAAATGAAACAAACAAGATGTGCTTTAACTGCAGACTGTCAGCTTTAACTTGAGGGTATTTACATCCAAATCAGGTGAACGGTATAGGAATTGCAACAGTTTGCATATGTGCCTCCCACTTGTTAAGGGACCAAAAGTAATGGGACAGAATAATCATAAATCAAACTTTCACTTTTTAATACTTGGTTGCAAATCCTTTGCAGTCAATTACAGCCTGAAGTCTGGAACGCATAGACATCACCAGACGCTGGGTTTCATCCCTGGTGATGCTCTGCCAGGCCTCTACTGCAACTGTCTTCAGTTCCTGCTTGTTCTTGGGGCATTTTCCCTTCAGTTTTGTCTTCAGCAAGTGAAATGCATGCTCAATCAGATTCAGGTCAGGTGATTGACTTGGCCATTGCATAACATTCCCCTTAAAAAACTCTTTGGTTGCTTTTGCAGTATGCTTTGGGTCATTGACAATCTGCACTGTGAAGCGCCGTCCAATGAGTTCTGAAGCATTAAGCTGAATATGAGCAGATAATATTGCCCGAAACACTTTAGAATTCATCCTGCTGCTTTTGTCAGCAGTCACATCATCAATAAATACAAGAGAACCAGTTCCATTGGCAGCCATACATGCCCACGCCATGACACTACCATCACCATGCTTCACTGATGAGGTGGTATGCTTAGGATCATGAGCAGTTCCTTTCCTTCTCCATACTCTTCTCTTCCCATCACTCTGGTACAAGTTGATCTTGGTCTCATCTGTCCATAGGATGTTGTTCCAGAACTGTAAAGGCTTTTTTAGATGTCGTTTGGCAAACTCTAATCTGGCCTTCCTGTCTTTGAGGCTCACCAATGGTTTACATCTTGTGGTAAACCCTCTGTATTTACTCTGGTTCTCTTGATTGTTGACTTTGACACATACACCTACCTCCTGGAGAGTGTTCTTGATCTGGCCAACTGTTGTGAAGGGTGTTTTCTTCACCAGGGAAATAATTCTTCGGTCATCCACCACAGTTGTTTTCCGTGGTCTTCCGGGTCTTTTGGTGTTGCTGAGCTCACCGATGCGTTCCTTCTTTTAAAGAATGTTCCAAACCGTTGTTTTGGCCACGCCTAATGATTTTGCTATCTCTCTGATGGGTTTGTCTTGTTTTTTCAGCCTAATGATGGCTTGCTTCACTGATAGTGACAGCTCTTTGGATCTTGAGAGTTGACAGCAACAGATTCCAAATGCAAATAGCACACTTGAAATTAACTCTGGACTTTTTGTCTGCTCGTAATTAGGATAATTAGGGAATAACACACACCTGGCCATGGAACAGCTTAGAAGACAACTCTTGATTGCAAAGAACTGGAAATCTTCCAACATCCCATCAATGAGAGAGCTTAGAGATAGAATCTCTAACCATGCTATATATGAACGCCTAATGGCACAGAGAAATAATAGGCTCTCTCACTTTCAGACCTTCTGGGAACCCTGGATCTCAAAATTCCCTACACCGCCGTGATCTATTTCTTACTATAACTTCTATTGTTATTGTTTATGCTAGCTCACAATACCCTATCAGTCTATAATGCAGAGCATCAAAATTTTAGATCGCTTTTTGTTTCAGTTATTGTTCACTAGTGTATGTTATTTTATTTTATTACTTGTTCTTGATACCTTACCATTATTACTGAGTGTTCTACGTAGGCAGCACCTATGCGGGTGCCGTAGGACATGTCTCACAGTGGCTGCGCCCACTACTTTGTTGCTCTCTTGTGTTATTACTACAAAACTAATAAAGAATATGTGAAAATTTATGCTGTGGATTTCACCACGCATTTCACCTCTTCCAAGGCAAAGCCTCTTTCACATCTGCGCTTTCACTTCAGGTTTTGAGATCCGGCAGAGGATCTCAAAACTGGAATCATACAGTTCAGTTTGGTCTCCATTCATTGTCAACGGGGACAAAACTGATCAGGATGCCTAAGTAAGCATCCATTCCGTTGCGTTGTGTTTTGGTACCAGACATAAAACCGCTGCAGGCTGCGGTTTTGTGTCCAGTTTGTCAAAACGAAACAAACCAGATCTGGCATGAAAATCAATATAAGTCAATGGTGCCGGATCGGGGTATTATGTTAGTGACGCCCATTAACTGGTCCGGGTTTGTTCAGTTTTGAGTTAATGCAACTGGTTCCGGCAGAATGGATGCATCTGGATCTATTAAATGGCATGGATCTGTTAAATTACGGCTTTGAGATCCTCTCCTGGATCTCAAAACTGGAATTAACACCACAGATGTAAAAGTCCACCGCAAATTCACAGGAAAATCTGTGACAAAATCAGAGGCAGATTTTTCTGGCACAAATTAAGTCCCATGTGGACGTTTCCTAAATCTCCTACAGTGCCCCCACAGGAGAAATTATGTATTACATGGTGCCAAATGAGTTGCATGGACATGTTGGGTGCTGCTCTGGCCAACTGATGGAGGTCCTTACAAAGAGTTTCCAATAGGTAACTTGAGAAGTGACTTGCCCGATATCCTCCTCAGAACCTTTCAATTTGTAAAGAAGTCTCCGAACAAAAGGACAAGAGACCCGCAAATGGACCCATCGGGGGAGCCCACGCTTTAAGGCCTATTGCACACGAACAAATTTTCTTTCAGTGTCCGTTTCGGTTTTTTGGGGGACCGTATGCAAAACCATTTATTTCAATGGGTCCGCAAAAAAAACGGAAGGTACTCCGTGTGCATTCCGTTTACGTATTTCCGTTCCACTAAGAGATAGAACTTGTCCTATTATTGCCCGCATAACGGACAAGGATAGTACTGTTCTATTAGGGGCCAGCTGTTCCGTTCCAAAACATACGGAATGCACACGGACATCATCCGTATTTTTTGCAGATCTGTTTTTGGCGGACCGCAAAATACATACAGTCGTGTGCAAGAGGCCTAACATTTGATGCGATAATCATGTGGTGATTTTGTGAAGAGGACATGCAGTTTCATTTACCAAAAACCAGATTGTCTCATTCATTTCTATTCTTTGTGGACAAAGTTTAACAACCCAAATCCCGACACCCCTGCTCCAAACATGACTTTGTAGGGTAGATTAAGGATAAACTATTCTACGCAGAGCAATGAACTTACGGCCATTAAGCGGGGAATGTTCTGGATGGAGCTCCGTCATTCCTTCATTACAGTGCTCGCCCATAAAGATAACTTATGCCAATAACTGTAAAGCATAGTGCATTGCTCAATTTCTTTAAAGGCTATAATTTATTATAGCTTTACACAAATAAAACCCTGAAAATTCAGGTGCGACTACGCTCAACATAAGTATCACATTCCCCCCCAAATCATATTTACTGGGTCTAGGAAACAATACAGGTTGTCACAATCGTGTTTTTTTTTTATTAAAGGGAAAGTGTCGTCGGGAAACGGACCGTGTTCCACAGACGTGTGAATTCAGCCTAACAGGTCAGCCAGTTTCATAGGTATAAATCTGCTGACAGATGCCCTTTAAACAAAAGATGGAATCTCTTAAATCTGACCACACATATTAGATAACGGTCAGGCCCCAATTCTTTCTCTTGACTTCCCCAGGTAGGAGAATAGGAGAGCTTACAAACCCATCTTCAGCCAACATTTACTAATTATAATATGCACCTTTGATTTACCAAAGTGCAGTTTGTATGGTGGTTTAGTGGAATCATCCAAGGGGTATTAGAAACTATTTGTAGGTATTGCATATATTGTAATACATGCAAGCTATATCTACAAAATGTTTTTGTAACCACCACCAAATACAAGTGTTCATCACATAACAAATGCAATGCAATAATTAAATGAAAAAAAAAAAATACTCATCTGCCTAGAGTAGGGCTGCGGCTATCGACTATTTTTGTAATAGAGTATTCTATCGATTAATCCAACGATTAATCGAGTACTTAATAACAAAAACCTAAAATAACGGTTTTCTTTATAAAAACTCATCAGCTCTTCCCCCCCCCCCCCCCCCCGTGCCATCAGCTTCCCCCTCGGTGCCATTAGCTTGCTCCTTCAGTGCCACCAGATTGCCCCCTTCAGTGCCACCAGCTTGCCCCCTCAGTAGGGTTGTCTCGGGTATCTAATTATCGATACCCAATCGATACTTTTGTCCTGGTATTGGTTCGATACCGGGATTTGCCATTTACTGATACTAGACTGTGCTACTGCGCAGCCTAGTATCAGAGAACATGGAGCTCGCAGCTCTCAGCGCGCGCCATGCTCCCTCAGCAGCACAGGGGAGAAAAAAAGCAGTCTCTCCCTCCCCCCTGTACCACTGCCACCAATTAGAGGAAAGAGGGGAAGAGGAGGGGAGGGGCTGTGGCCACTCCGCCACCATTGTTTTTAATACATTGATATACTGAGGGGTTAACTGCCGCAGATCGCAGCTACCTCTCAGAGGTCGGGTGCCGGCTATATGAATCTGCAGCCAATACCCGCCTCCTGTATTTGAATTAATGGGCGAGTTGTCTTCATTGGTGGCGCAGTGCGCCCTGCCCCCCCCCCCCCCCCCCAAACCTCAGTATTAAAGTCATTGGTGACAGTGGCCACAGTCCCACCTCCCCTGCTCCTCCTCATTGGTGGTGCAGTGGCAGCTTCTGATCGGAGCCCCAGCAGTGTAATCCTGGGGTTCCGATCGGTTACCATGGCAGCCAGGACGCTACTGAAGCCCTTGCTGCCATGGTAAGCTCCCTGCTGCTGTGTGCACTATGCACAGGGCAGCAGGGAGAGTGTGAAGTCCTATTCACCCTGATAGAGCTCTATTAGGGTGAATAGGACAAGGGTTCTAGCCCCTAAGGGTGCTAATAGTTAGTAAATAAAAAAAATATTAAGTATAAATTACTTCCTTTCCGAATTTTACATATAAAATATATAAACAATAAACATATTACATATCGCGACGTCCGAAAAGTCCAAACTATTAAAATATAAAAAAAATATCTCCTATGCAGTGGTCGTAAAAAAAACAAACAAAAAAAAACACGTGATTCGCCATTTTTTAGTCACCTTGTCCCCCCAAAAAATACGATAGGACTGTTCTATTATGGGCCGGACGTTCCATAAAATGCGGAATACACGCAGCTTTTTTGGTGTTTGTTTTTTGCGCGGTATCGAATGGTATCGAGTATAGCAATACTTTTTTATGGTATCAAAACCCAATCAAAATGTTGGTATCGAGACAACCCTAAACCCCCCCCCCCCCCCAGTGCCACCAGCTGCCCTCCAGTGCCACCAACTCCCCCTCCTAGCCATGTCCCCGGCGTCAGTACTTACCTTTCCTGTAGGGGCGCAGCTCCACAGCTCCTCCATCTTCTCCTCCGCGCACTGCATTGTCGCCCTGATGTCACACAGCGTCGTGTCATAGTGCGCGCTTACGTGCACTATGACCTGACGATGTGTCAGGATACAGTACAGTGCAGCGCGGTGCGGGCCGGCGGGTGACCACGGAGTGGTGAGTAATAGCAAGCGCTTCACTCCTTATCCATCTGACAAATGCCATCAGTTTACATGCGTTTTGACGGAACTGCCTGCCGAATTCCTCTGCTGCAAGTGTGAAAGTACCGCTTTCCGTTCATCTGATCCGTCAGAAGAACAGAATTTTTATTTTTTTATGGATCCGTTATTTTGAGCATCAGTTATGTTCAGTTACCATCAGTTTGCACCAAACATAACAAAAGTGACACAAACTGAACATAACTGATGCTCAATACTGGATCTCTTTTGTTGTTTTTTTTGTTGTTCTTCTGACGGATCAGAAGAACGGAAAGCTGAATGGTGGTGTAAACTCGCCCCAAAAGGGAACATATACCTAATGGCCTTCTACACTGGTCTAGGATTGGGCCAATTATTGGAAACAAATGTGCGTACCAACTCTCGTTCATGATAATCGGCCCGTGTAAAGGCGCCGCTGCTAACCAAACAAGCAAGCAAACGCATTTGGCATGCCGCACCAAAACTCCTTGTCTGTTAGCAGCTCATCCCCTTCTGTGAAAAGGGACGTGCCGCCAAAAAAACAATGAAACTATATGGTGATGAACAACCGCAGGAACGATCATTTATCATCATACCGAAGCAATCAGTGCTGCATATAAATGTCTCAAACAAGCAGCCAAAGATCAGGAAAGAACGGTCCTTATTCCTGATCTCTGTCCGCACTATTGGCCCTCTGTAAATGGGCCCTTAGTAATATTTTTTTTTTTTCATTGCTCCAATCAATCTGTTGCCTACTTCTTCTTACCCCATCAAATGTGTAGATGGCAAACAGGATGACTGTAGGGCCAGACATTTTTGTTTGCAATCAGTAAGCATGGAGACACATTGACAATCTGTTAGGTCTGCATACGAGCTGTAGAAGCCAAACAAGACTATTTTTAAGGCTGCATCGTTATCGCTATTTTATACATTGGAGCAGTAAAAAATGGCTGCAGATGTGGACATACACTGCATCTGACGGGCCTTTTACATGGACCGATTATCGGGAATGAAGCGGATCATCTGTGGAGGCGACTGCTGAATTTACATCACCTCTGCTGTATGGGGACAAGTAAATCAGTGATTGCTTGTCCTCATAGAAAATCGTTATTCCAGCGCAGCAGATCTTTTTACGTACCACGATCTCCTGCGCAGGAACGATGATTTTTCGTGCCAGCCGAAAGGCATGATCACCTGATGAAAGAGCATTTGCTTGTTCATCGGGCGATTGCTGACACCTTCAGATTGTTGGGAAGGAGTGTTTTTAAGCGCATTTTACTGCCCTTAGGCTCAGTGTCATAGCAACATATTTAGCATTGTCCAGCCAAACAGGTTATTAAAAGCAGTAGCATTTTTCATCTTTAACAGAAAAGAACAAGTTGGCGGTGCTGCATCACACTGAATTCATTATACGTTAAATAAATTAGAACGGGATGACAGACGCCTTTATAAACACTTTGACTGAAACATGCAAGGTTTTCAGTTACAAGTGTAGATTATGCTATATCAAGTCTCTCCTTCAAGCTAAATATGCCTAGCTTTTAGACAGAAAGGCTTTTCCCAAGTCATTTGAAAGGGAGAAACCCGGGCCAAGGAAATATTTTCATTCTTGATTACAGTACGTTGTGTAATACACGTCCTCATTTGATTGTATGATCGTTTATACAGCTTTGATAACTTATGGTATCATTTCTCGCCTTTCATGATGGAGACTGTCAAAACAGAAAGATTATATATCCCTATAAAGAAACTCAGGGGGGGGTGGGGGGGTTGGCGTGATTCAGCCAGTGCAAGTACACAAATGTGCCGTCTATGGCAGACCCTATTAATGATTTTACAGTAATTAGCAACTAGAGAATTATTTTAATGGTAAAATCCTTATACACAACGTTTAGGAAAATAAAATAATGCTTTGGGTTACATGATGTAAAACAGTTGTTCATGGTCCACACTTTCTTGCTAGTAATATACAGTACCTAACCTGCACTGAATTTTCATTCACTTCAATGGGATGGCTCCTGCCTATTCACTTGTGGGACGGAGCCGTCACACTGAAGTGACTGGGTACACCATACTTATAATTAAACTGCTCGCCACTGCAATTGCGACAGCGAGCCTATAAACAAAGAGAAGACAGTGCTTGTATGAGTGCTGCCTTCTCTTCGAACAGCTGATCGGCAGGGTTGCCAGGAGTCGGACCCCGACCGATCTGATATTATTGACCTATCCAGAGGATAAATCATCAATATAAAAAAGTGGGAAACCCATTTAACATATACAAAGCCAAAGAGCTCAGCTCCAATGAGAACATCATCCAGGTAGGATGTTGTAGGTTACTATATCTCTCTTGTATTACCATAGGGTGTGAGCTCCCCCATTGTGTTGCAGGCCAGGTGATTATTATTTACCTTTACTACTTTGTATGCAATTTGCTCGTTTTACTATATATATATATATATATATTTATATACTGTATTTTTCACTCCATAAGACGCCGTTTTTTTCCTTGCCTCTTATGGGGCGACTACTAATGAGCGCTTCCATTATTGAAGCGCTCATTAGTACCGGAGTATCGGGAAGCGGTGAAGGCTGTGTACTAAACCGCTTCCTGGTCCTCAGCTGTCGGCTGTGAAGGATGCACACAGCGTGAAGGCGCTCTGTTACCTCACGCTGTGCGCGCCAGTTCTCAGCACAGCCGAAAGCAGGAGGACTAAGAGTGCGGGTGGTGAGGAGTGGTGGCGTCCAGGAGCAGGAGAGGCAAGTGTTTTTTTTACTTTATGTCATCTGAGGCATGGGGCACATCTGAGGCAATGGGGGCTGATATGAGACTGGGGCTAGTCAAAAGAGGCATGGGGCTGATATGAGGCTGGGGACTGATCAGATGAGGCACGGGGGCTAATATGAGACTGGGGGTGAGCAAAATAGGCATGGGGGCTAATTTGAGACTAGGGGCTGATCAAATGAGGCATGGGGGTCTGATTTGAGACTGGGGGTCTGATCTGAGGTCTGAAAGGGGTCTTATTTATATTGGGGCTCATATCTGAGGTCTGACTGGGGGTCATTCACTTTTGGGTGTGAGCTGAGGTCTGATTGTGGGTCTGATCTGAGGTCTTATTGGGGTCTTATTAACATTGGGGATCTGATTGGAGCGGTGATCTAAGGTCTGGTTAACATTGGGGGTCTGATTGCTGGTCTGACCTGAAGTCTAATGTAAAATATTTTTTCTTATTGTCCTCCTCTAAAACCTAGGGGTTTATAGGTCTTATAGGGCGAAAAATACAGTGTGTGTATATATACACTGCTCAAAAAAATAAAGGGAACACCAAAATAACACATCCTAGATCTGAATTAATTAAACATTCTTCTGAAATACTTTGTTCTTTACATAGTTGAATGTGCTGACAACAAAATCACACAAAAATTAAAAATGGAAATCAAATTTTTTAACCCATGGAGGTCTGGATTTGGAGTCACACTCAAAAGTAAAGTGGAAAAACACACTACAGGCTGATCCAACTTTGATGTAATGTCCTTAAAACAAGTCAAAATGAGGCTCAGTAGTGTGTGTGGCCTCCACGTGCCTGTATGACCTCCCTACAACGCCTGTGCATGCTCCTGATGAGGTGGCGGACGGTCTCCTGAGGGATCTCCTCCCAGACCTGGACTAAAGCATTTGCCAACTCCTGGACAGCCTGTGGTGCAACGTGACGTTGGTGGATAGAGCGAGACATGATGTCCCAGATGTGCTCAATTGGATTCAGGTCTGGGGAACGGGTGGGCCAGTCCATAGCATCAATGCCTTCATCTTGCAGGAACTGCTGACACACTCCAGCCACATGAGGTCTAGCATTGTCTTGCCAACCGCACCAGCATATGGTCTCACAAGGGGTCTGAGGATCTCATCTCGGTACCTAATGGCAGTCAGGCTACCTCTGGCGAGCACATGGAGGGCTGTGCGGCCCTCCAAAGAAATGCCACCCCACACCATTACTGACCCAATGCCAAACCGG
This sequence comes from Bufo bufo, assembly GCF_905171765.1. NCBI lineage: Eukaryota > Metazoa > Chordata > Amphibia > Anura > Bufonidae > Bufo > Bufo bufo. The sequence goes on along the minus strand of NC_053395.1, from coordinate 58,758,504 downwards.
TCATGCTGGAGGATGTTGCAGGCAGCAGAACGTTCTCCACGGCGTCTCCAGACTCTGTCACGTCTGTCACATGTGCTCAGTGTGAACCTGCTTTCATCTGTAAAGAGCACAGGGCGCCAGTGGTGAATTTGCCAATCTTGGTGTTCTCTGGCAAATGCCAAACGTCCTGCGCGGTGTTGGGCTGTAAGCACAACCCCCACCTGTGGACATCAGGCCCTCATATCACCCTCATGGAGTCTGTTTCTGACCGTTTGAGCAGACACATGCACATTTGTGGCCTGCTGGAGGTCATTTTGCAGGGCTCTGGCAGTGCTCCTCCTGTTCCTCCTTGCACAAAGGCGGAGGTAGCGGTCCTGCTGCTGGGTTGTTGCCCTCCTACGGCCTCCTCCACGTCTCCTGATGTACTGGCCTGTCTCCTGGTAGCGCCTCCATGCTCTGGACACTACACTGACAGACACAGCAAACCTTCTTGCCACAGCTCGCATTGATGTGCCATCCTGGATAAGCTGCACTACCTGAGCCACTTGTGTGGGTTGTAGACTCGGTCTCATGCTACCACTAGAGTGAAAGCACTGCCAGCATTCAAAAGTGACCAAAACATCAGCCAGGAAGCATAGGAACTGAGAAGTGGTCTGTGGGCACCAACTGCAGAACCACTCCTTTATTGGGGAGGTCTTGCTAATTGCCTATAATTTCCACCTGTTATCTATCCCATTTGCACAACAGCATGTGAAATTGATTGTCACTCATTGTTGCTTCCTAAGTGGACAGTTTGATTTCACAGAAGTGTGATTGACTTGGAGTTACATTGTGTTGTTTAAGTGTTCCCTTTATTTTTTTGAGCAGTGTGTATGTATATATATATATAATCACACTTAGTAAATATTTTTATCACTTGTGCCTGCGTAAGTCCATTTACTCTCATATCTTTGAATTCACGTAAAAACAAAAAGGGGTCATTTATTAAGACAGGCGTTTTAGACACCGGTAGTAATAAGCCCCTGCGCTGGCAGTGGATCTGCTGAAGTTATGTAGAGGTCTATATGTAAGCCCGCTTCCTTGCTGGCTTACATATAGACCATTTTCTATGCCTAAAACTGACCTTTCCACGCCATGCCTACTTTTTTAGACCTGGCGCTGCAATCTACGCCAGAAATATGCATATTATAGCCGTATTTCTGATTGCAAATGACCCCCAAACTGTTTAGAAAGGTGGTGGACACGTTCAACTGATCAATCTTATACTTGTGAATGAAAAGTATTAAAAATGCAAAAACTGAAAGACGCACTCTTTTTAGGCCGAATGCACACGGCTGTGTTCCGCGGCCGAGAGCGGTCCGTGGTATGCTGGGCTGGATTCCTGTTCAGAGCAGGAGCGCACAGCGTTATTGGTTGCTATGACGCCATGCGCTTCATGCCGCCGCTGCACTACAGTAATACACTCGTATAGATCATACGAGTTTATTACTGTACAGCAGTGGCGGCATGAAGCGCACGGCGTCATAGCAACCAATGACGCCGTGCGCTCCTGCTCTGAACAGGAATCCAGCCCGGCATACCACGGACCACGGCCGTGTGCATTCGGCCTTAGACTTACAATAAAAAACTGTTCTGGACTTTTATTATTAGTGTCAGAGTTGCGTACCATACATCTGTATTAACAGGGAATATTTATTGTAACCACTGGGAAATATGTCCAAGCGAGAACCAACTTGGGCATAATTCCCAAGTGCTCAACTATTCATTTAGAACATAGAAATTGAAAAGGAACTGTCTAATGTAACACATTTCACAGATCTGAGAAAGATTAGAAAAATATTACTACTTCTGACAAAATGCTCCATGTTTATGTTCCAAATGTTCTGCTGCACTTACCATGATTTACGAGGAGGATTAGAGCTTGCCTCGTCAAGGACTTGATGCCTAATATACACCCCATGCATTGTGCTGGATGGGAAAAAGGCCATTTCTATTGCCAAAAGCCCTTTAAGTGGTCAACTGGCAACTTATTTTTAATTTTTTTAACAGAATGATTTAAAGGGGCTCACCAGGGTTTCTTAAGTAATTGCCTATCCTCAGGATAGGACATAACTTGCTGGTTGGCCGAGGGCAGCACTGGAGCTGCACAGCACTGTCCACATTGTAGAGGAAGGAGCTGGCTATTACTGCTATGCTCCCAATGCTTCCTGGGTCTCCCACCAGTATCTGTACTTCCTGCTCCCTCTCACCATGTACATGTGATCACTGCAGCCAATTGCTGGCTGTAGCAGAGATGGCGGAGTACAGAGCCAACTCTGGCAGCCCCATAGGCTTTGAATGGAGAGGCAGTGCACATGTTCGATTGCCACTCCATTCAAATGGGGGACGGGACTCCCGTTCTCACAATCAGAGGGGGTCCCTTTGGTCAGACCCCCACCAAACAGAAACTTAAGGGCTCATGCAGACGACCGTATTTTGCGGTAGGCAAAAAAAAAAAAACGGATGGCATCCATGTGACATCTGTATTGCATTCGGTTTTTGTGGATCCATTGTAACAATGCCTGTTCTTGTTCACAAAACGGACAAGAATAGGACGTTCTATTTTTTTGCGGAACGGACATACAGAAACGGAATGCACATGGAGCCATTTCCCTTTTTTTGCGGACCCATTGAAGTGAATGGTTCCGCATACTGACCTGTAAAAAAAACCACGATCATGTGAAAGAGCCCTAAGGCTGTATTAAACTGGCAGATTTTCTGCTGACGATTACCTGATGAACGGCAATTCAAATCTTTTGACTGGTTTAAAAATACTACGGTTCCGTAACTCCATGAATTTATGTATTTTTAACAATCAGCCGCCAATGGTAAAAAATAACGAAAGGAGAATACAGTAATACTCACTTCCCTGATGCTCCGCCCTTTACCAGCGTCCAGTAACATTTCATCACGTGACCTCAGTGGTGTCGACGACCAGTGACCGCCTGCAGCGGTGACATCTCGCTGCTGTAACCTGCGGAGCACGGACTGCACGGGAGGCCAGGAAAAGCATTGGCACCCGAGCGTCAGGAGTTTAATAAGGCGAGATTTACTCCTTTTGTTATTTTATACCATTGTCAGCTGCTTGTAAAATATCTCATGGAGCTGGAAAAGCCCATTAATAAAAAGTCCTGCCACCAAGGCTAGTACATGACATATGTTAGATATACCGCCATAGGACTGCAACGTGCAAACAAAGGTTTTTCCAGGAGTTAGATACTGATACCAGATCAGTGGAGGTCCGAAACCTGTCTCCACCACCGATCAGCTGTACCGGGCAGCCACCAGCAACTATACAGAGTACATGTAGAGTAGTACTGGAGGCCTTGCTGGTGGACTCCCACCAATCTGATATTGGGTGGACCCATCCTATGGATCTTTTACTAAAGCCATGTTCACATCTGTGGCAAGCCGATCTGGCTGCCTGATCCGGGACACAAATGTCGGTCAGACCGAGAACCGTTGCATGCAACATCTTTTGTCTGGCCAAAACCAAGCATTCATGTCGGAAAGCCGCAGGAACACCGCCAGACCTTATTACAGTCAATGGGGATCCGGCGGTGAACTACGAGGCCGGCTGCTCTCTGCCTAAACTGCTGCTGTAGATGTGAACACGGCCTAAGTGGGAAAACCGTAGTAGCTAGAACGTAATCAACCCTAGCGCTAATAAAATATAATATATGAAAAACTGGTTACATTGTAGCAACAATTCTTCTTCAAGCAAACATACTAATAGATCTAAGGCTACTTTCACACTGGCGTTTCTGGGTCCGCTTGAGTGATCCGTTTATCCCCAATGCATTCTGAATGGATAAGGATCCGCTCAGAATGCATCAGTTTGCCTCCGTTCCGCCTCCATTCCGCTCTGAAGGCGGACACCAAAACGCAGCTTGCAGCGTTTTGGTGTCCGCCCGACGATGCAGAGCCAACCGGATCCGTCCTGACTTACAATGTAAGTCAATGGGGACGGACCCGATTTCACTGACACAATCTGGTGCAATTGAAAACGGATCCGCCTCCCATTGACTTTCAGTGTAAGTCAAAACGGATCCGTTTGCATTATCATGAACAAAAAAATAAATAAAATAAAAAACGAATCCGCACCTAACGCAGGTGTGAAAGTAGCCTAAGATGTCAATGACCAGAGCCTCACAAGCAGCTTCATGGTACAATCAGGTTTCAAAAAAGGTCTCCAGGAAAGCAGAATCTCCTCAAGAGTTATATAAATGAACATGGTTCGAGAAAACAGAAATAATAGCGCAGAATGTGAGACACGAAGATAATTATAACAATTAGTAGCAGCATAAATTGCCATCAGTCTGCGGTGACATTCATTTAAATCCCACATTTTACTGTAGCATCAAGTTCTAAGAATTAACATCAGATTAAGGTCTCATGCACACGACCGTTGTTGTGTTCCGTGTCCGTTGTTCCGTTTTCCGTGATTTTCTGTGGACCCATTGACTTTCAATGGGTCCGTTAAAAACTCGGCTAATGCACCGTTTGTCATCCCCGTCCGTGATCCGTGGTTCCAGTCCGTCAAAAAATATATAACCTGTCCTATTTTTTTCACGGAAAACGGTTCGCGGACCCATTCAAGTCAATGGGAACGTGAAAAAACGCGGAGGCACACAAGATTGTCATCCGCGTCCGTTTTTTTCCTATCATTTGCATGGCAAACTTGACTTGATTTTTTTTAACTTTCCTTCATGTCTGGTGATCCTCCAAAAATAAAGGAAGACACACGGAAACGGATAACGGAACAACGGAACCCCATTTTGCGGAACGGAACACAACAACGGTCGTGTGCATGAGGCCTATGGGTGCATTCACACGACCATAAGCACATAGCCGGCGCTATATAGAGAATGCCTATTCTTGTCCGAAACCGCGGACAAGAATAGGACATGTTCTATAATTTTTGCGGGGCCGCAGAACGGAACAACGGATGCGGACAGCACACATCTTTTTCGGCCCCATTGAAATTAATGGGTCTTCACCCGTTCCGCAAAATTGCGGAACGGATGCGGATCCATTTATACGGTCGTGTGAATGCACCCTTAAGACAAGTGGATTTTTCATACAAGAGAGACCAAAAAGGGTCTGAATAATACACATTCCTGACAGATTATTATTATGATGTGGTTACAGTGGTCCCTCAAGTTACAATATTTATTGGTTACAGGACGTCCATTGTATGTTGAAACCATTGTAAGTTCGGTAATCGGTTCCAAAGCCCCAAAATGTCACCCAAGATAAGAGAAAATGAAGATTTAAGAAAAATAAGCAGATAACTAAGACAGATAAAACAAGTCCTTACATATAACAGTCAGGAATGGCTGATAACTAGCAACTAATACCGCGATTTTACCAGAGAAGTGACCTTGATTGGTTGATTCTGAGACATTGTATGTGGAGTCTGGTTTCAACTTACGATGGGTCAGAAAAGACCATTGTATCCTGGGGCCATCACTGTACTGTAACAAGCCGGCATTGAAGTGCAATTCATTGTAAGGCCTCATGCACACGACAGGTTTTTTTTGCGGTCCGCAAAACGGATTTCCGTTGTTCCGTAACCGTTTTTTCTTCCGTGGGTCTTCCTTGATTTTTGGAGGATCCACGGACATGAAAAGTGAAAAAGAAAAACTAAGTCAAGCTTGCATTGAAAATGATAGGAAAAACGGACACGGGTCACGGACACGGATGACTATCTTGTGTGCATCCGTGATTTTTCACGGACCCATTGACTTGAATGGGTCCATGAACCGTTGTCCGTGAAAAAAATAGGACAGGTCATATTTTTTTCACGGACTGGAAAAACAGATCACGGACGCGGAAGCCAAACGGTGCATTTTCCGATTTTTCCACAGACCCATTGAAAGTCAATGGGTCCGCGAAAAAAAAAGGGAAAACGGAACAACGGCCGCGGATTCACACAACGGTCGTGTGCATGAGGCCTTATGGTGGAGCCACACGGAGGCTCGGGGTATGAAATATCTGACCAGAACATGTAAAGCAGTTTGAGTGTCATGATAAAACTTTCCTACTGAGACTCAATATGCACTAGAAGACAACCTGTACGTGTAGCGCAATAAGTGCGGTTTTTCTGGGAGGAATTCCATGCGGAAAAAACACAGCGCAGCAGTACCGGCAAAGTGTATGAGATTAAACAAATCTCACATACACTTTGCGGATGTTTTCCATGCTGAAACTGACCTGTTGTGCAGATTCAGAAATCCGCAAGCCAATTATATTTGAGGTTTTAGCTGTGGATTTCACCCTTTCCGGAGGTTTTTTCGTTTTTGTGTTTTCATTTTTGTTGCCTATTTTCCTTGAGCCATAACTTTTTTATATTTCCGGTCACATAGCTATATGAGGGCTTATTTTTTGTGGGACAAGTTGTACTTTCTAATGCCACCATTAATTATGGCATAAAATGTAGTGGAAAACGGTAAAAAAAATTCCAAATATAGTGGAATTGGAAAAAAACAAAACAATCCCTCCACCGTTTTACGGGTCTTGTTCCCACGGCGTTCTGTTTGCGGCAAAACTGACCCATGCCCATCATTCTCTAGGTCAGTACGATTACAACGATACCCCTTATTGTATAGGTTTTTTTATGTCTAAATAGTGTAAAAATAAATGTAAACTTTGATTTAAAAAAATTATGTCGACAGGACTTGGTTTTCAGTCTTGCACAACGGGAACCAGACGGATCAGTCATTTTTTTCCCATAGACTTCTATTAGGACGGAGCAAAATGGAATGCCTCTTAAAAGGCTTCCGTTTTGCATTCCATCCTATGGATTCCGTTATTTTCCGTTATAACCATGTTATAACGGAAAGCCATAACGGACTCCATAACGCTAGTGTGACCCACCCTTACCTGCAGACCTCATATCAGAGGGAAGTTTCCGCCTTGATCCGTGCTCCAAATTAAGCTCCGCCCCCTCTGTGCATCACGCATACAGAACGCACCCGACTCCCTGTCACGTCATCGCATTTATTTTTCCTGTCCCTACCTGGATGGAGGCGGGTCATCTCTCATGGTATGCCGTCATGGTGGATAAAAGGGAAAAAAAAAAATCTTTACCCGATCCTTCTCTCCCCTGAAATCATCTGTCCAGGAGAGTGGGGAGCTAGCTGTTGGCCATTCCCAACAAAAATATAGAAAATGTTGTCTTCAACGTTGATGCATTTAAACGCAATCAATTTCTCCATGCTCGACAAGGGGGTGTGGCTTAGCGAAGAAGTAGGAGTGACTTAGCGCCTAAAATGCACCGCTTTTTTTGTGCCATTTTTTTCATAAAAATCTGAAACAAAGTAAGGCTACTTTCACACCACAGTTTTTGCTGGATCCGTCATGGATCAGCAAAAACGCTCCGTCACAATAGTACAACCGTCTGCATCCGTTTGAACAGATCCGGTTGTATTATCTTTAACATAGCCAATTGTGTCAGAGAAAACGGATCCGTCCCTATTGACTTACATTGTGTGTCAGGATAGATCCGTCTTGCTCCGCACAACATCGCGGACAGAAAAATGCTGCTTGCAGCGTTATTCTGTCCGCGATAGGGGACGCAATGCAACCAAACGGAACGGAATGCATTCTCATATTTTTTTAGACATTAGACACAACCTGCGGCACTGGAATAATTTATCGCACAACCCGCGGCACTGGAATAATTTATCGCACAACCCGCGGCACTGGAATAATTTATCGCACAACCCGCGGCACTGGAATAATTTATCGCACAACCCGCGGCACTGGAATAATTTATCGCACAACCCGCGGCACTGGAATAATTTATCGCACAACCCGCGGCACTGGAATAATTTATCGCACAACCCGCGGCACTGGAATAATTTATCGCACAACCCGCGGCACTGGAATAATTTATCGCACAACCCGCGGCACTGGAATAATTTATCGCACAACCCGCGGCACTGGAATAATTTATCGCACAACCCGCGGCACTGGAATAATTTATCGCACAACCCGCGGCACTGGAATAATTTATCGCACAACCCGCGGCACTGGAATAATTTATCGCACAACCCGCGGCACTGGAATAATTTATCGCACAACCCGCGGCACTGGAATAATTTATCGCACAACCCGCGGCACTGGAATAATTTATCGCACAACCCGCGGCACTGGAATAATTCCTGTCTAGCTCATAGTAAATCTGGGCCAAGGAGTTACTATGTGCTAACGCACTGAAAGACAGGTCTAAAACAAAAGCTGGCCACAATGACCCTGTACTATATATAGCCCATGAAGTAAAAAGTTCCAGTAAAGATTATCCACATGCTTATAGTCAGAAAAAACACAGCGATGACTGAAGACAAGCCTGACACAAAGTAAACTCCAGCCTGAGAGGACAATTCTGGCCAAATACTAGCTACACTGGCTACACATGATCAGGAACACCGATAGAAGTAGATAAAATATATAAAAGAGGTCTCCAAATCTTCATTCACAGTCAATAGATTTCAGAAAAATAAGGAGAAATATTTCGCTGAAACTTCCTAAATAGGGATAAGCGAACTTGTGTTTTTTTGAAAGTTCGGGTTATGTAAGAATTCCGTTATCACGGACTTTAACGGGATGTACCACAGAAGCCTTTTAGAGGCATTCTGTCATAATAGAAGTCTATGGGCACCATATAGCAACCAATCAGACTCCACCTTTCATTTTCCAAAGGAGCTGTCAAAAATGAAAGGTGGCATCTGATTGGTTGCTATGTGCAACTGAGCAAGTTCTAATTTACACCAGTTTGATAAATGACCCCATTAATGTGGCCCGGGAAAAAAAAAATCCTAAAAGTGGTCCCATGTTGTAGGTGGGTCCAAACTGACAGAAGGTGGGACAACACAAGTAGGCAGGGTCAGCAACACCATAGCGCAAAATACCATCTCACCAGAACCAAATACCACAGAGCAGCAAAATATATTTTCCCAAAAGCTGTCCCTCTGTGGTGGCCATCAACAGATGTCATTTTCTCTCCTCCTCCAGTTCTCTCTCATTAAGATATAGAGCAGGGGGATTAAGAGGTGAGAAGTGGGCCAGGGCAGATGAATTCAGGAAGGCAAGTGGGTCGCAGCAGAGAGGAGCACATAGGGTGGCCCTCTGGTCATCCGCCCAACGGGAAATTTCCCTGTAAGGTCTATGGCCAATCCGCCCCGATAGCTTTCAGCCAACAGCTACAGTATCTCTCCCAGCTTCTCCATACACATACACGGCCACACATGTCTGTGTATACTATAGGGAGAGAGGAGAAATCCACTGCCAGACAGCGGCTAATCTCCGATCCTTGTCTTTCCCGACATCATCTGTCAGGGAAGATGTCACGCTCTAGTGTGGGAGGGAAACCCCACACCGAACATAGGAGGGAAAGGGAAAAGGAAATAAGGCCTGAAAACTAGGGAAGGAAGATGGCCACGTCCTAGTGAAAACCCTAATCAAAGCACTGACTACCAGTATGAATAGACCCCAGAGGTAGGCGAGTTCATACACAGGAATACCTAAAGTCCTATCTAACCCTAAAGGACCCTGGTACTAATGACAGGAAAGAGACACCCCGTTTCTCCAAAAGCAAGGATGAATGGGAGTCTCAATAAAGGGTACTTTCACACTTGCGGCAAAGTGATCCGGCAAGCAGGTCTGAAGCCCGAACTGCCTGCCGGATCCGTCAAAACGTATGCCAACTGATGGCATTTTAAGACTGATCAGGATCCTGAGCCGTCTTACAAATGCATTGCAAGAACAGATCCGTCTGTCCGTTTGTCATACGGACAAACAAATCCGTTTCGATTTTATTTCACTTTTTTTTTTCGGTCTGCGCGTGCGCAGACCGGAAGGACGGATCCGGCATTCGGGTATTTTGAATGCCAGATCCGGCACTTAGGCATTCCTATGGGAAAATATGGCAAGTCTTGGCCGGAGATAAAACCGTAGCATGCTGCGGTTTTATCTTTGTCCTGATTAGTTAAAAAGACCGCAAAAAAAACGGAACGGACACGGAAACAAAATACGGTCATGTGCATGAGGCCTAACATGTACACTGTTCTACACAATGAATGAGTTCAGGACCATGGTCCCCCTTTGTGAAAATGGAGGTCCCCTGTATTTGTACACATCAATAAATAGTTTTAAAATTTATAAAAAGTGTGTGCAACCATGAAACACTTATGCTGCCCAAGAGTAACGAGTGATGTAATGTATTTCATTCAAGCAAAATGATGAGTAGAGGCCATCTGGCTGTCACTGCCAACTCCACCGGTGCACACTTTGGAATAACACTACAAATAGTTATACACTGGCAAGATGCCTCCAATTGCATTAGAAAAGGTCATCAATCAACCCTGCAGTGTGTGCCAGCGTCTGAGCAAGATGAGTCCGATGAGGCTCACTGTCCCTGCCGCCCGCTCCGGATGATGAGCGACAGGTTTCTTTCCCATGCAGAACAACGAAGAAACCTATCACTCATGGTCTGGACATAAGCTTGGGCAGGAATAGTGAACCTCATCGGACTCATCTCCCGTGGATGCTGGTGCACACTGCGGCGGGTCTGTCACTACTCTACGCTGCCCTCAGTGAGGGTCGCATATTACAGGCGATAGGTTCCCTTTAAGGCATTTTGGTTTCCGTAGGGCGGATGAGTTTTGCCCTTATGCATCCTGTATGGATAAGGATCCGCTCAGAATGCATCAGTTTGCCTCCGTTCCGTCTTCATTCTGCTTTGGAGGCGGACACCAAAACGCTGCTTGCAGAGTTAAAAATAATACAAACGGATCTGTTCTGAATGGATGCAGACGGTCGTATTATCTGAACGGATGCGTTTGTGCAGATCCATGACCGATCCGCTCCAAACGCAAGTGTAAAAGTAGCCTAAAGGGGATGTGCACTAATGTCCAGACCTCACAGACTGGTGGGACCGTGTTGGTGATCATACTTACCTGACCCATGGCGCTCGCTCCCCGGCCTCCACTGCTTGTCTCTGGTCCCTCCATGTAAATTCCCTATTTGACTCCGCGGCAGCCGATCACCAGCTGCTGCTCCCCTTCTGGCATGTCAAATGGTCACGTGACGCGGGGGGAGCAGAACACTGCTGCGGCCAGCGACTGGCTGCAGCGGCATCAAGTGTGAAGTTTACATGGAGGGACCTGAGCGGAGCAGTGGAGGCCAATGAGCCAGGACTCGGATAAGTATGATCACTAACGTGGGTCCCGCCAGTCTGACAGGTCTGGAAATGAGTTCACAACACCTTTAGGCCTCACGCACAAAACCTGTGCTGTGTTTTGCGGTCTGTAAATTGCGGATCCACAAAACAAGAATGACACCGGTGTGGTTTCCTGCAAAAAAATGCGGCTCGGATGCGGACCAAAACAATGTTCGTGTGCATGAGGCCTTAAGCATATTCTGATCTTTGATTTTCTGACAATTTTATCAATTTTCAATCAATTTACAAGGCATTCACTTATAGACTAACCCGGTGACCACACAATGACAAACCCAGCATGCACACCGATCACATAAATCAGAGGACCTGTTTGGTTTTACTGGAGGACAGGCCTCCCCCACCCTCCCATTCCTCCGCACACCATGTGCTCGTATTACGTGGCTATAAAGAGAAGTTGTCATAGGAGTAAAGTTCATTAAGGAGTGCCAGCTTGTAGAATGGAAGAGCCTCGGATTCCTCTAGAAGCGATCAACCTCAGCTTATTATACCCTGCCGCTTTCAAGACTGACGAAAAGGAGTTCAAAAACTATTTCAAAAATGGGTGCAGTTGGTAAAGCAAATGGCCCAAAGCAGGTGAACGAATGAACCTAAATATAAGTCTGCTTTTAGGAAAATAGTGGGGGGGAGATTTATCTTTATGATGTAAAGTAGAACTGGCTTATAGCAACCAATCAGATTCCACTTTTCATTTTCCAAAGGAGCGCAGAAAAATGAAAGATGGAATCTGTGTGGTTGCCATAGGCAACTAAGCCACTTCTACTTTACACCAGTTTGATCAATCTCCCCCAGTGGCTGCAGCAGTTGTGCAAGATTATTCTGACATCTATGGGGCATCACTGGACACATCTGCGTCCTGATGTAGAAGATCACTGGACATCGTTTTATAGACACATTAAATCACGACCATAATGCATTTAAATGCGTAGGGCACATGAAACAAAGCGTCAGGATTCCAGCAGAGCCTCTAATATAACTAGAGACATTCATTATGACATTATCTGACACTGCAAAGGGAAAAATAAAAAGGAAATTCCAGCATAATAATAATAATAATGAAATCATGGTGTCTAAGGCTAGTGCATTTCTGGCTCTCTAATACAGAGCTTAATGGAAATTGCGTGGGATGTTGCCTAGCAACAGACTAGCTATGTACAATACCTGGTGACACCATCAGACCTCCAACATACCGTGTTACCCGCAGTTGTCACTCACATATTATAGCCGTAAGCTGACTGCTCATTTAGCCCAAGGTTCTCCCAGCTCCCCTATTTATGTGGCATCAAAACAAAGGCTCAGATTTATTAATGCGCCTGTACCTAGAATCGGTCTAAAAAGTTGCACAATTTGGCACGACTAGGGTTTTTATCCTTTCTGAATCTTCCTCAAAAAGGGGGTGGGGGTACAGCATATTGCACCAAAATGGTGCCATAAATATGATATAAATTTCTGCCTTAAAGTAAGCCAACCAATAGTTGCTATAGAGCTAGACAAAAGTGCCTATCCCTGCAGCAGATCCATCATCCAGCCTCAGCCCCTGTGACAGGTCTAGACAACTTAAAGGGATGGGCAGTTTCCTATACTGATGACCTATCCTCAGGACTCTGGGCACCCTCCCGATTAGCTGTTTGAAGAGAATGCAGCGCTCATGCAAGCCCTGCGTTCTCTTCACTGTTTACCTATTCGCCATCGACATTGCAGTGGTGAGAAGGTGTCATTACAGCCCCGCCGCCCCTTTAACTTCGATGGGACGGCTCCTTCCTATTCAAGTGAATACTACAGAGCTGTCCCATTGAAGTGAATTACGCCGAGCAGGTAAACAGTGAAGAGAAAGCAGCACTTGCAGAACAGCTGATTAGCGGGGGTGCCGGACCTCCGCGGATCTGATACTGATGACCTATCCTGAGCATAGGTTATCAATAGGGATGAGCGAAAGCGGGCTTCAGATCCAAGACCTGAAGTCGCTTTGCTCCAAACTTCATTTTAATGCATGCGCTCCAGCAAGACAAAGTGAGTTATCGGTATTTGATTATTAAACTTGAAAACTATTTTAAAACGGATATCCAAAGTCAGCAAACGAAGTTTGGAGCGAAGCGACTTCGGATCTTGGATTCGAAGGTCGCTTCGCTCAGCTCTAGTTATCAATATAGAAAACTGTCCAACCCCTTTAAGTTTATGCCATCTACAAGATAAGTAAATGTGGCCCAGTGGGATTTAAACAAATGCTGATTTTAATGAAGTGGTCTGAGCATTATTCACAATCTGGCAGTTTTTCGTTTTCCCGACCCCCATCAGGGCTATACATTCAGAACATTCTAGGACAGCACAAGTTAAGTGCCAGCTACTCACAACTCATGATAAAATTAGTCGACACCTGTCGGATTCCCAGTTGTGCCAGTGTACCAAAAATAATTTTCATTGACCTCTTCTTGGATTGCACTTGACAGACAATGAATGCGTCTATATTGTATTAAAATGTGATCGTACACGTTCCCTACAGTAATAATACTAGACACACAAGAGAAAGCATTTTCATCCAGCCAAAGTCATTGTTTAGTGTGGGAGAGAGTTTCTCCAAGGGCCCGATCACACAACCATTTTTTGTGGGTCGGATGCGGACCCATTCACTTTAATGGGGCTGCATCCGTTTGTCCATTCTGTTGCACCCACAAAAACATAGAACATGTCCTCAATACAGACAAGGATGGGACTCTTCTATTATGGGCCGGATGTTCCGTAAAATGTGGAACGCACATGTCCGGTATCTGTGTTTTGTGGATTGCAAAACGGCTACGGCCATGTACATGAGCCCTAAGGCTGGGTTCTCATCACGTTTTTGCCATCCATTTAACGTTTACAAAAAAAACTATACATTAAACGGATGCTTTAGACTGATACCATACAGTGGCATCCATCACTATAAAGCTCTATTGTAAAATAAAAAACTTTTTTTCCCCAATGTATGTCAGACCTCTTGCACACGACCGTATGGCTTTTTCAGTATTTTGCGGTCCGCAAAAAACTAATCCACAAAAAATACGGATGACGTCTGTGTGCATTTCGTTTTTTGCAGACCGGAATAGCTGGACCCTGATAGAACAGTACTATCCTTGTCCGTTATGTGGACAATAATAGGACATGCTCTATCTTTGAACGGAAAAACGGAAATGGAAGGCATACGGAGTACTTTCGGTTGTTTTTTTTTGCGGATCCATTGAAATGAATGGTTCCGTATACGGAACGCAAAGAGGCGTATACGTGTGCAAGAGGCCTGGAATGGATGGCAAAAACGAGATGTGAACCAATTCTTTGAGGGTTGAGGGTGACGTCTTTCGGCCCTAAACAGTTTTTGGACCAATATCTGCTCAGTATTATCTGAAAAACATATCAAGAAAGCCCTACACTAAGGGTATGCAGAGTATAAAGAGACTGTAAAGTGGTAGAAATATTCAAATATTACGGGACAATCTGGGTAAAACAGTGGGTAGTCCAGGGCCTGAGGGGGCAAAATATGATATAAGGATTCACTCTTTGCTCCTGTTTGAACCTCTGTCACCAAACGCCCCCCAATATTATGTGACTGACCGGGGATGGGGGATTTTGATCAGTAAAAAATATAAAAATAAATCACACAGACATGCACTACTTCACCCGCTGAACACATATGGGTCCATGAGAAACCACTGACACAACATGGAGGGCATCTGTGTTTGGTCCGTTTATCACTGGTAGGAGATGCTGTGGAAATGAATCTTTGGCCGAGCAGTGTCAGTGGAATACTGACGACACATGGAGGGCAAAAACAACACACAGACGGATGTTCCACAGACATCAAACTGATGTGGAAATATGAACGAGGCCTAATGTGTCTGTTTGGCTATAATGGGATCTGGTTGCACTCCGGCGAAATGCCGGCTTTCAGCTGAGCGAAAAGTTGTAGATGCAGGATTTTTTGTCCGGCATTTATGCTAGTTTCTCTGTGCGCCGCTCTGTCCCCCCGCTGTGCCCCCCTTTTACTTTTCCCGCCTGGTATGTAAATATAATCGGTACAGGGAGAAGGCGACCTGTTTCTCAATGGGCGTCTCCTTCTCTCTGGCTGTGAGCTGTCCAATCGCTGTACCGATGATATTCATTTACATACCAGGCAGGAAAAGTAAAAGGGGGGCACAGCGGGGGGACGGAGCAGCGCACAGAGAAACTAGTAAGCGATCTTACATCCCTTCACTATGCCCTACACAACCACCCACTTATTTCATAATGTTTGGACCCATGAAAGGTCCTCTTTATGGGGTCTGTCGGGGATCCCGGTTGCGTCCAGCATAGATGCCAGGTTCTGTGAACTCCAGCAGGCTGTTCCTCTGCAAGACTTCTGAACGCTAATGTGAACCTCGCCCTAGTGACGAGACTTTTTTCAAATTACTCCTGGGGTCGGGCTATCCTTCTGCTAGGTATTGCCAGTTTTCAGAACCTTCATTTAACAACTTGTAAATGACTTTAGTAACTTTTTACCGGCTACACCGGCAGACAATTTCCAGCTTAGTTCTCGTACTTCAGAATAAAACGGAAAATTCACAATGCAGTTGATCCCTTTGTTTTGTGCCAAGCGGGTAAAATCTAGAAAGGTATGTAGGAGGTCATGAATAAGGGTGTCTGCTGATCGGTATCTGGACAACAGACATACATGGGATGCGCAATATTTTATGCATCTCGCTTTATTTTTCATCGAAAAAAACATATCACACATCTGAGGGGAGAACTGTAACCTATGGAAAAACCGATAGGTGCTGCCTCATAATAGAAGACATCAAAGAAGAACCGTCATCTCTCCTCATGAAATAACTATTCTGTAGCATCCTTTCTTACAAATCTGTGTTGTACTGCTCCTCTGTTACTCCTCCCAGAAATGCATGAATAAAGCGAGAACTGGGCGTTACCTTTCTCCTTCTCAAAGGGGTGTGTTCTTACAAAGAGTACTGACTGGACAGCATCAGACTGTGTAGGGACACCCCCCAACTAGTAACATCCAATGATCAATTTATTCATAGATTTATAGGAGGAAGGACACAACACAGAGTTCTAAAAAAATATATAATAATAATAATAATAATAATAATAATAATAATAATAATAATAAATAGGCACAACTGCAGTCCATTTCCTACTGCAACCAACCAGATCACTTTTCTTACCTACACCAAAAAACCAGAGCTGGAATCTGATTGGTTGCTACATGACATTGAACATTTTGGCAGTGCTCGAGTATCTCGTCGGTCACGACTTCCATCAGGGTAGCTGCACACAATGCGGAATTACATGCAGGTTTTTTTTTTTCCCACACGGATTTTCATACAGCACCAGCAAAATGAATGAGATTTGCCAGAAGACGCAGGATCGCACGCAAGTCCAGGCTGTATTACTCAGCCCGATTCTGCAGGCGATTATCAGGAGGGAAGCCCTCCCGGCAATCGCCTCCTCGCTAGTGGAGGAGATCACTGCTATTACATGCATGGGGAGGAGCGATCGCTATGCCATCGTTCGTCTCCATGCTATATAGTGGTTTGCCGGCAGCAGATAGTGATTACACAGCACAATCTACAGACGACAACCGAAGATTTTTAAACCGAATAGAAGATTCCGATTGCCAGATGAACAAGCGTTTGCTGGTTCATTGGGTAATTGGCAGCTGCCAGATCAACGCTAACGAGCGATCCTACGAATGCTTGTTAGAGATGATTGCCGCAACAATCGCCTGGCGTAATACAGGCTTAAAGGGGTTGTGTCACTTCAGCAAAAAGCGTTTATTATGTAGAGGGCGTGACTACAAGTCACTTACTAATGTATTGTTATTGTCCATATTGCCTCCTTCGCTGGCTGGATTCATTTTTTCTATCACGCTATACACTGCTTGTTTCCATGGCTACGACCACCCTGCAATCCATTAGCAGTGGCCGTGCTTGCACACTATAGAAGAAAAAAAAAAAGCACCAGCCTATGTGCGCTCCCACGGTCCCGGCCACCAGAGAGCCCGGCACTCTTTCCTATAGTGTGCAAGCACGACCACCACTGCTGGATTACAGGGTGGTCGTAACTAGAGATGAGCGAACTTCTGTTTTAAGTTCGGCGTCTAAAGTTCGGCTTCCGGTTAGCGGAGGATCCCGATATGGATTCCGAATTCCGTTGTGGTCCGTGGTAGCGGAATCAATAATGGCCATTATTTATTCCGCTACCACGGACCACAACGGAATTCGGAATCCATATCGGGATCCTCCGCTAACCGGAAGCCGAACTTTAGACGCCGAACTTAAAACAGAAGTTCGCTCATCTCTAGTTGTAACCATGGAAATGAGCAGTGTATAATGTGATGGAAAAATGAATCCAGACAGGAAAGGAGGCAATATGGACAATCACAATACATCAGTAAGGCCTATTGCACACGACCGTATGTCTTTTTCAGTGTTTTGCGGTCCGTTTTAAACGGATCCGTTGTTCCGTTTTTTGTTTCCGTTGTGTTTCCGTTTCCGTTCCGTTTTTCCGTTCCGTTTTTCCGTATGGCAAATACAGTATACAGTAATTTCATAGAAGAAAATGGGCTGGGCATAACATTTTCAATAGATGGATCCGCAAAAAACGGAACGGATACGGAAGACATACGGATGCACTTCCGTATGCATTCCGTTTTTTTGCGGACCCATAGACTTTAATGGAGCCACGGAACGTGATTTGCGGCCAAATATAGGACATGTTCTATGTTAAAACGGAACGGAAAAACGGAAACGGAATGCATACGGAGGACATTCCGTTTTTTTTGCGGACCCATTGAAATCAATGGTTCCGTATACGGACCGTATACGGACCGCAAAAAACGGCCAGTAAACGGGGAAAAAAAACGGCCGTGTGAAAGAGGCCTAAGTGTCTTGTATGGACTTTCTCTACATGATAAATGCCACTTGCTGAAGTGACACAACCCCTTTAAATCTTATCCATCCACATAATGTGATCTGGTCTCATTGAGATGGGTTCTCCAGACTAGGCAGATGAAACTGCACTGAGCCATAGATGCAGAATAGATAAAATAAATGACCCCATGTGCTAAACAGAAGATATCGGAGATATGGAGAGAATGAGGAGCGGAGGGAGGGTGTATCATTTACTCCTATGTACAGAAGACAGCTGGACAGTGGCCCTACTGAAAGTAGATTAGAAAGAGAACATAATCCAATTTCTCCGTCTCATATGTGTTTGTGAATGACTCGGGGCCAAGTAACGACTACAAGGGAATCCGTGAAAGAAACGTGTATCATAAACATAAGTTATACATTAGGCTACTTTCACACCTGCGCTAGGTGCGGATCCGTCTGGTATCTGCACAGACGGATCCGCACCTATAATGCAAACGCTTAGATCCGTTCAGAACGGATCTGTTTGCATTACCATGAACCCAAATTTTTTTTATTTTTTATTTTTTGTTCATGATAATTCAAACGGATCTGTTTTGACTTTACATTGAAAGTCAATGGGGGACGGATCCGTTTGAAAATTGAGCCATATTGTGTCCCCATTGACTTACATTGTAAAGTCAAAACGGATCCGTTTGAATTCTCATAAACAAAAAAAAAAAAATCCGGATCCGTTTGCCTCCGCACGGCCAGGCGGACACCCGAACGCTGCAAGCTGCGTTCAGGGGTCCGCCTGCTGAGCGGAGCGGAGGACAAACGCTGCCAGACTGATGCATTCTGAGCGGATCCGCATCCACTCAGAATGCATTAGGACTGGACGGATCCGTTCGGGGCCGCTTGTGAGAGCCTTCAAACGGAACTCACAAGCGGAACCCCGAACGCAAGTGTGAAAGTAGCCTTAGTCGCATACAAAAATGCAAAACATATTACAGAATAATATAAAACAAATCTATATCCAACCAGCAAAAACAGGAGAATATTCTCTCTACTACGAGTTGAGGCCGCTGCCACACAAGGTTTCTTCGCTTGTAAAAGATGTAATCAAATTCATGAAATTTTGTTCTGTTTTAAAAAAAATTATATATTTTTTTTTATTTACATGTTTTACTTTTGTTTTAACATTTTTTTCCTACAGAGAAGTCTTTGGGAAAACAACACAACAAAACGGCACACCCAGAGCAGGCTGCGATTTTATGAGAAACGCCAAAAAAATGGCAGGAAACTAGCTTGGGGCTCATGCACATGAGCGTAACTGCTCCGTCCGCAATGCACGGGCCCCGAGCGATTACACTTATAGGCATGAGCTCTTAGGGAGAGGTCACATCGCCGTTATTCTTCTTCTGATCCATTAGATCCTGTGCATCAGTTAGTTAGGCACAATTGGCATCCGTTTGAGCCATTTCCATCAGAGATCCATTTAACTTTTTTTCCCCATCTAATAAAACGGATCTCAGAGGGAAATGGCTCAAAAGGATGCCAAATGTGCCTAACTGATGCACAGGATCCTGTTTTTTTTTCTTAATTTTTCTGATTGATCAGAAGAATGGAAAAATAACAGTGATGTGTAATCCCCCTTAGGCCTCCTGCACATGACCGTAGGTGTCCCGTTGCCGTACTGCAGACCGCATTTGCGGATCTGCAATACGCGGGCACCGTTCCGTGTGCATTTCGCATTCACTTCAATGGGTCTGCAAATCCGGAGATGCGGAACGAAAGCATGGAACGGAACCTTATGGAAGCACTACGGAGTGCTTCCGTGGGGTTTCGTCCCGTACTTCCGTTCCGCAAAAAGATAGAACATGTCCTATCTTTTTGTGGAACGGCCGGATCACAGACCCATTAAAGTGAATGGGTCCGTGATCCGCCGCGGCTGCCCCACGGTGGGTGTTCGTGCATTGCAGCCTGCAGCACGGTCACGGGGCGCACACGTTCGTGTGCAGGGGGCCTTAGGCTACTTTCACATTTGTCATTAATGGATCCATCAGAGAACACCCCTGCAGAAGGTCACTGGATCCAGGCCTAGCCGGATACTGCCGTTCACTGCCGGACCCCATTGACTGTAATGGGATGCGCCAGGGATCCAGCCACTTTTCGGCATAAGTGGCAGGTTTCGGCCAGACAAAAAATGCTGCACGCACCAGTTTTTGTTCTGCTGAAACCCTGAAATGATGGCGGAGACCTCCTGGATCCTGAATGACAGTATCAAACTTCTGGTGAACTCCGGCGGGCTGTTCTCTGCTGGAACACAAATGTGAAACTAGCCTTACAAAGCCACTACAAAAAAAAGTGGCCCAGATTTACTAATCCTATAGATGGTGTAAGCCTAGACCTGCAGCAGATTTATCACAGGCTGGAGGATACATGTCTCCAAATCAATACCAACTACTGGTTGGTTTATGTTGCGGCTTTTTAAATTTTGGTTCAAAATGGTGCATCTTATACCCGTCCCTTTTCCAATAAGCTCTGCCCACTTTCGTTGTCATTCTTTTCAATGGGAGGCGGTGCTGAAGATCGGCCGTGCCGAGGAGGGACATTTCTTGGCGAGGTCACTCAGAGATCTTCAGCGCTGCCTTCCACTAAAAAGAATAGAAGGCAGAATGGACGCAGGTGTCCGTGCCAAAATTCAGTGGGGGAAAAAACGGCATGAGATTGGGCCCTAAGATTTGAACTGCTGCAGAGCGCTTTTTACCTGTGAGACACAATGTACACAGCTGAGCTTATATAGCGTATAGAAGTCACAGCACAGAAGGACGGAACAGTTCTCAGGGTAAGCACCACGTCGCGTGTTTACGACGAGGTGGAGGCGGCAGGACTTCGGACAGCCTGATAGCAGAAACCATCAGGGATGCCTCCAGTCTGTTTGCCATTCCCAAGATTACACAACACTTTGTCAATAAGAATTGGAATAAGAAAACGGCAATAGAATAAAATAAAAAGATGATGCTGCAAAAGCCAAAAATAAACTGTTTTCTTACTAAAACATTTTTTCCAACGACATGATTTCAGACCACGAGTCCGACCTGTTGATGTCTAGCTATTGGGTCCCCTGCTGATCCTGAAAAGAGGGGGTACCGAACCTAGATCCAGCAGAGAAGTGCCTGCCCCATTAGAGTCTATGGGAGATATGGAAACAACAAAATAAAGGAGTCATGTGTTACAGGTCTGTGAGACATTCCCCGTCTGTCTTAAAGGGGTTGTCCAGGATTCTTCTATTCAAGGATATGCCTTCAATATCTGATTGGCAGGGGTCCAACACCCTGAACCCCCGCTGATTAGCTTTTGAGGAGTTGCTGACTCACTGGCTGCAGCACCCTCCACTACACAACAGGCGGAGGTGTATAGTCCTAGTACCACAGCTAGCGCCCCACATAGGACCAGCGGGGTGCCAGGTGGATAGACCATCAATATAAAAATTCTTTCAGGTGGCCTAGACCTTAGATCGCTTTTAGGCCAGGTCTACACGGCGACATATGTCACCCGACATATAGGGTACAACTACACCGCAACAAATGTCGTCGTGTAGCCCTAGCCTTAGGACTCGTTCACATCTCCGGTAACCTGATCCGACAGCCTGCCAGATTCCACCATTCACGACTCATTGACTCTAATGGGATCCAGCGGTCATCTGGCCTCTTTCCCACATAAACGCGTGTAGCGTTTTTTGCCCGCCGGCCGGCCATCATTTATGTCGCAACAACTGTGAACGTACCCTTACCCAAATGCACATTTAGCTGACAGACATGAATCTCCGTGATAAAATCCAGCACGCTCGATCCTTCTCCCCCCCCCCCCCCCCCCCCCCCACCAACATTTGATTTACGTATGGAATTTGCCGCACTAGGGCTCATGCACACGACCGTATACCCGTGATGCCTGTATTGCCGTGGCCGTGTGAACTCAGTGTTGCGGATGCGGACCCATTGACTTGAAAGATACGACCGAAGATAGGACTTTACCTACGTTTTGCAGAGTGTAGGCACAGATCGGAGGCCCACGGAAGCACTACGAAGCACTTCCGTAACGCAAAAAGATACAACATGTTCTATCTTTGGCCGTATCTTGCGGATTCAAGCCAATGGGTCTGCACCGCGATACAGATTGCACATGGACAGTGCCCATGCATTGCAGACCATTATCTACAGTCGGCAGCATGGACGCTCGTGTGCATGAAAGGCCCTTCACCTATAGGGTGATGTCAAACACATAGGATCAGTAAGTAGAAGGCTGGACGGGAAGATGTCAGCGCGGTGATCCCAATACGTCAAAAGAGAGAACACCGCGCTTCCTTTACTTTCGCCACATGTCTAGCTGGGTGACAACAGAGAAAGATTTAAAAGGTGTCCATATTTACTGCCCCTCGGAAATCCCTAAATATATAAAATGGAGGAGAAAACCTCAACAAAATCCACTTGTCTTATATAGGTCTTCAAATCCTCTGATGCAATAATGAATAAAAAGTGGCACAGCTTACATGTATACAGAGCCGATACCGATGACCTGTGAACTTTCAGGCCGATAGCCGATAATTTATACCAATATTCTGTGCATTTTCACATAGGAGATTTTTTTTTATATTTTAATGGTTTGGACTTTTCGGATGTTTATTTATTTATTGTTTATATATTTTATATGTAAAATTGGGAAAGGGGGTGATTTATACTTAATATTTCGGTGTGTTTTCTTACTTTTTTTTATTTAATAACTATTTTCCCCCTAAGGCTACGTCTACACGACGACATTTGTCGCGCGACATTTTGTTGCACCAATGTCGCTGGACAATTTTTATAATGGCAGTCTATGGTGTCGCACTGCAACATGCTGCGACGCAACAGTCGCAGAAAATCCATTCAATATGGATTTTTCTGCGACTGTTGCGTCGCAGTATGTTGCATGTTGCAGTGCGACACCATAGACTGCCATTATAAAAATTGTCGCGTGACATTGGTGCAACAAAATGTTGCGCTACAAATGTTGCAGTGTAGTTGTGCCCTATTTGTCGCGCGACAAATGTCGTTGTGTAGACGTAGCCTTAGGGGCTAGAACCTGGGATCTTTCATCCCTTGTCCTATTCACCCTGATAGAACTCTATCAGGGTGAATAGGACTTTACACTCTCCCTGCTGCCCTGTGCTCTGTGCACACAGCAGTAGGAAGCTTACCATGGCAGCCAGGGCTTCAGTAACGTCCTGGCTGCCATGGTAACCGATTGGAGCCCCAGGATTACACTGCTGGTGCTCCAATCAGAAGCTGTCACTGCCACCGATGAGAGGAGGGGACACTGTGGCCACTGCCACCAATGATTTTAATACTGGGGGGTGCCAAGTTTATAAGTCATCCTCTATCAGCAGGAGAGGGGATACCTAGCTGATCGCTGGGTGTCCAACCTGATGGAGGAGAAGATCGTGCATACGCATTGCCGCTCCATTCATTATTTGCGGGAGCAAAATGCGATATATATGAGGCAGCGCGTTTTCTTCAGCACAACTTATCACAGGTATTATAACTTTCCCTCTCCCACAGATATTATTATTTACAAGAGCGCCAGATATAGCCGAGCGCCGTAGTCCGCTATCTCTGGCACTCCCATAAAGAATGAATGGAGCGGCAGTGCACATACACGACCTTCGGCTCCATCAGAATGGGGAAACAGGACCCCCGCTCTCAGGATCGGTAGGGATCCCAGTGGTCGGAACACCCCCAATCAGCTAGTTGTCCCCTATCCTGTGAATAGGGGACAACTTAGAAACTTGGTACAATCCCTTTAAGGCCTCATGCACAAAAAGGTGCACAAATCCTAAAAAAAATTCTGCTGCAGATCCTCACTGTGATTCCATGGCAACATACATATGTGTTAGGGTGCATTCACATTAGCGTATGTATTGTGCGGTCCGCAAAAAATATGGATGACGTCCGTGTTGCATCTGTTTTTTTGCAGACCCATTGTAACAATGCCTGTCCTTGTCTGCAAAATGGAGAAGAATAGGACATGTTCTATCCTTTTCATGAGACTGTGGAACAGACATACAGATGCGAAGAGCACACGTTGTGCTGTCCACATTTTTTGCGGCCCCACTGAAGTGAATGGGTCCACATCCGATCTGCAAG
Source organism: Bufo bufo (assembly GCF_905171765.1). Classification (NCBI taxonomy): domain Eukaryota; kingdom Metazoa; phylum Chordata; class Amphibia; order Anura; family Bufonidae; genus Bufo; species Bufo bufo. Next base: position 58,734,184 of record NC_053395.1, on the reverse strand, counting down.
AAATGTGGATTGGATGCGGAGCAAAAATACAGTCCTGTGAATGGGGCCTTACATGTGGATTTTACCTGCAATTCACCACAGATTTCACCCTTATACACTGAAGGGTTAAACCCATATTTAAAATCCACCGCATTTCTGCAGCAGAATGTTAACAGCATTTTTCATATCCCATTAATATGTACTGTGCTGTAATTTGCATCAGATTGACGGTGCGGATTAAACCCCCCTCCCCAAATCTGCAGAAAATCCACAATGAAAAGGTGAGTACTGAACAGTACCCCTGGGGTCAGGCTGGAATTTACAGTAAGGGCCAGACGGCCGTATGAACGAGTCCGCATCCCATCCGCAAATGTGTGCTGTCCGCATCTGTGGTTCTGTTCCATGGTGCTGCGTAAAAGATAGAGCTTGTCTTATTATTGTTCGCAATAGATTTCTATTATGGTTGCGGCCATGTGCGGTCCGCAAATTGTGGAACGCAAATGGCCGGCATCCGTGTTTTGCGGCTGCAAGTGCATTCCGTTTCCGTATGTCTGTTCTGCAAAAAAATTGAATATGTCCTATTATTGTCCGCATTAAGGACAAGGATAAGACTGTTCTATTAGAATGCACAAGGACATCATTTTTTGTGGATCCGTGTTTTACCCTAACACAGATGACTAATGCAGTGAGTTTAAGTCAGACGAGCCGCAGTCGGTCCGGGAAATGCAACGTCACAATGACTATATTTCCCAGACTGCACCTGCTCACGTGAAACGGACCTAAGGGTACATTCACACAAGGAAGATTTGTTGCAGAGTTTTCTGCATTTATCTGAAGGGTTCGTAATAACAGAGTAATGGAGGGCACTCAACTTATTGGTGAGGCATGGATCTGAGCTTAATTAAAATATTATCACAATTTATTCATAAAAATCAAATCGTAGTTGGAAAAATAAAATTGCACTGTTATTATATCTGCTGCTCTCGGTTTCACGGACAATCATGTCATATTCAGCCAATTTGTGACGCACCATCCATACATATTACAAGAAAGTTTAGACTGATATATTCTTATTCATAATCATAGTCATGGGTGCACATCCATAAGGAAAACATAATAAATAAAAAAATATAATGGCTGCACACACATATAAGCAGTAAAGCTGAGAAATGGGGATCATTCTAAATTCAAATGGTACTATACCTACTATTGGAATCAATGGAAGCTCTTAGCGCAGATTTTGATCAAACTTGTGTCGGGCCCATCCACCACGCGTCAAGGTGGCTTCCGCGGACGGGCCCCTATCACTAATATACCACCTCCACATTATCAGGGCAGTGAAGGAACCAGCTTCATTTGTACTTTGCTCAGAAGCTCCAGGCAGATGTGCACCATCCATACAGGCACCAGATTGTTTGCCATTCATTTCCAGCCCTGATTCAGGAGATATATATATATATATATATATATATATATACATATACATGTATACATCCAACTGCCTTGTATCCATGGCAATTAGAGATGTATATTTTTTCCAGCTAATTAGCTATAGGTGATCACCTATCTTTTATTTCTAATTTCCTAATTACCTAAAGGTTTTTAGTGCCACTCCTAAACCATTCGAATCTATACTCTATCCTGGCACATTTACGAGCTTGTATTTATAGAGACAAAGTGATTTTAGTTGTTATTTATCTTATTTTATTTTTCCAACTACTTATTGATTTTTATGAATAAATTGTGATATTTTAATTCAGCTCAGATCCACGCCTCACCAATAAGTTGAGTGCCCTCCATTACTCTGTTATCACAAAGCCTTCTTCGCTTGGGTGACGGGTACGCCCCGGAGCAAGCACCTAGGTCTGTAATAGGTGAGCCACTGATACCATTGTCTAATTTAGGCATGCTCAACCTGTGGCCCTCCAGCTGTTGCAAAACTACAACTCCCATCTTTCCCTGACAGCCTACAGAAGGGCATGGTGGGAGTTGTAGTTTTACAACAGCTGGAGGGCCGCAGGTTGAGCCTCCCTGGTCTTGCACACGATGGAGCAGCAATCCCATTCAGATAAATAGGACAATGCATGTGACAAATCTGCTGCCAGTCACCATGCCCATAGACAATAAATAAGGCTCCGTGCACACAGTCATGTCATTGTTTCGATCCGTAAACAACAGATTGCAAAATACAGATCCCTTCCGTGTGCATTATGTTTTTTTTGTTTTTTTTTCACACGCATCAACAAAAAGGGTTATTCTTGCCCCTAATAGGGACCAGAAGAGGACACGGTCTATAATTTCCAGAACAGCCAAAAATATGGATGTGTGCATGACCCCATGGAAATGAATGTGTTTCCGTTTCTGTTCCGTTTTTCCGTATGGCATATACAGTATACAGTAGTTACATAGATAAAATTGGGCTGGGCATAACATTTACAATAGATGGTTCAGCAAAAAACGGAACGGAAACGGAAGACATACGGATGCATTTCCGTATGTGTTCCGTTTTTTTTGCAGACCCATTGACTTGAATGGAGCCACGGAACGTGATTTGCGGGCAATAATAGGACATGTTCTATGTTAAAACGGAACGGAAAAACGGAAACGGAATGCATACGGAGTACATTCCGTTTTTTTTGCGGAACCATTGAAATGAATGGTTCCGTATACGGACCGCAAAAAACGGCCAGTAAACGGGGAAAAAAAACGGCCGTGTGCAGGAGGCCTAAGGACAATGTAATAAAGTCAAGAAACCTTGAGGGAAGTCACGGCACTCTCAATCTTGAATCAAATCCTAGTGTTTATTCATACCGAAAAATACAGCAACGTTTCGACACAGAGGTCTTTCTCAGGCCACATATGTAGCTTGAGAAAGACCTGTCTCGAAACGTTGCTGTATTTTTCGGTGTGAATAAACACTAGGGGCCAGATTTATCATTAGCTCAGGTCAGAATAATGGAGTGAAAAAGTCCCGAACACTAAAACTGCGCACAAATTTGCAACTTTTTTCTGCTCTGCACTATGCTCGCTAGTTTTCTGAAAGTGGGCGTGTTTTCTTATGTAAATGAATCTCTAGACAGATTTACTATTGGGACTATTTAAAAAGTCGCAAAAAAGTTGCAATTTCACTCCAGTGAGGACCATGCTTATCTTATGAGACTTTTTAATAGAACATGCAACTTTTTCATAAAAACGTGCGACTTTTTCGTAAAGATGTGCGACTTTTGTAAAGCTGCTTACTGACGGATAAACTGCTACCGTCAAACCACATTTATTACAGTCTTAAAGGGCCGATCATAAATCTGACTTGGCTAAAACTGACTTTAGCCATATGTGAAAGTGGAGTGAGCTGTCAGAGTCATGATAAATCTGGCCCTAGGATTTGATTCAAGATTGAGAGTGCTGTGACTTCCCTCAGGCTGGGTTCAGACCTGAGCGTATTCGATATGCGCGTTTAACGCGCGTTTTTGTGGCGCGTTTTTTGTCCATAGTCAACGCGCGTATTACGCGCGTTTGTGTGATTAACAGCAGTGTCCTATGGCTGCAAACGCGCGACAAAATGCCCCAAAGAAGCTCAAGAACTTTCTTGAGCGTAGGGCGTTTTTCAGCGCGTTCAAACGCGCTGTAAAACGCTCAAGTGAGAACCAGGGCCATAGGGAAGCATTGGTTTTCATGTGTTGAGCGTTTTACAGCGCGTTTGAACGCGCTGTAAAACGCTCAAGTGTGAACCCAGCCTCAAGGTTTCTTTACATTTGAGAGGTCTCTGAGGCCAGGACCTTACGCCACGAGCACCGCCGCCATAACACGGACCATTTGTTCCAGTAAGGGCTCTTTCACACTTGCGGCAGGACGGATCTGACATGCTGTTCACCATGTCGGATCCGTCCTGCCGCTATTTCACCGTGCCGCCGCTCCGTCCCCATTGACTATAATGGGGACGGGGGCGGAGCTCCGGCGCAGCACGGCGGGGCATGGCGAAAGCCGCGGAACTAAAAAGTCGGACATGCAGGACTTTTTAGTCCGGCGGCTTTCGCCGTGCACCCTAAGTGGTGTTGTCCTATTTCATTTTTTATGTTCAATGTAAGAAAGTCGTCACTTCTCCATTCTGCAAACGAGGAAACTTCTCCACATAGAAGTCCACGTAGATGTCACCACCGACCCAACAACACCACGTCAGCGTGAAAATCCCCACAACCACACAAACCCTATGTGCGGACGAGCGGATCAATCACATGTAAATGTGTGCACCTCTCACATCAGTACTAGTTTCATATATGACCCATAACCTGCGATACAGAAGGGTAATACTGGAAAAACACTAAAATAAGGCATCGTGCACACAAACATATTTTCGGTCTGCATTTTTTGCGGATCGGATGCGGACCCATTTATTTAAACAGGGTTGCAAAAGATGCGGACAGCACCCCATGAGCTGCCCGCAATAAGACAGAACATGGCCTTTTCTTGTCCGTTTTGCAGGCAATGTTTTTACAGAAGTTAAAAAAAAAATTGCAGCATGGGTATTTTCTGACAGCCATTGCTTTTTTTATATCGCCGTCCACACAGCTCTATGAGGGCTTGTTTTTTGCAGGATGAATTGTAGTTTTTATTGGTACCATTTTTGTGGTACGTATGACTTTTTGATCAGTTATTTAATTGTTTGAGGGGGAAAGGCTACTAAAATCATGTGTTTTTCCACCTTTAGGGTACATGCACGCAGCAGTGTCGTTTATGCAGATTTTCTACATGGAGTTTTAAGAAAGTTTTGCTCCAATTTGATGCTCATTCGCCCCAGATCTAACTTGCATTGCAAAGGGTGAAATCTAAAAGGAAAGTCCACATTTGCGGATCCGCAAAACACGGATGCCGCCCATGTGCCTTGCACAATTTGCAGAACGGAAAAGACGGCCCATTATAGAAATGCCTATTCTTGTCCGCAAACCGGACAAGGATAGGATATCATCTATAATTTTTGCGAGGCCACGGAACGGAGCAACGGATGCGGACAGCACACAAAGTGCTAGAAGTAGTGTAGAGGCAGCACTATGCGGTATCCAGATAATGCGTCTATGTCAATGCAACAGCCTAGCCGTAGGCCCTTGATCCATCAGGCCATGAAAAACACATATAGAAAAGAAGATGGCTTCGGCAGCATTCCGCAATATCAAAACGATCCTTTATTCGTACCTCCAGACACAATTGGCAACGTTTCGACTGTACACCAGTCTTTGTCAAGCCTAATGACATACATTCTGGTAGGCATATATATACCCCCCACATAAAAGACACACCCCGTTACATCATCAGTACAAATCACTGCACAATAGTATACACATGTTGATATTACAACTCACAGTTAATGATATGTCCACCCCGCTCGTGTTGTTCACCTCGGCGTTCCAATATCTGTAATGCGCAGCCGCATCTCAATGTATTTGCATATCGGAAGTGTCATACGTTGCCATGACTCCCGGCGGCGCACGTGTCTCCAGCCAATGTGCTGCAGGACGCACTCACTGACGTCACAGCTTGTGCGTCCACCCCATGACCCACACTCAAGTGCGCACAACAGTGCGTCAATAGCGTTAGTCACGTGGGGTACGTAGCCAATGAAGACCCGGCGCGAACACCGGCGCCATGGCAACGATGACGCCACGGTCACCACTACTTATTACATGTGTGATCTGTATCTAAAGTGGCCGGGTCTATATATTACAGAACCTCCGCTCACAGCGATAATCACATGACTATAGAGGGAAATTAATCCTGACCCCACATATACACGCACATAACAGCTAATGGAAAAATGCATAACTTCATAAGTGTGGTGCACAATAATCACACATAACCATCATCTGGATGGTGTATCCCATATATACATCACATATGGACCATCAACATGGTCCTTTGACATATAGACTAAAGACTGTTGCACCAGGGATGTGCCACATATATATTTAAAAACATGATGTCACTATACTGAGAGGACAAAACAGTGACAATCATCAATCGATGGATGCGACATTAAACTCTAAATTCAGGCCAAAAGGTTGGAGGGACCTGAGGGTATGGATCCATTTAAGTTCCTTCTTCCTCAGGATTCCCTTCCTGTCCCCACCCCTTCTCAAGTATCCTACACTGTCAATAACTCGAAATCTCAATTGATTAATGGAATGTTTACAGTCAATGAAGTGTTTTGCAACCGGTTTGTCAAGTGCACCTGTTCTAATTGTGCTTTTGTGTTTGTTAATTCTTTCCCTCAATTCCATCGTGGTCTCCCCCACATAGATCAAACTGCATGGGCACTGTATCATGTACACCACATCCGTGGATTTACATGTAAAATGACCTTTGATCTTAAACCGTTTACCACTATAGGGATGTGTAAAACCATCACCTTTCATGATGCCACCGCAGTTGCAACATGAAAGGCAAGGGAAATTACCATTCCTCAGTGGTGCTAGCCTTTTCTGTCTTTCGATGTCCTTCCCCCCTATATCCGCCTTCACCAATCTATCGCGTAGGTTAGGGCTCCGTTTGTATGCCATCATTGGGGGAACTGAAAATTCAGTGACTGTAGGCAATCCTTTCTGTAGGATCCGCCATTCCTGTCGTAGGATGTTGGCTATATTGCCGCTATCACCCCCATAGATGGATACAAATGGAATGCGGGGGGTCTCCTGTTTTTGGGATTTCCTTACCAGAGTGGCACTACGTTCCATGGATGTAATCCTATGCTTAGTACGGTTGATCAATTTGATGGGATATCCTCTCCTGCTGAACTTATTACACATCTCATCTACCCTAATACCAAAGAGGGTGTCATCCGATACGATACGGCGTACCCTAAGTAGCTGACTCCACGGGAGGGAGCTCACCATGTTCTGAGGGTGACTACTGTCATACATTAACAAGGTATTCCTGTCTGTAGGTTTTTGGAAGAGATCAGTACAGATCCTTCCATTGTGCACCTGAATTCGGACGTCAAGGAACTGCAGCTCACGGGCAGAATGCATCACGGTGAACTGCAGGTCCCGGACCCCAGAATTCAGGTGCGCATGAAACTCATCCAGTTCAGGCACGGTGCCAGTGAGCTGCAGTTCCTTGACGTCCGAATTCAGGTGCACAATGGAAGGATCTGTACTGATCTCTTCCAAAAACCTACAGACAGGAATACCTTGTTAATGTATGACAGTAGTCACCCTCAGAACATGGTGAGCTCCCTCCCGTGGAGTCAGCTACTTAGGGTACGCCGTATCGTATCGGATGACACCCTCTTTGGTATTAGGGTAGATGAGATGTGTAATAAGTTCAGCAGGAGAGGATATCCCATCAAATTGATCAACCGTACTAAGCATAGGATTACATCCATGGAACGTAGTGCCACTCTGGTAAGGAAATCCCAAAAACAGGAGACCCCCCGCATTCCATTTGTATCCATCTATGGGGGTGATAGCGGCAATATAGCCAACATCCTACGACAGGAATGGCGGATCCTACAGAAAGGATTGCCTACAGTCACTGAATTTTCAGTTCCCCCAATGATGGCATACAAACGGAGCCCTAACCTACGCGATAGATTGGTGAAGGCGGATATAGGGGGGAAGGACATCGAAAGACAGAAAAGGCTAGCACCACTGAGGAATGGTAATTTCCCTTGCCTTTCATGTTGCAACTGCGGTGGCATCATGAAAGGTGATGGTTTTACACATCCCTATAGTGGTAAACGGTTTAAGATCAAAGGTCATTTTACATGTAAATCCACGGATGTGGTGTACATGATACAGTGCCCATGCAGTTTGATCTATGTGGGGGAGACCACGATGGAATTGAGGGAAAGAATTAACAAACACAAAAGCACAATTAGAACAGGTGCACTTGACAAACCGGTTGCAAAACACTTCATTGACTGTAAACATTCCATTAATCAATTGAGATTTCGAGTTATTGACAGTGTAGGATACTTGAGAAGGGGTGGGGACAGGAAGGGAATCCTGAGGAAGAAGGAACTTAAATGGATCCATACCCTCAGGTCCCTCCAACCTTTTGGCCTGAATTTAGAGTTTAATGTCGCATCCATCGATTGATGATTGTCACTGTTTTGTCCTCTCAGTATAGTGACATCATGTTTTTAAATATATATGTGGCACATCCCTGGTGCAACAGTCTTTAGTCTATATGTCAAAGGACCATGTTGATGGTCCATATGTGATGTATATATGGGATACACCATCCAGATGATGGTTATGTGTGATTATTGTGCACCACACTTATGAAGTTATGCATTTTTCCATTAGCTGTTATGTGCGTGTATATGTGGGGTCAGGATTAATTTCCCTCTATAGTCATGTGATTATCGCTGTGAGCGGAGGTTCTGTAATATATAGACCCGGCCACTTTAGATACAGATCACACATGTAATAAGTAGTGGTGACCGTGGCGTCATCGTTGCCATGGCGCCGGTGTTCGCGCCGGGTCTTCATTGGCTACGTACCCCACGTGACTAACGCTATTGACGCACTGTTGTGCGCACTTGAGTGTGGGTCATGGGGTGGACGCACAAGCTGTGACGTCAGTGAGTGCGTCCTGCAGCACATTGGCTGGAGACACGTGCGCCGCCGGGAGTCATGGCAACGTATGACACTTCCGATATGCAAATACATTGAGATGCGGCTGCGCATTACAGATATTGGAACGCCGAGGTGAACAACACGAGCGGGGTGGACATATCATTAACTGTGAGTTGTAATATCAACATGTGTATACTATTGTGCAGTGATTTGTACTGATGATGTAACGGGGTGTGTCTTTTATGTGGGGGGTATATATATGCCTACCAGAATGTATGTCATTAGGCTTGACAAAGACTGGTGTACAGTCGAAACGTTGCCAATTGTGTCTGGAGGTACGAATAAAGGATCGTTTTGATATTGCGGAATGCTGCCGAAGCCATCTTCTTTTCTATATGTGTAGCACACAAAGTGCTGTCCGCATCTTTTGCGGCCCCACTGAAGTGAATGGGTTCGCACGCAAACCGCCAAAAAATGCGGCTCGGATGCGGAACCAAACCGTGGTCGTGTGCAAAAGGCCTAAAGGTACTTTCACACTAGCGTTTTTGTTTTCCGGTATTGAGTTCCGTCCTAGAGGCTCAATACCGGAAAATAAAACTGATCAGTTTTATCCTAATGCATTCTGAATGCAGAGAAATCCGTTCAGGATGCATCAGTTCAGTCCCTCTTACGTTTTTTGGACGGAAAAAATACCGCAGCATGCTGCAGTTTTCTCTCCGGCCAAAAATACTGAACGCTTGTCAAAATGCTGGATCCGGCATTAATTTCCATTGAAATTGAAATTAATGCCGAATCCGGTACTAAGTGTTCCGGAAAACCGGATCCGTTTTTCCGATCTGCGCATGCGCAGACCTTTAAAAATAATAATAAGAAAAAATACCGGATCCGTTTTTTCCGGATGACAATCGGAAAGACGGATCCGGTATTGCAATGCATTTGTCAGAAGTATCCGCATCCGGATCCGTCTCACAAATTCATCCGTTTGCGTCCAGATTGCCGGATCCGGGAGGCAGTTCCATCACCGGCGATGGAACTGCCTGCCGGAATCCTCTGCCGCAAGTGTGAAAGTAGCCTTACACTGTGGATTTTCTTCAGAATCACAAGAAATCCAGCTTTTTTTTACAATTCTGGGGTCCTGGAAGCGGCACACGTGCGACCCCACTACACTGCGAGCCTTGGCCGTGACAGCTGTTGCATGAGCAAGATCTCAGTGTAGCCGAACCCTAAGGGCTCATGCACACAAACGTATTTTCTTTCCATGCTCGTTCCATTTTTTTTGGACCGTATGCGGAACTAATCATTTTAATGGGTCCGCAAAAAAAAATGGAAGTTACTCCGTGCACATTCCGTTTCCATATGTCCATACCGCAAAAAGATATATGTCCTATTATTGTCCGCATTACGGACAAGGATAGGACTGTTCTATTAGGGGCTGGCTGTTCTGTTCCGCAAAATACAGAATCCGTGTTTTTTGCGGCTCAAATACATACGGTCATGTGAATGAGCCCTAAGGCTACATGCACACGAATGTATTTTGTTTCCATGTCCGTTCAGTTTTTTTTGCGGACTGGATGAGGACCCATTCATTTCAATGGGCCCGCAAAAAATACAGACAGGACGCCGTGTACTGTCCGCATCCGCATGTCCTATTCTTGTCCGTTTTGGGGACAAGAATAGGCATTGTTACAATGGATCCGCAGAAAAAACGGATGCAATACGGATGCCAAAAGGACGTAATCCGTATTTTTTGCAGATTAGTGTTTTGCGGACCGCAAAACACATATACGGTCGTGTGCATGAGCTCTAAGGGTAAGGCCCCATGTTGAGGTCTCTTGATGTGGTTTTGGAAGCCAAAATCATGTCCGGACTGTTCCAGAATCCCGGTGATGGATTCCCTGTAAGGACCACAGGCCGAATGTCTGATGGGACTGGCAATAGTGAATTGTCGCCATCTCAGGAAAGAGAAACATGGCGGCTACTGACAACATAAGATCATGTAATCATATAGACTGACAACCACTGCAATCACGTACACTGACAACCACATGTCATCTTGTATACAGGCCTAGGCCACATGAGGAAATCTGGTCCATGACATACAGACATGGTGACTGGTGCTGACAGACATACTGCCCAGGGAGCTGAGGTCAGGACCCCAGGAGTTATCACAGGGCAGATGATGAGGATCCTGCTGCTGGCTGTAAAGCCCCGTCTATCCATAACCTTTACCCAGGGCACCAGCTATAGCAGGGAGCACTACTGTCTATGTGTTGTGGGATGTTTTTTTTTTTTTTGTAATAACTTTAATGGTAGCGTACACAGAGGACAGCAAGGAGCACTACCCAGCACTACAGAGAGCAGTGCGCGGCCCACGGCAGGTCTCAGGCATAACTCCCAGCACAGGCCGGAGAGCGGCTCCGACCGCTGTTATTTCTCAGTGTGTCATTACCTGAGTGGCAGCACTCCGGCTCTTCTCCTTTGCTTCCCCCTCTTGTCTCCTCAGCCTGGAATCACCGCTTGCCATGCGCAGGACGCTCGGCCTCCTCCTGTCCCTCCTCCCTGTGACCGGGAGCGGGACAAAGGACAACTATCCCTGGGTTTCCCGAAGCGGCGCTGCAGTGCAGATGCTCAGTGGAGCAGGGAAAGTATCATGGTTGTCCCGCGGTGGCGGCAGTACTAGTGAGCATAGGTCTGGTCACGTGTCAAAACTAGTGTCCTCGAGGAGTTGCCCATAGCAACCACCATATCTGGTTTCTATGGACAACGTATTCATCTTTTGGCTGCACTTTTAAAAAAAAAAAAAAATTCAGCTACCGAACTTTTAATATTACTCATAAATAGGGCGCTGGTCGCTTTAAGGCCCCTTTCACACGGGCGAGTATTCCGCGCGGATGCGATGCGTGAGTTGAATGCATTGCACCCGCACTGAATAACGACCCATTCATTTCTATGGGGCTGTGCACACGAGCGGTGATTTTCACGCATCACTTGTGCGTTGCGTGAAAATCGCAGCATGCTCTATATTCTGCGATTTTCACGCAACGCAGGCCCCATAGAAGTGAATGGGGCCGCGTGAAAATCGCAAGCAAGTGCAGATGCGGCACGATTTTCACGCACGGTTGCTAGGAGACGATCGGGATGGGGACCCGATCATTATTATTTTCCCTTATAACATTTTTCTCAGGCGAGTGCAAAACGCATTACAATGTTTTGTACTCGCGCGGAAAAATCGCGCATGTTCCCGCAACGCCCCCGCACCTTTTCCCGCAACGCCCGTGTGAAACCAGCCTAAGGCTACTTGTACACGTTGTGGTTTTTCCGTGCAGATTCTCATACGGGGGGAAAAATGCAGCCTGTTTCAGCACCAGCAATGTGAATGAGATTCGAAAAATCTGCGTTTTTCTTCCATGCAGAGACTGACCAACCGTGTGGATTTTGGTATACCCAGCATGTCAATTCATTGTGTGGCTTTCACCCCTTTTCAATGCAAGGTTGAGATCTGCTGAAAATCTGCTGAAAATACGCACCAAAAATCGGAAGTTCCACGGAAATGCACAGAAATCTCCACGGAAGTTTGTGCCGAATTACTGAGCCCATCCCTGTGTGCAGACGGCCGGACCCTTTCTCTACTAGGCGTTTTTGGACCTCCGGTAGTCAGGGCGGTTTTTGCACTTTCCTCATAAATAAACAAATAAAACCTAGGTTACAAAAAAAAGCCGCACTCCCCCCCCCACCCCACCCCAGTACCTAAACAGCAAAAAGCCACTCAGCGCTGAGCCAAACGGATCTGTCCTGATACACAACGTGAGTCAACGGGGACGGATCCGTTTTCTCTGACACAAGAGAAAACGGATCCGTCTCAGCTATGTTACAGATGATACAAACAGATCAGTTCATGACGGAGGCATGCAGTTGCATTATTGTAACGGTTCCGTTTTTGCAGATCCGTGACGGATCCGCCCAAAACGCAAGTGTGAAAGTAGCCTTATACACACAGACCTCTTCATGGAATTTTGTGGACACATTTTTTCACGTTCGCACCCACAAACTTAAATGTGTTTTATTGGGATTTTATGTGATAGACCAACACAAAGTAGCAAATATATGTGAAGTGAAAAGAAAATGATACGTGGGTTTTTTAAAAATTTTAATAAAGAAAAATCTGGAAAGTGTGTGGTCAATACTTTGCAGAACCACCGTATGCTGCAATTATAGCTGCAAGTCTTTTGGGGTATGTCCAGGGGTGGGATTGAAAATTTTTAACAGGTTCCCTACTCAACAGCGGACACGCAGCGTCACGACACACGTTAACATATATGTGCAACACACATAAATACACCATATACATGGTGCACATACATAAATATACTATATATATACACTACACACACATACCACCCAACTAATGAGCTAAACTACCAGCGGCGTGCAAAGCAATGGAAGCGAACATCTCCAGCTGCCCTGTCGTTGCCAGAGCACCGGAACGGGTCTCAGCCGGCAACACGGTTCTCCAATCCAGTTGTAATATTCTGGAGAACTGGAGGGAACTAGCTGAATCCCATGCCTGTCTTGGGGGGGTGGGGGGGCAGAGGGGTGAAGACAAGGATATGTCCGGTTTCAGCTCTGAACCCAGACAACCCCTTTAATAAATGACCCCCCAATGTTTTAATGGTGAGTGACAAAGTTTTGTTATCTATATTGGGATTATATCACATACTAGCTGAAGGACCCTACTTTGCACGGGTATTCCTGCAAGAGTGACGCTCCTCTGGGCACCTTACTGGCTCATTTGCAAACCAAATAAACTGGATTTTCAGAGGATAAAAAACATCTATTGCTGGAAAAAGGCACATCTGGAAACAAGGTACTAAGTGCTATTAGGCCATGGCTTTACTGCAATAGCGATTATCCTGGCGACAGATTTCCTTTAAAGCTCTCCTACAGCAGTGAAGAAATATGGCTGGGTTGTTATGGAAACCTGGAGTAAAACTGTGTGTATGTGGAGACTAAGGGCCTGCGAGCTTCTATTGGCTGATAAGGGTCATGTGACCAGGCTTCTATTGGCTAATGCATTTTTTTGGGAATATCTCCTAGAGAGCTGAGACCCGGTCTAAAACCGTCCCAGACACCTGATGTACCTGTGTGCCAAATTTCGTGATTGTAAATACACACACACATACATACACTCAGCTTCATATATTAGATTATGTTACATTATATTACGCTACATTACAATATATCACATTAGTCGGATACCAGATATAAACTAACAGTGACGGAGGATTTCTTTCTGTTGCTCTGGGACCATTGACTAGCTCTCTCCAGTGTTTGGTGGTGACGGCCGTATGAGGAGACCCTGGATTCGCTGTCTCAGCACGCTGCTGAGAAATCTCTAAGTGTAATGGGACGGATATTAATCATTTGGATTTTTGGTCATCAGTCAGCAAATCCTTTGTCACCTAAAATATATAAGATATTTAAGACTTTAACCCCTTAAGGACAGGGCCATATTTGACCTTAAGGACCAGGCCATTTTTTGCAAATCTGACCAGTGTCACTTTATGTGGTAATAACATTAGAACGCTTTGACTTATCCAGGCCATTCTGACATAGTTTTTTTTGTCACATATTGTACTTCATGACACTGGTAAAATGGAGTAAAAAAAATACCAAACTTACAAAAAAAAAATTGAAAAATTAGCAAATTTCAATTTCTCTACTTTTATAATAGATAGTAATACCTCCAAAAATAGTTATTACTTTACATTCCCCATATGTCTACTTCATGTTTGGATCATTTTGGGAATGCCATTATATTTTTGGGGGAAGTTAGAAGGCTTAGAAGTTTAGAAGCAAATCTGGAAATTTTTCAGAAAATTTCTAAAACACACTTTTTCAGGACCAGTTCAGGTCTGAAGTCACTTTGTGAGGCTTACATCATAGAAACCACCCCAAAATGACCCCATTTTACAAACTACACTCCTCAAGGTATTCAAAACTGATTTTACAAACTTTGTTAACCCTTTAGGTGTTCCACAAGAATTAATGGTAAATAAAGATAGCATTTCACTTTTTTGGCAGATTTTCCATTTGAATCCATTTTTTTCTGTTACAAAGCAAGGGTTAACAGCCAAACAAAACTCAATATTTATTGCCCTGATTCTGTAGTTTACAGAAACACCCCATATGTGGTCGTAAACTGCTGTACGGGCACACGGCAGGGCGCAGAAGGAAAGGAATGCCATACGGTTATTGGAAGGCAGGTTTTGCTGGACTGTTTTTTTTGACACCATGTCCCATTTGAAGACCCCCTGATGCACCCCTAGAGTAGAAACTCCAAAAAAGTGACCCCATTTTATAAACTACGGGATAGGGTGGCAGTATTGTTGGTACTAGTTTAGAGTACATATGATTTTTTGGTTGCTCTATATTACACTTTTTGTGAAGCAAGTTAACAAGAAATAGCTGTTTTGGCACCGTTTTTATTTTTTGTTATTTACAACATTCATCTGACAGGTTAGATCATGTGGTATTTTTATAGAGCAGGTTGTCACGGACGCGACAATAACAAATATGACTACTTTTTTGGTTATTTGTTTTCAGTTTTACATAACAAAGCATTTAAAAAAAAAAAATTCTTTAGTGTCTCCACATTCTGAAAGCCATAGTTTTATTTATTTTTTGGGCGACTGTCTTGTCTAGGTGCTCATTTTTTTCAGGCTGAGATGACAGTTTGATTGGCACTATTTTGGGGTACACATGACTTTTTGATCGCTTGCTATTACACTTTTTGTGATGTAAGGTGACCAAAAATAGCTTTTTTGACACTTTTTTTTTTTTTTTTTTTACGGTATTCACCTGAGGGGTTAGGTCATGTGATATTTTTATAGAGCAGGTTATTACAGACGCGGCGATACCTAATATGTCTACTTTTTATTTATTTATGTAAGTTTTACACAATGATTTCATTTTTTAAACCAAAAAAAATATAGAGCCATAGTTTTTTCTTTTTTTGGGCGATTATCTTGGGTAGGGTATTATTTTTGCGGGATGAGATGATGGTTTGATTGGCACTATTTTCGGGTGCGTATGACTTTTTGATCGCTTGCTATTACACATTTTGTGATGTAAGGTGACAAAAAATGGCATTTTTTACACCGTTTTTTTTTTTTTTTTACTGTGTTCACCTGAGGGTCTAGGTCATGTGATATTTTTATAGCGCAGGTTCTTACGGGTGCGGCGATACCTAATATGTATTCTTATTTTTATTTACTGAAGTTTTACACAATACCAGCATTTTTAAAAAAAATGATGTTTTAGTGTCTCCATATTCTGAGCCATAGTTTTTTTTTATTTTTTGGGCGATTGGCTTAGGTAGGGGCTCATTTTTTGCGGGATGAGGTGACGGTTAGATTGGTACGCCTTTTTGATCACTTGGTGTTGCACTTTTTGTGATGTAAGGTGACGAAAATTGCTTTTTTTTTTACACCTTTTTAATTTTTTTATGGTATTTATCGGACAGGGTGGATCATGTGATATATTTATAGAGCCGTTACGGACGCGGCGATACCTAATATGTGTGGGTTGTTTTTTTTGTTTTTTTTTACTTTATTCATTTTATTACTTTATACATTTTATTAAAAACACTTTTTTTTTACTTTTTTTCTTTACTTTATTTCTGACGTTCACTTTTGGGGGTCTGATCCATCTGTATTGTAATGCATTGCCTGTTAGTGTATGACACTGAGTCATACACTAACAGGTTGCCTAGGAGACCCAGCCTGAGGCTGGATCTCCTTGGCACCCGTAGAAGGCAGGTCCCGATGCCGTGCAGGGCATTGGGCAGCCTCTGCACGGCATCAGGCTGCCTTCTGAGACATCGAGTCCCCGCCACAGCACCGCGGGGACTCGATGCGCTGCCTCAAACACAGCATAGAAGGGGTTAATCCGCAGCGATCGCCGATACGGGGGGGTCACAGGACCCCCCTCGGCATTGACCCAGGGTGCCTGCATTTCAGCAGGCACCCAGTTCCTATCACCGCCCGCCGTGCGGCGGTAATCGGAAATACATAGGGCGTACAGGTACTCCCTGTGTCCTTAAGTACCGGGACATCAGGGCATACCTGTACGCCCTGTGTCCGTAAGAGGTTAAAGGGAACCTGTCATCAGGATTTTGTTTTGGGTATTGCGGATGTGCTAGCGGCCATCTAGCAACCCATGTCCTCAGCTCTATACACAAAATCCCGGTGACAGGTTCCCTTTAATTTGAAGCTCATTTACAGTAGAAACGAGAAGTGCGGCTCCTGAGACAATCATCTTAATCCTTCACCGCATTAAATGGCTTTAAGCACCAATGATTCCAAATAATTGTTTTAATTACATGTTTAAAATGAAACTTTATGCCTGTCCTTATTGCTCCATACACCGCCCATTCCCCGATACTCTGCCTGCTGCAGGCATCTCCACCGTCACACCTGCCCACATTTCCCTATCTGTTCCTCCGTGATGATTATTATTCGTAGTTCTGTCCATCCTGTAACGTCATAATTTCTCCATGTACAGATTGCCATCAGAGCTGGTGCTTGCACAAAGCATATAAACAAGCAGAGATGCAGTGTAAAGCATGGAGCAGTGACAGAGATAGAACAAGTATCTTGCATTACCCGTCCACTGCTATTTTTCTCTGGAGTCTCAGACAGATTATTCAAGGTAGTGAAGGTGTTAACTACCAGCAGCCCTATAGAACTGCAGGCTATACCTCCTCTATCTCCCAGGACATGGCTCCTGACAAATTAGGTGCATAGATGCTTCCATATCAGCTCTCAGCCAATCACAAACCAGCTCATTCGGATCACAGGAAAGGAGGACCGGCACTCTCTGTTAGTCTATAGCCTAACAGCGAGTGCCGGTCCTCCTTTCCTGTTATCTGCATGGGACGCCAGCCCTAGGACGCGTGCACCGCTACACTATCACTACACTCACCATTGTGCCGATCGATATAGGGTTTTGAAATTGATATGCTGCAGGATCGGGTCGGGATTCCTGCTTCTCACCAGTCCTGAGAACCTGCTGTAATTTTAACAGTACCGGAGAGAACCGGCTGGATCCCATGCCTGGGTATGGCTCTACCAGCTCTGCACATCTAGCTCAGTCAGATTGGATGGAGAGGGTCTGTGAACAGCAATGTTCAAGTCTTGCCACAGATTCTCAATGGGATTTAGGTCTGGACTGTGACTGGGCCATTCCAACACATGAATATGCTTTGACCTAAACCATTCCATTGTAGCTCTGGCTGGATGTTTAGGGTCGTTGTCCTGCTGGAAGGTGAACCTCCGCCCCAGTCTCAAGTCTTTTGCAGCCTCTACCAGGTTTTTCTCCAGGTTTGTCTTTACTTAGCTCCATCCATCTTCCCACCAACTCTGACCAGCTTCCCTGTCTCTGGTGAAGAAAAGCATCCCCACAGCATGATGCTGCCACCACCATGTTTCACGGTGGAGATGGTGTGTTCAGGGTCATGTTCAGTGTTACTTTTCTGCCACACACAGCATTTTGCATTTAGGCCAAAAAGTACAACTTTGGTCTCATCTGACCAGAACACTTGCTTAGTTCCACATGTTTGTTGTGTCCCCTACATGACTTGTGGCAAACTACAAATAGGACTTGTTGTGGCTTGCTTTCAAAAATGGCTTTCTTCATGCCACTTTTCCATGAAGGCCAGATTTTTTTTTTGGTATTAAGTAATTTTTATTAGTATTTTAATAACACAAACATAAGTCCCCGACACCCACATACCATCCCCCCACAAACCATCATTATGATGCCCTCCATCTTCCATAACTTCCAACATTCGGCTACACCATCACACCCGCATAATAATTACAAAGGCACATGCCCTTTCCCTACAGCATTCCCCACAGAACATTGATAGCAGAACTGCGATCTTATAAAGGAATATACATTTGTTATCAGCCAGAACTTCCCCACATTACATTACATAGCGTAGAAACATTCCATATATCCTGCAAGAAATCTCCAACCACGGAGCCAGATATGCAGGGGTCGAGTCGAGGGGGAACGCGTGGGAACGGCGTTCCTGCACTTTTTTCATGGCAGGAACGCCGTTCCCTTTCAGAGCAAAAGGACCAGGAGGGGAAGCGGTGAAATCAGATTGACAGGGGGCGGAGCGGAGGCGAGGCCCTGCGTGACTCGCACTGTGCAGGGCAGGCTAAGTGAGGAGGGAGGGGAGCGGCTTCAGTTGAGGACGGAAGACTCACTGACTGACTCCCCTCCTGGCTGAGAGCTCCCCTCCTCCTATCCTGAGCCTGCGACTGCCTGACAGTGGCGTACCTACCATATAGGCAGACCACGCAGCTGCTATGGGGCCCGTGAGGAAGGGGGGGGCCCTGCAGTGGAGGAGAGTCCCCACCCCTGTCTATCTTCCTAACTGTCTCCCGTCTGCTAGCCCCGCCTCCTAGCTCCGCCTCCTGCCTGTTAGCTCCGCCCCCGCCTGATTCCTCTGGATTGCCACAACCAGTAATGAAGTAAATGACGACTTGTAGGTGAGGACAGTGCAGAGGTGTATGGGGGTCACTCAGCTTTCCCAGGCTATTCCTCTGCACATATGCCATTCAGAACAGGAGGGAAGCTGGGTGTCACTACATTATGTAATGTGACTCAGCTTTCCTGATGTCCTGCATGGCAGAAGTGCAGAGGCATGAGAAGATATGAGGGTTGTGTTACTCAGCTTTCTCATGTCTCTCCACATGTGCCATGCAGGAGAGCAGAAAAGCTGAGTGCTATTACATCATGTAATGTCACTCAGATTTCCTGCTATCCTGCAAGGCATAAAAGCTATGGGGCCCAATGATTTCTGTGTACGCCTGTCACGAGGGTGTCGAGGACCACGCCTGACTCCGTTATACCCGGGGTCAGGAAGTCGCAGCGGTTGGCTGCACGCTCTATTTAAGATAGGGCTGTTTTCCTTATGGTAGCTTTCTGGGTTTGCTTAGCAAACCCTTTTGGCTCACTCAGGGATCCGTAGCTCCTTCTCCTCAGCTGTTCCTTGTCCAGCACTCCCAGACCTCCTTATATTCCTCTCTCACACTTCTCTGGTTGCCAGAGATAGAGCTTCCTGCCTGGACATCTATTCTGACCTTCTGGAGCTGTGTTGCTGCGTTCGCTGGTAGTTGGTCCAGTACGCTACCCTCCAGATCCCTGTTGGACCTTTTTGGTTTATTGTGGTCGCCCACCTGGGTGTATGTGTTTGTATGTTTTGTCTGTCCTCTCCCTGGTGTTTCCCTCTTAGTGATAGTGGTGTGGACTAGCGATCCCACCGGCCTGTTCACTATCCAGGGCTCATATTAGGGAAAGCCAGGGTTTAGGCACGCGATCGCCGCACGGGTGAGGAACCCGTCTAGGGACGTCAGGGCAGTCAGGTGCCAGCCGCAAGGTGAGTTAGGGGTCACCACCTTTCCCTCTCCCTTGGGCAGGGCTTTCCCTGTTTTCCTCCCTGTGCGTGTCGTCGGTCGTTACAACGCCCCTGCCTGACTGTCTGCTGAGGTGAGCGTGGCTGGACCATCCGACCGGACCGGGGTCCTGGTGGTCCGGTCCAGACCAGTCTAAGTGTCTGTGACTGTCCCTGAGTGAGTCCGGAGGCCCTAACCCGCCTGGTGGGAGCGCCGGTGGCCAGCAGCCCCAGACCAGACCAGTCAATACCCCCTCTTTTATCTCAGTCAGTACTCTCATCAGATGTGACTGCAGGCAGCACAGCAGCAGGCCAGAAGCGATCGATCAGCCAGGATTAATGTGCACAGCCTGGGTGGGAGGCCCCCCCTTACCCTGGCCTTAGGCAAGTGACAAACTGCCCCCCCCCCCCCTCCTCAATCTTAGGCAAGTGACAAACCCAGCTCTGCTACATCTACAATGAGCAACTACAACAAATGTAATGCCAAACTGCAGTTCCTCTATGCGATTGTGATGCCTCAGATAGCTTCCACTGGACCCACAGCCTGTGGGTCCAGTGGAAGCTATCCAAGGCATCACATAGAGGAACTGCAGTTTGGCATTACATTTGTTGTAGTTGCTCATTGTAGATGTAGCAGAGCTGAGTTTGTCACTTGCCTAAGAATGAGGGGGGCAGTTTGTCACTTGCCTAAGCGAGGCCTCCCACTGTGCACATTAATCCTGGCTGATCGATCGCTGCTGCTCTCACATCTGATGAGAGATTTCCTAAGGGGGTATTGACTGGCATTAGGGACGGGCTGGTGGATGAGGGCAGCCACCCGGTCCTGCCTATGGATCACCCAGTTTGCACTTAGCTATGCCCAGGCCCCATGCCAGGGGGTCCCTGATGTATTAACTGACCAATAACATGGAGATCCCAGTGCCAGCTGCCTTGCTGGTGGACGATTGGCATATACTTATGCTGTGGGCCACAGCAGAAGTATATGCCAATCGTCCACCAGCAAGGCAGCTGGCACTGGGATCTCCATGTTTATTTCATGTTAATTTTGCAGTTGTTTGTGTAAACTGGCACTTTACAATAAATGTTGCACTGAATTTTCAGCGAAATATATATATATTTTTTTTTTGGGGGGGGGGGGGGTTGCAGTGGATCTTGGGTAAGTTCCCACACTTTTTTCCCCAGGACTTGACCCCTGCAGATATGCACAGCAAGCAATAGTACCTTCACACTAATCTCTGAAGTTCCCTGGACGCCAGCCCGGGGGCATCAATCCAAGGAGTCCAGAGCTTTTCAAATTTGGCCATAGCACCCCTCTTCCTATAAACCCCTCGTTCCAAATTAAGTAACAAATTAATCTTGGCTATAAATTTGGTTTTACTAGGACTACCCTCATCCAGCCAATGTTGAGCAATCAGCTTACGAGCCATATACAACATTCTGGCCACTGCTATCTTCCTGGGCTCAGTGATTGGCAAGTCCTCCGCATACCCCAATATACAGACAAATGGGGTCACATCCAGTGTAACTTCATACAGAGAATCAATGAGATGCAGCACCGTGCGCCAAAAACCCTCCAGTGCCGAGCATGACCACAGCATGTGCAACATACCCGCATCTTCCTCCCCACATCGCGGGCATTTGGAATCCAACCGGAGTCCAATATTAAACAGAAATTGAGGAGTTCTATAAACCCTATGAATTAGATATAGGTGCGACAGCCTATGGGCCTCGCTGAGAGAGAGCTGGGGAATCCTCTCCAATATCTCCTGCCACTGCGTTTCCTCTAACGGCCCCATCTCCGCTTCCCATTTTGTCCTACTATTCACCGGATGGTCTTGCAGAAATAGGTCCAGCAGGGTCTGATAGAGCAGAGAAATAACTCCAGAGGAGGAATCCCTCTTCTCTATAAGCGCAATAATCTTGTTTTGAAGTCCCGTGCTCAACATACCGCCATCATGGTCAGCCCGGAAGGCATGGCGCAGCTGCAAATACCTTTAAAAATTGGAGGACGGTAATCCAGTTTCCGTCCGAAGATGCTCATAAGATTTGAGACCGGTATCATCAATAAGTTGGTGGACTCTAATAATGCCCCTGTAAAGAGCCCAAACGAGGCAACCACGGAGTGTCCCATATAGAAGTATACTGCGTGACGCCTTTGATGCCCTGCATGTCCCTCACTTTCCACCACGTCCTATGTAAGAGACGCAACGTAGGGAACACCAGACCCGACAGTTTTAGCTTATCTGCCTCTAACGCTTCATAGAGATTTGGTACCGCCAAAAAGTCTCTCAGTAGCCTATGTTGGGTATCTCCCTCTCCCCTTTCCCAGTCCCTCCTATGCTGAAGTTGGGCAGCTAGGAAGTACACCCACGGGTTTGCAAGAGCCAATCCCCCCTCAGTTTTACCTCTCTGCAGTGTCTCCAGCCACAATCGTGCTGAGCCCCCCCTCCATATAAGCTCCCTAAACAGCCTATTAATTGAGTGAAAAAGCCTGAGCGGTAACCATATGGGGGAATTATGTAGTAAATAAAGCAGCTGCGGTATCCAGATCATCTTGATAAGATTAATCCGTCCTACTACTGACAGCGGTAGCTTAGACCAGACATGGAGTTTTTGTTTGAATCTGCCTATGAGGGGAGACAAATTCAGTTTCTCATAATCAGTAATCTTTCTAGACACCACCACCCCCAGATACTTAAATTCACTCAACACCTGTAATCCTCACTGAGCATAATCCGTAGAGTGATCTACACGATCTATAGGGAGGAGGGCAGATTTACTCCAATTAATAACCAGGCCAGAGTACCGCCCAAAAGTGCCAATCACATCCATAACTACTGGTAGGGATTCTCTAGCCTCGGCCAAGAACAGTAAGGCATCGTCCGCATACAATGCTATTTTCTCCTGAGACCCGCCCCGGTTAAACCCTATAATGCCAACATGACTCCGAACAAAAGCCGCTAATGGCTCGATAGCCAGGGCAAATAGCAACGGAGATAGGGGGCAGCCCTACCTGGCTCCCCATAAAGCCAAAATCCTTCTGATAGACATCCATTCACCCGTACTCGAGCTGTAGGCCCACCATTAACAGCCGTACCCATGCTATGAAGTTATCCCCCAAACCAAACCTCTCCAGAACCTCCCACAAATACTCCCACTCAATACTATTGAATGCCTTATTAGCATCTAGGGAACAGATGAGTCTATCCGCATATTAAGGTAGAGGCGTCGGATGTTAATCGCTGTAGATCTGTCTGGTAAAAATCCTGACTGATCCATATGTACAATGGAGGAGATGACCTTAGAAAGGCGCAAAGCTAGCACCTTAGCCAATATCTTTATATCTGTGGGTAACAATGCTATAGAGCGATAGGAATCCGGAAGAAGCGGATTTTTCCCCGGTTTAGGGAGAACCACAATAATAGCCTCTTGCATTGACGCAGGAAGCGACCCTGTCTCTGAGGCCTTCTGGTAAACCTTCAGCAGCTGGGGCAGTAAGATGTCTCCAAACTTCTTATAGATTTCTACCGGCAGCCAATCAGTACCTGGTGCTTTATTATTTGCCATAGAGGCCACCGCCTCCTCAATTTCCAGTAATTGTAGCGGGCCATTGAGATATGCACTATCTGAGTCTGACAACTTAGGCAAGGATACCCCATGCAAATACGTTGATATATCTTCCCTATTATAATATAGACGTGATTAATACAGATCAGCATAAAAGGCACGAAACACCGACACTATGGCCTGGCTATCCATTATTTCCCTCCCATCTTCCCCCTGTAAATCTGTAGCATATGCTGACGCGGACTGCGCCCTAGCCACAATGGCCAGTAGGTGGCCCGCCTTCTCTCCCACATCATAATACTTCTGTCGCTGAAAGGATTGTTTTGTGCGTGCAAGTTCCACAACATGCGAGTTATATGCATCCTGTGCCTCCTTCCAGATGGATAGAGATAACTGATCACCCTTCTCCACATAGTGCGCCTCCGTCACCCGCACCCGATCCCTCAAAAATTCTCCAAATTAGCGTTCCCCTTAGACAGGTCTTCATGGCATCCCATACCACCCCGCTTGCGGCTGAGCCTACATTTAGAGTAAAATACTCCTGTATAGTGGAAATAACGTGGGGACAATCAATCACCTGTAATAAAAAAGAGTTAAATGTCCACAACCGTTGAGAGCCCGGGACCATGGGTGCGGTGGACAGATGCAAAAGCAGAGGGGAATGCTCAGACAGAGCCCTAGCCAGGTATTTCACCTCCTCCACCTGCCTACACACCAACTCAGATCCCAGCACCAGATCAATGCGTGATAAGGCCTCATGTGATCTGGTATAGCAAGAAAACTGACGCACCTTGGGATGATCGACACGCCACAAATCTATCAGGGCCACTTCCTCCAGCAATCTACCAAAAGATGAAAAAGGACCCTCAGCATCCACCTGCGCCCCCCCCCCCCCCCCCATATCTATCCCAGTAGGGGTGAATAGTGTTATTGAAGTCCCCCACCATGATAACTGGAATGTCAGGGTCATGAAGGCCACATTTGTGGAGAACATGATTAGTTGTCCTGTGGACAGATTCTCCCACCTGAGCTGTGGATCTCTGCAGCCCCTCTAGAGTCACCATAAGCCTCTTAGCTGCTTCTATAATTGGTGCTCTGGGCTGTGAGTTTAGGTGACCGGCCACGTCTTGTTAGGTTTGCAGTTGTGTCATACTCCTTCCACTTTCAGATGATTTATGGAACAGTGCTCTGTGGGATGTACAGAGCTTGGGATATTTTTTATAACCTAACCCTGCTTTACACTTCTCCGCAACTTTATCCCTGACCTGTCTGGTGTGTTCCCTGGTTTTCTTGATGCTGTTTGATCACTAATGTTCTTTTACAAACCTCTGAGGCCTTCACAGAACAACTGTAGTTATACTGAGAATAAATCACACACAGGTGGACTTTATTTACTAATTAGGTGACTTCTAAAGGCAATTGGTCTCACTGGATTTTTTGTAGGGGTATCAGAGAACAGGAGGCTGAATACAAATACACTCCACACTTTTCAGATTTTTATTTATTAAAATTTTTGAAAACCATGTATCATTTTCTTTTCACTTCACACAAAACTTGCTATTTGTCTTGGTCTATCACATGAAATCCCAGTAACATACATATTAAAGGGCGTCTTTCACCTAAAAAACTGACCATTATAGAACACTAACACCATGATCTGCATTATAGTCCCCATATTGGAATGCTACTTACCGTATAGCTGTCAGTCGCTTATTTTCGCTAAAAAAACACTTTTATTCAATATGTTAATTTGGTTCTAAAGGTGCCCAGGGGTGGCGTTCAAGCGGCCGGTGCCCAGGCCCCTCGTCGCTTTTCATATAAAACCCTTCCCCCTTCACCCCTCTGGCCCGCCCTAAGTTCTTCAGAAATCCAGTGCCAGCGCCGTTCACAAGATTCGCCGCGCCTGCGCACTTCTTTCCCCATTATGGGCAGAGGCACAAGGCCGGCTAGATGTACGGGCCGGCACATGCGCATTAAACGCTCTGCCCATAATGGGGAATGAAGTGCGCAGGCACGGCGAATCTTGTGAACGGCGCTGGATTTCTGAAGAACCTAGGGCGGGCCAGAGGGGTTAAAGGGGAGGGGTTTTATATGAAAAGAGACGAGGGGCCTGGGCACCGGCCGCTTGAACGCCACCCCTGGGCACCTTTAGAACCAAATTAACATATTGAATAAAAGTGTTTTTTAGCGAAAATAAGCGACTGACAGCTATAGGGTAAGTAGCATTCCAATATGGGGACTATAATGCAGATCATGGGGTTAGTGTTCTATAATGGTCAGTTTAGGTGAAAGACTCCCTTTAAGTTTGTCGGTGTAATGTGAAAAAATGTGGAAAATTTCAAGGGGTATAAATACTTTTTCAAAGCACTGTATATATCACAGAGCTCAGCCCCCCCCCATGATATCCTTCTCTCAAATAGGGCAGCAGAAATGACCTCACATGGTGATTAATTTGAATATCGTGGCCCCAAGCTGCCATATGTCACCCCTCTCTTTATTAACATACATAAGATGTCTCTGTTGACCACGGCATCTAAAAAGCTTTTCTCCCGTGGGTGATTTGCTGGGCATACCGTCTGTGATAGAAATTTACAGGACCGTGTCAAAGGTCCATACAATGCAAGATGTCTACAGGCATCAGAACAACTCCCCCTGTGGAAAACTGATCTGTTCATTGCTAAAACCGCTTCTGTGCATTGCTGTACAGAAGGCTAATATTCTACAACATGGGCCCCTCTGCATTAGGCCTCATACGCACAAGAATATTTTTGGGCCGCATCCGATCCGCAGTTTTTGCGGATCGAATGTGGAACCAGTCACTACAATGGGGGCCGCAAAAACGTGGACAGCACACCATGTCCATATGTCCGTGCCACAGCCCCACAAAAAAAATAGAACATCTCCCATACGTGTCAATTTTGCGAACAAGGATAGTACATTTCTATGGAATGGAAAAAAAAAATGGTGGCATGCGCACAGCCAGTATCCGTGTTTTGTGGGATGCCAAAAATATCTGTTTGTGTGCATGAGGCCTTAATGTGCCAGTACTGGCCTGGGGTCTACATGGATAGGGCTTTGCTGTATTGCTTTATGCTAGTTTATTTCCAGAAGAATGTAGTAAAGCTAGGCCTCCTCCTTACTACAAGTACCTGAGGGAGCAGGGCCATATCATGGGGAATTCAGGTTGAGTAGCATTTTTGTGGCTTTGCAGTCAGATCTTCAGTGTAATGAGGCTGCGCTGACCTTACCTAGTACTATTATAAACGGGGCTGAATTATACAGAAGGAAAAAAGGTGCAGTTTGGAGGGGGACGGGGGCTCTCCCAGTTCCCTAAAGTGTTTTCCAGACACTCCTTGCAGCAAGACAGGAGTGTCCCATCTGCCTGAGCTGCAAAGTAGAAGAAATCCAGTGGTCGAGAGCATGATAATCTGGCAGCAGATTACCACCCTCCCTATCAGCAGACATCAAGGGACAGTAGGCAATGTAATATGTAGGGCCAGCTTAAGGAACTCTGCACATTGCGTGGGAGCCTTGTGTATAATTGAAAAGTATCCATAAAGCACAATTTACCCTATAAAAGCCAAAAGAATGTACTTTTGGTCTCCATCAGGATGTTAGGAAGTGGCATTTTTTTTTTTACAGTATAGATACAAGCAGCATAACCATTTTCTTTGTATACAATGGAACCCCTATGGGCAATGTGCGCCTATACAGTGGTGTATGTTGGAGGTATACTTTGGGAAGATACATTGCCAACGAGAGGCACTGAGCCATGCACTATATGACATTATAACTGGGGAGGAAGCCCTCAACAGCCTTGATCTTGCCCGAATATAAGGTTCTGTCTTACACTGACACGAGCGGGAAATCAAATGCAAGCTCTCCCCTTATCAACAAGATAGGGGATAATTGTGAGATTGGTGGGGGTCCTACCAATCACGAGAACAGGGAACCCATATCCCACGGAGACACCCACCCCAAATTAATGGAGCAGCAGGTTGGGGCGTGCACCCAGTCCCTCCATTCATCTCTATGGAAGTTGCGGAAATAGGTGAGCGCTGTACTTGGCTGCCTCCATTACTCGCATAGAGAGGAATGGAGCGGCAATGCTTGTGCCCAACCTGCTCCTCCATTCATTTCAAAGGACCCCATTTGGTGACACTAGCGGTAGGACTCCCACCAATCTTATAGTTATCCCCTATCCTGTGGATAGGGGATATCTTGCCACAACCGGAATACCCCTTTAACCCCTTCCAGCCACACCCATTTTCTGTTTTGGCATTTTTCATTTTTATTCTCTGCCTTCCAAAGGCCATAACTTTTTATTTTTCCATTCACATAGCCATACGAGGTCTTGTTTTTCATGGGGCAAGTTGTGCTTTCTAATGGTAGCATATAATATTTTGTAATATTTAATGAGAAGCTGGGAAAAAATGAATAATGGGGTGAAATTTGAAAAATAAAAGTCAGTTGCTCCAGTGTTTTATGAGTCTCGTTTTTTACAGCATCCACTGTGCGGTAAAAATGACACATGATTTTTATTCTGTGGATTTGTACAATTACACTGAGTTTTTGTTTTGATATTTTAAAAACATGTATAAAACTTTTAAAAAATTAAGCCAATTTTTTTTTATATATTTCTATCTACGAAGCTGTGTTAGCGCTCTTTTTTGAGGGGTAAGCTGTAGACTGTGTGCACAATTATTAGGCAAGTTTTATTTTTGAGGATTCATTTTATTATTGAATAACTACAGTGCCGTCGGTTGATCCAAAATGTTAATAAACCTCAAACCTAAATATGTAAGAAAGTAAAAGGGAGGTTTTAGCTTTATTAGGCCCATTTCACACGAGCGAGTTTTCCGCACGGGTGTAATGCGTCACGCAAAGCACCCGCACTGAATCCTGACCCATTCATTTCAATAAGTCTGTGTACATGAGCGTTGTTTTTCACGCATCAGTTTTGCTGCCGTTTCTATAAACATTATTTTATGGGCAAGCATGTGTCAGCGGTTCCGTGCTATGTTTATAGGTACACTATATGTCAATTAATTGGCGTTGCATCAGGGTTTATGTTTCGACCACGTTTATGTTTTTCCTAGGCCAGCACGAGGTGGTGTTGTGGTGACCATCGATAAAAAAATTCAAAAATTTAAAAAACACACTCCTGCAGCATCATGTGGAGATTCGTTCGTGCCTGGGCAATGGCAGAAGGTGCCAGGCGAGTGCTGGCATTCACGGTAGGATTGGACTTACATGGTCCGTGACTTGTAGCGCTCTGGGGCGAAGGGGGTTGGGCGCTAATGGTCAAATGATCGTGGTTAGGATTGTTACCTTCAAAGCTACGTCCGTGTCTGCATTTACATTTTGTCCTATACGCCATTCACTACTAGAGCTGCGTTCATGCGTCCGCTGTTGCATTACATTAATACTCTGCTCACTTTCAGATTGCATTCATACGGCTGCTTTACACCATGCTCCTCATACTCATACTCAGAGCTGTGCACATACCATATTTTTAGGCACCACTCACATCCAGAGCTGCATTCACCCACTTGTTCTTACATCATGTGTTATACTCTGCTTCCACTTAAAGCTGCATTTCTTTTCATTGCTACATTATGGTTACTCAGTATTCTTACTAGGGCTATCAGCACACCGCTCTGATACTGCTCTTCCTATAAACATAGCTGCTTCCTTTTCAGGCTTACGTTTCTTTCCTCGTGGTTTGTTACATTCCTTAGGCCTACCTTTTTCTGTTCACTTGGGGGGGGGGGGGAATGTTTTTGTGGTGTTCTTTAGTCCTGGTTTGCATTCACTCAGACTGGTCTCCTTTACTTCTGGTTCGCATTCACTCAGATTGGTCTCCAGCCCCAGTTAACCAAATAGCTCCCTAGCGGTCAGTGGGCCAATAGGAGTAAGTTCCTACTATGTTTTCAGTTGTTCATTAGTTTGTCACGACAAGGGTCTTCTCTTAGCGAACTGCAATGCCCCTGGCTCTTGTTTTTCTCCCATCTGTTTCAATTTCACGGTTCGCGGTTGGTTTAATGTTTCGTTTATGCACGTGGTTCGGATCACTAATGTCTATGCATTTTCCAATAGGTATGGCTCACGTTTTAATTACTTATCGTCACTGTAAGGTCATCCAGGTCAGTCTCTTGGCTTCGGGGGCCCGATGACCGTTCTTCATGTTGTTCGTTAGGGGTACAATATGGTTGTAGGCTGGTTAGCGTTCTAGGTTTATTGTCGGCGAGAGTCATGGTTATGCGAGTCCCCAAGTCATACTGGTGCTGCATAAGTGATATATATATATATATATATATATATATATATAAAAATCCGCTGTTAGAGTCTCTCTCGCATGGCTCCGCCGTTTGAGTCTCTCTCGCATGGCTCCGCCGTTAGAATCTCTCTCGCATGGCTCCGCCGTTAGAGTCTCTCTCGCATGGCTCCGCCGTTAGAGTCTCTCTCGCATGGCTCCGCCGTTTAAGTCTCTCTCGCATGGCTCCGCCGTTAGAGTCTCTCTCGCATGGCTCCGCCGTTAGAGTCTCTCTCGCATGGCTCCGCCGTTAGAGTCTCTCTCGCATGGCTCCGCCGTTAGATTCTCTCTCGCATGGCTCCGCCATTAGAGTCTCTCTCGCATGGCTCCGCCATTTAAATTTACACGCATAACTCCGCCAACAAGTTAGGTTCCATGTCTTTTTCTGCCGCTCGCATGGCTCGGTCATCTGTGGCTCGCAATACAATTTTCTTGTGGTGGCTTGTGCCATTAGAGTCTCACTCACGTTATTGTTTTCTGACTTTTTTTATTTTCTAGGTTGTTGGGTCTTTGTTTTCTTTATAAGCAGTCATCCCAAGCCTGCCTTTGCGGACATAATCTTCTCCCAGGCATGCTTACTTCATCTACAAACTTGGGCTGAGGGTGTTGGTGTCCGGCCTAAGTCCTGGGTATCGGTCCGTCTTCCAGTAGGAGGTACAGTAATAAGGCGCAGTTTACGAAGTCTGTCATGTCTACAGACACGACAATTCCTATCACGACTACAGGCGCAGCATACATAGTTTATCACGACCTTAAGCTTATTTTCTGTCACAACTGCAGGTATTATGTGTACGTTCTGTCCTTATTACAGGCAACATTAGCTCGTTAATCGAAATAGCCATGAATTCCTGTGTATGGTTCCCCAGGCCTGGTGAGTTTACACATTTCACTTAATCTACTACTAAAGTAAGACGGCAGACACAATGTTCTAACTTTTGGGTCCTTAATAGAAAGTGTGGACTGGGGAATAAGTAGAGGTGAAGTATTTTGCCACCAGGAACAGTCGGTGCACGATCAGAGCCCTTGGCAGATGGTACGAGTTCATCTAGGCCCTTCCAACAGATTCACGATTGTTTGTTTCAGTCTGCAGCTCTCAGGATTCAGACCTTCTCGTAATATGGTCATATGTTAGTCAACATAGGAGTAAATTGTTCCTGGTTACCAGCCACACTTTCAATTGCATCAGCATTAACCATCTCCAAGAACGATGTGGCGGTGCACATGACAAAGAGGTAAGGTAGATGGAAGTCACAGTGATATATACAGTATATTCCGCACCTTCATCGTGAAAGGTCTTTTCCGTTCAAAATCGGGTGTCGTAACAGTATGTATATATTTACTCTAAACTAAGGTCTGCTCTTTTTGGCCCTTTTAGGCTGCCCTACCACAGCAGTTATGGCATAACTCCACTGCTTGTTGTAGATAGGGTTAGATAGGTTAGGTTCACCTTTCTTATAGCTGATCCGACCACAAATGAAAATTTTCCCATCCCACTTGTGTATGTTCATCTATTAAAGTGAGAATAATACCTCAAAATTTACAAATTTAGGCTACATTCACACGTCCGTGGTGTGTTGCGGACCCGCAAATTGCGGGTCCGCAACACACCAGCCCGTCACCCCCATAGAAATGCCTATTCTTGTCCGCAAGCTGCGGACAAGAATAGGACATGCTCTATCTTTTTGCGGAGCTGCGGACCCAAAATCGGGGCCGCGCTCCGCAATTGCGGCTGCAGACAGCACACTGTGTGCTGTCCGCATCCATTCCGTCCCCATAGAGAATGAATGGGTCCGCACCCGTTACGCAAAATTGCGGAACGGATGCGGACACATTTTGCGGACATGTGAATGGAGCCTAACATTTCTGACACTTAAAAAAAAATACACAGTTACCAATATAGCCACCCTTCGTTTCAATAAAAGCCATAAGCCTACAATCAACGGAGTCTAAGTTTCTGTTGACTATCAAGTTTTTGTGCAGCAGCAACCACAGCCTCCCAGACACTGTTCAGAGAGGAGGACTGTTTTTCTTCACCATAAATCTCCCGTTTAAAGGGGTTTTCCAGGAATTTAAAAAATGAAAATACTTAAATATTATTTTATAATAAATATATTCACAAATACCTTTCATTACTTAGAATTGCTTGTTTTGTCTGGGTAGCAATCATTAGGAGATATAAAATGGCTGGCGTCCTATCAGTACACACAACCTGTCCTAATCACAGGAGGACAAGTTACTTTACAACACTGAGGTAAAGAGCTGCCTCATCCTCCTCTCTACTTAACTTGTCAGGAATCATGATCCTGAATACAGGTGAATCTCTGTGGGAATGGAGAAGATGAGGAGACATGAGAGGAGGGTGAGGTGTGGCTAATGAGCAGCAGCTCTTGTATGCAGTCTCCATTACCACAGTCTGTCCTGTCCGTCCTCTCTGTACTCCATTCCTAAAGAGATTCAGCTAAAGTTCTTAGGGCTCTTTCACACTTGCGTTGTCCGGATCCGGCGTGTACTCCATTTGCTGGAATTACACGCCGGATCCGGAAAAACGCAAGTGAACTGAAAGCATTTGAAGACGGATCCGTCTTCAAAATGCGTTCAGTGTTACTATGGCACCCAGGACGCTATTAAAGTCCTGGCTGCCATAGTAGTAGTGAGGAGCGGGGGAGCAGTATACTTACAGTCTGTGCGGCTCCCAGGGCGCTCCAGAATGACGTCAGAGCGCCCCATGCTCATGGATCACGTGTCCATGCGATCACGTCATCCATGCGTGTGGGGCGCTCTGACGTCACTCTGGAGCGCCCCGGGAGCCGCACGGATGGTAAGTATACTGCTCCCCCGCTCCCCACTACACTTTACCATGGCAACCAGGACTTTAGTGTCCTGGCAGCCATGGTAACCATTCAGAAAAATCTAAACGTCGGATCCGGCAATGCGCTGAAACGACGTTTAGCTTAAGGCCGGATCCGGATTAATGCCTTTCAATGGGCATTTATTCCGGATCCGGCCTTGCGGCAAGTGTTCAGGATTTTTGGCCGGAGCAAAAAGCGCAGCATGCTGCGGTATTTTCTCCGACCAAAAAACGTTCCGGTCCGGAACTGAAGACATCCTGATGCATCCTGAACGGATTTCTCTCCATTCAGAATGCATTAGGATAAAACTGATCAGGATTCTTCCGGCATAGAGCCCCGACGACGGAACTCTATGCCGGAAGAAAAGAACGCAAGTGTGAAAGAGCCCTTACTTGTATTCAGGATCATAATCCCTGACAAGTAGGGCAGAGAGGAGGATGAGGAGGCAGCTCTTTACCTCAGTGTTGTAAAGTAACTTGTCCTCCTGTGTGATTAGGACAGGTTTTGTGTGTACTAATACGACAGCCAATTTGTTTCTCCTAATTGCTCCACAGACAAAACAAGCCATTATAAATAATGAAAGGTATTTGAGAATATACTTATAATAAAGTAATATTTAAGTATTTTCATTTTCTGAATTCCCGGAGAACCTTTAGGAAGGGCCCACACATTCTCAATAGGGTTTACGTCAGATGAGGAAGGGGGCCATGTCGTTATTCTTTCATCTTTAAAGGGCATCTTCAGCTGATTTGTACTTACGACACTGGCTGACCTGTTACATGTGCGCTTGGCAGCTGAAGGCATCTGTGTTGGCCCCATGTTCATATGTGCCAGAATTGCGGTAAACAATTTTTTTTTTTATATATGCAAGTTACGGTAGTCTCTAGGAGCAAGAGGAGAGTTGCCAGTACTCCTAGAGGCCCTGCTCTCTCTGCAGCTGGCAGTCCCTCTGCTCTTTGACAGGGCCAGGCAGTGAAAATGTCATCACATGTCAATCAAAGTGCAGAAAGAGGGTCAGTTGCAGAGAGTGGAGCCTCTAGGTGTAATGGTAACACGTCCGTTGCTCCTAGAGGCTCATTAGCATATATTAAAACATAATTTTTCTCAGAAATGTGGGTACATATGAATCATAGGTTCAAATCTGCTGACAGATGCTGTTTAAAGGGAACCTGTCACCAGGATTTTGGGTATAGAGCTGAGGACATGGGTTTGCTAGATGGCCGCTAGCACATCCGCAATACCCAGTCCCCATAGCTCTCTGTGCTTTTATTGTGTAAAAAAACCGATTTGATACATATGCAAATTAACATAAAAGAGTCATATCTTACTTGTGTGACCAGAGAAGAGTCATATTTTCAAGCTCTGACTCATCTCAGGTTAATTTGCATATGTATCAGCTCTATACACAAAATCCCCGTGACAGGTTCCCTTTAAGGCCTTTACTGGCTAGCCATGCAGTGGAGTACTTCCAGCATAAAAGTACTGGTTTTCTTAAAAGATGAAGACTTTTTCCTGTACCACTGCTTGAAGAAAGTGTCTTCTAAAAACTGGCAGAAAGTTTAATAAGTTTAAGTTTGTATTATTACTTTCAAACGAGCCGCTGACTTAATGCTAATAAACAACAACCCAAGGCTAAAATGTCGAATTTCACCTTGTTATACGGTAATTGATTAATGTTTTTTTATTCCATTCCTTACTTTTAACAAACTGTAACAATTATATGAAACTATAATTACGATCAACTATACTATCTATATTGTATTGTAACAATGCAGCAAGTAATTATTTCTTAATTCCTGTAATAATATAAATCTACCTTTATGTTTTAAGTGTACTATACACTAAGAAAATCTTAATAAAAACTATATTAGAAAGATTTAGGAGTTGATTTTTATTCCATCTTCAACACGAAAAGGTCCAGCTAGCTTATCTTTTATAAAATACCAGCCTATAGCAGTACCCCACCTCCACCTTGCCGGCATCTGCGTGGAAGTGGAGATCTGTGCTCGTTACTGATCCAGCCACGGGCACATCCATCTGGTTCGTCAAGAGTCAGGCCTCTTGCACACAAACGTTGTGCATCCGTTCCTTGCTTTGGGGACCACAATTTGCGGTCTCCAATGCACGGCAACGTCCGTGCGGCGGCCGGGACGGATCGAGACCGATTCAACTTGAATGGGTCTGTGATCCGTCCGCACCGCAAAACAAATAGAACAAGTTCTATATTTTTGCGCTGCGGAGGCACGGACAGAAACACCACGGAAGCACTCCCATGGGGTTTCGATCCGTGCTTCCGTTCCGCATTTCCATGATTGTGGACCCATTCAAGTGAGGACTCTTGCACATTCGTGTGCAAGAGGCCTCACTCTTATCTCATCAGTCCATAAAACCTTTGAAAAATTTGTCTTCAGATATTTCTTGGCCCAGTTTTGATGTTTCAACTAACGTGTCTTGTTCTTTGGTGGTTGGTTTTCAGGCTTTCTTACCTTGGCCATGTATCTGAGCACTGAACACCTTGTACTTCTGGGCCCTCCAGGGAGGTTGCACTTCTGGAACATGACAGCACTGCTTAGGCTACACCCTCCCACATTACACAAATACACATCATCTAATATGCTTCAATCCAATAAGTATTCAAGTTTATACAGCTTGGAGTTGGAAAATATGCATAAAAATTATGATCTAGTCAAAATACTCACTGGTCTAATAACTGTGCACACAGTATAGTTTTTATTAGGAGGTGAAGTGACCAAAAGACAGAAATTTGGGCATTTGGCATTTTTTTATGTGTGTGTGTGTGTGTGTGTGTGTGTGTGTGTGTGTGTGTATATATATATATATTTTTAATTTTTATTTTTTTTAGTTGTAAACTTTATTTTACTTGTAAACTTTTATTTTTAGCCCCTCTATGGTGCTTTGACATGTGATCAGTAGATTGCTTCTACCAAAGAATGCAGCAATATGAGAGACACACAGCCAAAGAGACTGCATAACACAGTTTCTGTTTCAACCCAAGTGCTTTATTCACAGCAATACAGGTCAGTACTTCTCTTGTAATGTCCGCCATGACCTCCATGTCCTTTTGGGGCTGCCACTGAGTATGAGAAAGTTAGGAAGTGGATCCCTCTGTACTTTTTGTGTGCAGTGGATGGCAGCTAGTGTCTACCCACCATTTCTGGAATAACTGCAAACTAAAGACCTAGCAATACACATGAGAATGTCTAAAGTCTAAAAAGAAATACCATATACAAGTGATATAATTACATTATTCCTCATGTACAAACACTGTACTATAGATTAATGTAACATTTGTTGAAAGGTTAGGTATGCTTTAGGAACTTTACAATAGCAGGCATGAGAGTCTTCACGATGATAACACAACTTACTCTACATGACAATACCATCTTCACAAAACCAGTCTTATTCCTGTGGGGCTATGGCTTTTTAGTGTCTGATAAAAGTAGAAAATTTGGTGTCCTACACCGTACCCACGTAGCCTCTCTGATAGTGTTTAGAGTTGAGCGGACACCTGGATGTTCGGGTTCGACAGGTTCGGCCAAACTTTGGAAAAAAGTTCGAGTTCGGGACCCGAACTTGACCCTGAACCCCATTGAAGTCAATGGGGACCCAAACTTTTGAGCACTAAAATGGCTGTAAAAATGTCATGGAAAGGGCTGGAGGGCTGCAAATGGCGTCAAAATGTGGTTAAGAGCATGGCAAGTGCTCTGCAAACAAATGTGGATAGGGAAATGACTTAAAATAACATGAAATACGTAAAAATAAAAAATAATATTCTTGATCTAGAAGGACCAGGTCCATATGGAGTAGGAGGTTCAGGAGGCGGTGGAAGTGGCGGTGTAGGTGGAAGTGGCGGTGGAGGAGGTAGCCTACACTGCTTTTTGGTTTAAAATTTTATTTATTTATTTTAAATTAGGGTACACCACAAAACATTGGGAAATATAACCCTTCAGTCGTGCTAAACACACGTTCAGACAATACACTGGCTGCAGGGCAGGCCAGCACCTCCAAGGTGTAAAGGGCAAGCTCAAGCCATGTGCCCAATTTGGAGACCCAGAAGTTGCAGGGGCTGACCCCTGTCAGTCAGTTTGTGTAGATGTGTGCACACTTACTGCCCCACCATGTCGCACGTCCCCGTGATGTTCACGATCCAATTTAATATCTGCTCTATCCACTTTCGATGTTCTTTTATGCGCCTACCATGGTGATTACGGGTGGCGGGGAATCAGGGTTCCAGACCGGAGAGGGAGCGTAAGAAAGAGAGACCACATCCAAGGGAGGATTCATTTTTTCAAATTTAAAATTAGAGTTGAAATATGGGAGAAATTATTAAAGCATAAAAGTGTGACAACTTTTCAAAGTTTAAGCATTGAATGAAAGGATGTGGTGCGCATTAATTACTGAATAATTTATTAAATTTTATTCCCTGTCACCTATGCATAGCAGGTGTTTATTCACGTCTAAAATTGTATAATGTCAACCCAAGAATGTAAAAATTATTGAAATTTATTAAGCTGTCAACTAGGTAGAGGGGTATATTACACCCAAAAATTGGTGAATTTCACCAGAATATATAACTGACAATTTTTTTGGGTTTAACCTGTCTACTAGGTATAGCAGTGGTACTATACACCCAAAAATTGCTGAATTTCACCCAAAAAAGTAAATGATATGATATGATGAAATGATATAAAATAAAACACGTACAAAAACAATAAATTGATTTATGAGGTGGAGGATTATATGGAGTAAAAGTTTGAGGAGGCGGTGGACGTAGCGGAGTAGGTGGAAGCGGCGGTGGAGGAGGACGAGATAGCCAACACAGGTTTTCGGTTTTAATTTAATTTAGTAAAATTAAGGTACACTCCAAAAGAGTGTGAAATATCCAAAATACAAACATGAGCAATTGCGCTGCAGTATAACAATGGCTGCTTAGTGCCGGTATACATGTCTATTCTGCACAAGGTACAGACAAGTCCTGAGGGATCCATGCCTGGTTCATTTTAATGAACATGAGCTTGTCCACATTGGCTGTGGACAGGCGGCTGCGCTTGTCTGTGATGACGCCCCCTGCCGTGCTAAACACACGTTCAGATAATACACTGGCTGCAGGGCAGGCCAGCACCTTCAAGGCGTAGAGGGCAAGCTCAGGCCATGTGCCAATTTGGAGACCCAGAAGTTGAAGGAGGCAGACCCGTCATTCAGTACGTGTAGGCGTGTGCACACATACTGCTCCACCATGTTGGTGAAATGCTGCCTCCTGCTAAGACGTTCCATATCAGCTGGTGGTGCTGGTTGTTGTGGCGTGCTGACAAAGCTTTTCCCCATTTCGGCCATGCTAACCCTGCCTTCTGAGGTGCTGGCGGTGCCCCAGCTGCGTTGGCGACCTCTTCCTCATCCTCTGCCTTCGCCTTGTGCTTCCACTGTGCCCCCGCTGTCAGGTGGGAATGCCACCAGCAGCGCGTCTACCAGCGTGCGCTTGTACTCGCGCATCTTACGATCATGCGTTAGTGAGGGAATTAAGAACGGTACGTTGTCCTTGTAATGGGGATCTATCAGCGTGGCCACCCAGTAATCAGCACAAGTTAGAATGTGGGCAACTCGGCGTTCGTTGCGGAGACACTGCAGCATGTAATCGCTCATGTGTGCCAGGCTGCCCAGAGGCAACGAAAAGCTTTCCTCTGTGGGAGGTGTATCGTCTGTGTCCTCTGTATCCCCCCCATCCATGCACCATTGATGGCCATGCCATCCTGCTGTGAACATGGTTCCTCCTCCTCCATCTCATCCTCCACCTCCTCATCCTCCAGAACTGTGCCCTGGCTGGACACATGTGTACCTTGGGTTTGTGGGTGCAGGAACCCACCCTCGGAGCCACTTGGGAATGACTGGCCGGAAACCCTACGAAATGATCCCTCTTCCTCCTCCTCCTCCTGTGCCACATACTCTTCCATCATCGCCAGGAGCGTTTTTTCAAGGAGGCATAGAAGTAGGATAGTAACGCTGAGAACGGCGTTATCGGCACTGGCCATGTTGGTGGAGTACTCGAAACAGCAAAACAAGGAACACAGGTCTCGCATGGAGGCCCAGTCATTGGTGGTGAAGTGGTGCCGTTCCGCCGAGCGACTCACCCGTGCGTGCTGCAGCTAAAACTCCACTATCGCCTGCTGCTGCTCGCACAGTCTGGCCAGCATATGCAAGGTGGAGTTCCACCTTGTGGGCACGTCGCATATGAGGCGGTGAGTGGGAAGGCCGAAGTTCCGCTGCATCGCTGACAGGCGAGCAGCAGCAGGGTGAGAACGCCGAAAGCGCGCACAGACGGCCCGCACTTTATGCAGCAGCTCTGACATGTCGGGGTAATTTTTAAGGAATCTCTGCACCACCAAATTCAGCACATGCGCCAGGCAAGGGATGTGCGTCAAACCGGATAGTCCCAGAGCTGCTACGAGATTTCGCCCATTATCGCACACCACCAGGCCGGGCTCGAGGCTGACTGGCACAAACCACTCATCGGTCTGTTGTTCAAGGCCCGTCCACAGCTCCTGCACGGTGTGGGGTTTGTCCCCCAAACAGATAAGTTTTAAAACTGCCTGCTGTCGTTTACCACTGGCTGTGCTGAAGTTGGTGGTGAAGGTGTTACGCTGACTGGATGAGGAGCTGGTAGAGGATGAGGAAGCAGAGTAGGAGGAGGAAGCAACAGGAGGCAAACTGAAGCGTCCTGCAATCCTCGGTGGTGGAAGGACATGCACCAAACTGCTATCCGCCTCAGGCCCAGCCGCCACTGCATTTACCCAGTGTGCTGTTATGGAGATATAACGGCCCTGACCGTGCTTACTGGTCCACATATCCGTAGTCAGGTGCACCTTGCCACAGATGGCGTTGCGCAGTGCACACCTGATTTTGTCCCCTACTTGGTTGTGAAGGGAAGGGATGACTCGCCTTGAAAAGTAGTGGCGGCTGGGCACGACGTACTGTGGGACAGCCACCGCCATTAGGCCTTTAAAACTATCCGTCTCCACCAGACGGAATGACAGCATTTCAAAGGCAAGTAATTTAGAAATGCTGGCATTCAGGGCTAGGGATCGCAGGTGGGTAGGGGGTTACTTCCTCTTCCTCTCCAGCATTTGGGATATGGAGAGCTGAACGCTTCCGTGGGACATTGTGGAGATGCTTGGTGACCCAGGTGTTGGTGTTGCTGGCAGATCCTCTGTTTGTGGGGTGCCAGGTGGCACTGTCACTCCAGAGGTGGATGAAGAGGCCGCGACTGCAGCAGAAGAGGAAGCATGAGGAGCCAGAGACCTTTCTTGTTTTTTGAGATGTCTACTCCACTGCAGCTCGTGCTTTGCACTTAAATGCCTGGTCATGCAGGTTGTGCTCAGGTTGAGAACATTTATGCCTCGCTTCAGACTCTGATTGCACAGCGTGCAAACCACTCGTGACTTGTCGTCAGTACATTGTCTGAAGAACTGCCACGCCAGGGAACTCCTTGGAGCTGGCTTTGGTGTGCTCGGCCCCTTGCTGCGGTGGGCAGTAGGAGGCGTACTGTCTAGAGGACGGCCGCTCCGCTTTTGCACCCTGCTCCCTCTTCTGCTGTGCTGGTGGCTCTGTGCGACCACCGCCTCTTCCTCCGAACTACATAGGTCACTCGCATGACCTTGATTCCATGTGGGGTCGAGGACCTCATCATCCTCCATATAATCTTCCACCCAGTCTTCACCCCTGACTTCCTTGTCGGTCTGCACACTTTTGACAGCCCCAGCAGTTGGCACCTGTTTTTTGTCATCATCCGAGACGTGCTGCGATGGTCCTCCCATGTACTCATCTTGAAAAATAAGTGGTTGGGCATCGGTGCACTCAATCTCTTCCACTTCTGGGGCAGGGCTAGGTGGATGGCCCTGGGAAACCCTGCTAACAGAGTCTTCAAAAAGCAGAAGAGACTGCTGCATGACTTGGGGCTCAGATTGCTTGGCTGATTTGCAAGGGGGTGAGGTGAAAGACTGATGGACATGGGCTGCAGGTGCCAACTGTCTCTTTCAGCAGGAGACAATGTGAAGGAACTGGATCCACTGTCAGCAACCCAATCTACTATCGCCTGTACTTGTTCAGGCCTCACCATTCGTAGAGCAGCATTAGGCCCAACCAAATACCGCTGCAGGTTTTGTCGCCTACTCGCACCTGAGGAAGGGGTTTCACTTGTGCGTGTAGCTGGCACAGATCGTCTACGTCCTCTCCCTGCAACAGGAGCTCCACGACCTGGGTCACGTCCCTTATTTGACGCTCTCCTCATATTTTTCAAATTTAGGATCTTGCCCTAAATGGGTGTTAAATTAATAGTAGAATAGAACGACAGTATGTAAAGGGTGTATCTCACACGGTCTGAACCAGTGTATGCCTAAATTAAATATTTCTTTGCCCAAAATGGCTGTATTTCAAATGGCTGTATTTCAAATTCCTGATTCAAACTCCTGTATGTAAAAGGAGTATCTCACACAGTCTGAACCAGTGTAGGGCTGAAGTAAATATATCTTTGCACAAAATGGCTGTATTTCAAATCCCTGATTCAAACCCCTGTATGTAGAGGGGGTATCTTACACGGTCTGAACCAGTGTAGGCCTGAATTCAATATTGGTGCACCAAATGGCGGTATTTAAAATCTCTGAATGTAACCCATTCGTACGGTATTAAGGGTGTATCTCACAATGACATCTGCATCATAGGCTGCCAACTACATTTTTTGTGCCCAAACGAGTGTTTGTTTAACCACCTCCGGACCGCTGTACGCAGATTCGCGTTCCGGAGGTGGCAGCGCTGCGCACAATCACGCATATACGCGTCATCTCGCGAGACGCGAGATTTCGCTCCAAGCCGGCCCGCGCATGCGCATCGCGGGCCGGCAAAATTCAAAGAAGAAGTTCGTCACCAGCCTGCCAGCAACGATCATTGGCTGGCAGGCTGGCGATTTTTAAAAAATCCAATCACAAGCCATATAACAGATCATATTAGTAAATATGATCTGTTATATGGCTTCTCTGCTCCTCTGCTGGTCCTTTTCGTCGGTTGGATCCAGCAGAGAAGCAGACTGAACTGTAAGTACACCCAACACTTCACTGTAGCCCCTGATCACCCCCCTGCACCCCAATTAACCCTTTGATCACCCCTTTGATCGCCCCTGTCAATCACCAGTGAAAGGAAAAAAAGTGATCAGTGTAAACTGTCACTTTTTTTTTTCCACTAGTATTGGCTGTTAGGTTTTAGGGATAGTTTAGGCCCCTTGGTTAGGTAGTTAGCGTCAGTTAGCGCCCACCCCACCGCACCGCAGTCACTTTTATTCGCTGAATAGCGTATCGCTAATCAGCATTTGTACTTTTATAGTATCTGTAAGTGATCAAAACTGATCACGGTCAGATCTATAATAGTATTAGTGTCACTTTAGTTCGCCCTCCACCCAAAACGCAGTGTTTGCCCGATCAGGCCTGATCGGTCGCCCACACGTGCGTTCACCCACGCCCGCCCCACCGCAGTGACAAAAAAAATATATTTTTTGATCACTGCACATTCATTTTACACGCACTGCGGCGATAAAAAAATCCGTTTTGATATTTTTTATCAACCGCAGCGGCCTCCGGTACTTCGCTAGCCTCCCCTTTGTAAGACAGGCTTGCTTTTTTTCTTGGGTAGTCTCAGGGAATACCCCTAAATTTAGTAGTCCAAAATGTCAAACAGGGGGTATTCTTCTGAAGAGGCCTACAGGATTCTGACCCAGTCGGATGAGGAGTGGGAACCCTCATCTGATGAATCTAGCGGGTCAGAATATGAACCTGTGGAAAGCAGTGGCTCTCTGACCCAAAGTTCGGACGAGGAGGTGGAGGTCCCTGGCAGCACCAGGCGTACCCGGCCCCGTGTCGCTAGACCACAGGTTATGCAGGATCCGCTTCAAGAGCAGCAGAGTGGGGCTGTCGCTGCCGGATCACGTGGTGAGGCATACACCAGCAGCGCAGCCCTCCCTGGACCTAGTACCAGCACTGCCGTACAACATGGTGACGTGGCGAGCACCAGAAGGGCAGTTGAAGCTGGTACGGTGGCACGTGCACTAGTTACCCCGTCGCAGCCACCGCACAGACAGGCCCGTAGAGCCCCTAGAATCCCTGAGGTGCTGGCAAACCCTGATTGGCAGTCACCAACTTCAGCCGCACCTGTAGTTCCCCCTTTCACCGCCCAGTCTGGAGTTCGGGTTGAGACGGCTCAAATCGGTTCGGCTCTGGGATTTTTTGAGCTGTTCTTGACTGCGGAGCTCTTGGACTTAGTCGTGGCAGAGACCAACCAGTATGCCACACAATTTATATCCGCCAACCCGGGAAGCTTTTATGCCCAGCCTTTCCGGTGGAAACCAGTCCAAGTTTCCGAGCTTAAAATTTTTTTGGGCCTTCTCCTCAACATGGGCCTGACAAAAAAGCATGAATTGCGGTCATATTGGTCAACGCACCCGATTCATCACATGCCCATGTTCTCTGCTGCTATGTCCAGGGCACGATTTGAGGCCATCCTCCGTTTCCTGCATTTTAGCGACAACACCACCTCCCGTCCCAGAGGCCACCCGGCTTTTGACCGGCTCCACAAAATTCGGCCCTTCATAGACCATTTCAACCAG
This sequence comes from Bufo bufo, assembly GCF_905171765.1. NCBI lineage: Eukaryota > Metazoa > Chordata > Amphibia > Anura > Bufonidae > Bufo > Bufo bufo. The sequence goes on along the minus strand of NC_053395.1, from coordinate 58,690,776 downwards.
AAATTTGCAGATTTGTATACCCCTGAGCAAAACATCTGCGTAGACGAGTCCCTAATACATTTTACCGGGCGCCTTGGCTTCAAACAGTACATCCCAAGCAAGCGTGCCCGGTATGGGGTCAAATTGTATAAGCTCTGTGAAAGGGCCACAGGCTATACCCACAAATTTCGGATCTATGAGGGAAAAGATCAGACCCTGGAGCCGGTCGGTTGCCCTGAATACCTGGGGAGCAGTGGGAAGACAGTCTGGGACTTGGTGTCACCCTTATTCGGCAAGGGGTACCATCTTTATGTGGACAATTTTTACACAAGTGTGGCCCTCTTTAGGCATTTGTTTCTAGAACGGATTTGCGCCTGTGGCACCGCGCGAACTAGTCGCGTGGGCTTCCCCCAACGGCTTGTAACCACCCGTCTTGCAAGGGGGGAGAGGGCTGCCTTGTGTAACGAAGAACTGCTCACGGTGAAATGGAGAGACAAGCGTGACGTTTACATGCTCTCCTCCATTCACGCAGACACGACAATCCAAATTGAGCGAGCAACCCGTGTCATTGAAAAGCCCCTCTGTGTCCACGACTATAATGCGCTCATGAGAGGGGTGGACTTCAATGACCAGATGTTGTCTCCGTATTTAGTTTCCCGCAGAACCAGACTCTGGTATAAGAAGGTGTCTGTATATTTAATTCAATTGGCGCTGTACAATAGTTTTGTTCTCTACAGTAAGGCTGGGAGAACACGATCTTTCCTCAAATTCCAGGAAGAGATCATCGAGAACCTCCTTTACCCAGGAGGTTCCGTGGCCCCATCCACCAGTGTAGTTAGCCGTCTACACGAGCGACATTTCCCCAGTGTCGTTCCTGGTACCTCAACCCAACCGTCACCCCGAAAAAGATGTCGTGTCTGTAGCAGGAGTGGAATAAGGCGTGACACCCGCTATTTCTGTCCTGACTGTCCTGACCACCCTGCCCTATGCTTTGGTGAGTGTTTCCGGAAGTACCACACACAGGTACACCTAGCATAGGGATTGCATCTCCCAGGACAGGCACACAGGGCTATTAGGGCCCTTTTACTCTCAGCTGCTGCAAACCTCTCCTTTCACCTGGGATAAAGTGCATAACGTACTTCGCCACATCTTTGGGCGATTTGCGCTTTGCACATTGTCCCATGGGGAAGGAGAGGTTTTTTCTATAAAGGTAAAAAAAAAAATAAAAAAAAAAAATTACCGGTAAGTAAAAAAGTTAAAAAAAGTTAATATGTTCTGTTCTAAAGTTAATAAAGTTATTGCTTTGCGGCCTGGTTTTTTCTTTTTTGTTTTGTTTTTTTTACCTTCCAGGTGGACCAACCGATCGACCAGCTGCAGCACTGATGTGCATTCGGACAGAAGCATTGCGCTGCTGTCAGATTACACGCAAGTCGGTGTATGCGGCGCTGCAAGACGAGATTTCTCCTCTGCAGTAAAAGATATGTTTGCCGAGGCATATGAGCTGAGGAGGTGGCGGTGTTCATATACTTTGGCAAACACTTTGTATATATAAAAAAAAAAATCCCGGCAATGATTTATTCATCCACATCGATTGATGTGAATGGAGAAATCTGGTTTGCCAGGGCATACGAGCTGAAGTGGGTATGGATGTTGGGCGGAGCTCCTATGTCCTGGCAGACGCTTTTCACCTCCTTTTTCTTTTTTTGGCAGAGATTTTTTCATCCACATTGATCGATGCGAATGAAGAAATCTGTGCCGTTCATTTTTTTCTTTCAGCCCAGAGGCTGAACGGAAAAAAAAAATCTCATTACCCGTATGCTCAATATAAGGAGAATAGCAGAAACTCCTAATGCTGGGCATACATGTAATGATTGCGGAGACCCTCAAATGCCAGGGCAGTACAAACACCCCACAAATAACACCATTTTGGAAAGAAGACACCCCAAGGTATTCGCTGAGGGGCATATTGAGTCCATGAAAGATTGAAATTTTTGTCCCAAGTTAGCGGAAAGGGAGACTTTGTGAGAACAAAATCAAAAAAATCAATTTCCGCTAACTTGTGCCAAAATTTTTTTTTTTCAATGAACTCGCCATGCCCCTCATTGAATACCTTGGGGTGTCTTCTTTCCAAAATGGGGTCACATGTGGGGTAGTTATACTGCCCTGGCATTTTAGGGGCCCCAAAGCGTGAGAAGAAGTCTGGTATCCAAATGTCTAAAAATGCCCTCCTAAAAGGAATTTGGGCCCCTTTGCCCACCTAGGCTGCAAAAAAGTGTCACACATCTGGTATCTCTGTATTCAGGAGAAAATGAGGAATGTGTTTTGGGGTGTCTTTTTACATATACCCATGCTGGGTGAGATAAATATCTTGGTCAAATGCCAACTTTGTATAAAAAAATGGGAAAAGTTGTCTTTTGCCAAGATATTTCTCTGCCCCAGCATGGGTATATGTAAAATGACACCACAAAACACATTCCCCACCTTCTCCTGAGTACGGAGATACCAGATGTGTGACACTTTTTTGCAGCCTAGGTGGGCAAAGGGGCCCACATTCCAAAGAGCACCTTTCGGATTTCACAGGTCATTTACCTACTTACCACACATTAGGGCCCCTGGAAAATGCCAGGGCAGTATAACTACCCCACAAGTGACCCCATTTTGGAAAGAAGACACCCCAAGGTATTCCGTGAGGGGCATGGCAAGTTCCTGGAATTTTTTATTTTTTGTCACAAGTTAGTGGAAAATGATGACTTTTTTTTTTTTTTTTTTTTCCCATACAAAGTCTCATATTCTACTAACTTGTGACAAAAAATAAAAACTTCCATGAACTCACTATGCCCATCAGCGAATACCTTGGGGTCTCTTCTTTCCAAAATGGGGTCACTTGTGGGGTAGTTATACTGCCCTGGCATTCTAGGGGCCCAAATGTGTGGTAAGGAGTTTGAAATCAAATTCTGTAAAAAATGACCTGTGAAATCCGAAAGGTGCTCTTTGGAATATGGGCCCCTTTGCCCACCTAGGCTGCAAAAAAGTGTCACACATCTGGTATCTCCGTACTCAGGAGAAGGTGGGGAATGTGTTTTGGGGTGTCATTTTACATATACCCATGCTGGGTGAGAGAAATATCTTGGCAAAAGACAACTTTTCCCATTTTTTTATACAAAGTTGGCATTTGACCAAGATATTTATCTCACCCAGCATGGGTATATGTAAAAAGACACCCCAAAACACATTCCTCAACTTCTCCTGAGTACGGAGATACCAGATGTGTGACACTTTTTTGCAGCCTAGGTGGGCAAAGGGGCCCACATTCCAAAGAGCACCTTTCGGATTTCACAGGTCATTTTTTACTGAATTTGATTTCAAACTCCTTACCACACATTTGGGCCCCTAGAATGCCAGGGCAGTATAACTACCCCACAAGTGACCCCATTTTGGAAAGAAGAGACCCCAAGGTATTCGCTGATGGGCATAGTGAGTTCATAGAACTTTTTATTTTTTGTCACAAGTTAGTGGAATATGAGACTTTGTAAGAAAAAAAAAATAAAAAAAAAATCATCATTTTCCGCTAACTTGTGACAAAAAATAAAAAGTTCTATGAACTCACTATGCCCATCAGCGAATACCTTAGGGTGTGTACTTTCCGAAATGGGGTCATTTGTGGGGTGTTTGTACTGTCTGGGCATTGTAGAACCTCAGGAAACATGACAGGTGCTCAGAAAGTCAGAGCTGCTTCAAAAAGCGGAAATTCACATTTTTGTACCATAGTTTGTAAACGCTATAACTTTTACCCAAACCATTTTTTTTTTACCCAAACATTTTTTTTTTATCAAAGACATGTAGAACAATAAATTTAGAGCAAAATTTATATATGGATCTCGTTTTTTTTGCAAAATTTTACAACTGAAAGTGAAAAATGTCATTTTTTTGCAAAAAAAACGTTAAATTTCGATTAATAACAAAAAAAGTAAAAATGTCAGCAGCAAAGAAATACCACCAAATGAAAGCTCTATTAGTGAGAAGAAAAGGAGGTAAAATTCATTTGGGTGGTAAGTTGCATGACCGAGCAATAAACGGTGAAAGTAGTGTAGGTCAGAAGTGTAAAAAGTGGCCTGGTCTTTCAGGGTGTTTAAGCACTGGGGGCTGAGGTGGTTAACAACTGAATTTGACAGCAGTATATAAGCCTGCAATTTCACACGTGCTGATGCTCCAAGGCCTGAAAAGTGTTTTTTGTAAAAAAAAAAAAGTGTGTTTTTCAAACCCCAGAAAATGATGGGTGTATTTCTAGATTAAATTGCACACTGACTGTTGTAAATTGCCAAAATTGTGTTTTTTTGGTAACAGAAATATGAAAGATGTATATATTAAAATTGAATTTAACACTTATTTTTTATTTTTTTTTAAATAGTGTGTTTTTAAAACCCCAGAAAATTATGGGTGTACCTTAAATTGCACACTGATTAATCCAGATGTTGTAGATTGCCCAAAAAGTCTTTTTTGCTAACAGAATATGAAAGCTGTATATATTAAACTTGAATTTAACACTTGCAGATCTGGAAAATACAGTTTTTTGAAAAGAAAATAGTGTGTTTTTAAAACCCCAGAAAATGATGGGTGTACCTTAACCGCCTCCGGACTGCCTAACGCAGGATCGCGTTCCGGAGGCGGCTGATTCATTCCTCCTTCACGCGCCGTTGCATCATCTCGCGAGACGTGAGATTTCTTGTGAATACGCGCACACAGGAGCGCGCGTTCACAGGAACTGCAGGTAAACGAGCTCATCTACAGCCTGCCAGCGGCGATCATTCGCTGGCAGGCTGTAGATCAGATTTTTTTTAACCCCTGAAAGGTATATTAGACGCTGTTTTGTTAACAGCGTCTAATATACCTGCTACCTGGCCCTCTGGTGGACCACCAGAGGACACAGGCAGCTCTGTAAAGTAGCACCAAACACCACTACACTACACCCCCCCCCTGTCACTTATTGACCCCTTATTAACCCCCTGATCACCCCATATTAGACTCCCTGATCACACCCCTGTCATTGATCACCCCCCTGTAAGGCTCCATTCAGACGTCCGTATGTGTTTTGCGGATCCGCGGATCGGATCCGCGAAACACATACGGACGTCTGAATGGAGCCTTACAGGGGGGTGATCAATGACACAGGGGTGATCACCCCATATAGACTCCCTGATCACCCCCCTGTCATTGATCACCCCCCTGTAAGGCTCCATTCAGACGTCTGTATGTGTTTTATGTAGCCACGGATCCGCAAAACACATACAGACGTCTGAATGGAGCCTTACAGGGGGGTGATCACCCCATATAGACTCCCTGATCACCCCCCTGTCATTGATCACCCCCCTGTAAGGCTCCATTCAGACGCCCGTATGTGTTTTGCAGATCCGCGGATCACGGACAAAACACGGACACCACGGATCCGCAAAACATGGACACCGGCAATGTGCTTTCCGCATTTTGCCAGAACTATATAGAAAATGCCTTTTCTTGTCTGCAATTGCGGACAAGAATAGGACATGTTCTATAGGCTCTACAAAAAACGCAGTGTTCGCCCGATCAGGCCTGATCTTTTTTTGTCACAAGTTAGCGAAAATTGATTATTTTTTTATAGTTTTTTGTTTTTTTCTTACAAAGTCTCATATTCCATTAACTTGTGACAAAAAAAAAAATCTCATATGAACTCACCATACCCCTCACGGAATCCAAATACGTAATTTTTTTTAGATATTTATATTCCAGACTTCTTCTCACGCTGTAGGGCCCCTAAAATGCCAGGGCAGTATAAATACCCCACATGTGACCCCATTTTGGAAAGAAGACACCCCAAAGTATTTTGTGAGGGGCATGGCGAGTTCATGTAAAATTTTATTTTTTGTCACAAGTTAGTGGAGTATGAGACTTTGTAAGAAAAAATAAAAAAGAATCATAATTTTCCGCTAACTTGTGCAAAAAAAATAAAAAATTCTAGGAACTCGCCATGCTCCTCACGGAATACCTTGGGGTGTCTTCTTTCCAAAATGGGGTCACTTGTGGGGTATTTATACTGCCCTGGCATTTTAGGGGACCTAAAGCGTGAGAAGTAATTTGGAATCCAAATGCGTAAAAAATGCCCTGTGAAATCCTAAAGGTGCTCTTTAGAATTTGGGCCCCTTTGCGCACCTAGGCTGCAAACAAGTGTCACACATGTGGTATCGTCGTACTCAGGAGAAGTTGGGCAATGTGTTTTGGGGTGTCTTTTTACATATAACCATGTTGGGTGAGAGAAATATCTCTCTAAAATGACAACTTTGTATAAAAAAATGGGAAAGGTTGACTTTTAGAGAGATATTTATACAAAGTTGTCATTTTAGAGAGATATTTCTCTCACCCAGCATGGGTATATGTAAAAATACACCCCAAAACACATTGCCCTACTTCTTCTGAGTACGGCGATACCACATGTGTGACACTTTTTTGCAGCCTAACTGTCCAAAGGGGCCCAAATTCTAATGAGCACCTTTAGGATTTCACAGGGCATTTTTTAGGCATTTGGATTCCAGACTTCTTCTCACGCTTTAGGTCCCCTAAAATGCCAGGGCAGTATAAATACCCCACAAGTGACCTCATTTTGGAAAGAAGACACCCCAAGGTATTTCTTGATGGGCATAGTGAGTTCATGGAAGTTTTTATTTTTTGTCACAAGTTAGTGGAATATGAGACTTTGTAAGAAAAAAAAAAAATCATCATTTTCCGCTAACTTGTGACAAAAAATAAAAACTTCTATGAACTCACTATGCCCATCATCGAATACCTTAGGGTGTCTACTTTCCTAAATGGGGTCATTTGTGGGGTGTTTTGTAGAACCTCAGGAAACATGACAGGTGCTCAGAAAGTCAGAGCTGCTTCAAAATGCGGAAATTCACATTTTTGTACCATAGTTTGTAAACGCTATAACTTTTGCGCAAACCAATAAATATACACTTATTGCATTTTTTTTATCAAAGACATGTAGAACAATAAATTTAGAGAAAAATTTATATAGAAATGTATTTTTAAAAAAAAAAATTTACAACTGAAAGTGAAAAATGAAATTTTTTTTGCAAGAAAATCGGTAAATTTCAATTAATAACATAAAAAGTAAAAATGTCAGCAGCAATGAAATCCCACCAAATGAAAGCTCTATTAGTGAGAAGAAAAGTAGGTAAAATTCATTTGGGTGGTAAGTTGTATGACCGAGCAATAAACCGTGAAAGTAGTGTAGTGCAGAATTGTAAAAAGTGGTCTGGTCATTAAGGGGGTTTAAGCTAGGGGAGCTGAGGTGGTTAAATTGCACACTGACTAATCCAGATGTTGTAGTTTGCCCCCCAAAAAATTGTGATTTGCAATGTCCCAAAAGCTCAGATGCAGTGCTGGTGCACTGAGCATGCATAAAATGGCCGCCGCCGCCCACCTAACTAACAGAATTATAAAAGTTATATATTTTTTTTTTGGTCAATGGCCTCAGGGCAGGGTAAAACAATTGTGTCCTGCACCCACACAACTATTTGTCTGTAGATCGCCGAGTTAGATTCTCTCCTATGCTCTCCCTGAAATCACAAGTCCAGCAGCATCCTCTCCCTACACTTGTAACAGCAGAGTGAAGTGCAGCGCTACGTGACTCAAGCTTATATAGAGCCTGGGTCACATGCTGCTCTGGCCAATCACAGCCATGCCATTAGTAGGCAAGGCTGTGATGGCCTCTTGGGGCAAGTAGTATGACGCTTGTTGATTGGCTGCTGTGCAGCCTTTCAAAAAGCGCCAAGAAAGCACCGAACCCGAACTTTTACGGAAATGTTCGGGTCCAGGGTCCAAGAATCCTAAAGTTCGGTACGAACCCGAACTTTACAGTTCGGGTTCGCTCAACCCTAATAGTGTTCCCTGCACATCCTTGACTTTAAATAGGGTAATAAGATATACCATCCTTCTCAGGGCCGGCCTTTGGGGTGTGCGGGCTGTGCGGCCGCACAGGGCGCCATAGCAACAGGGGCGCTGGGCGGCCGACAGCTCGCAATGTAATATGCGGCAGCAGGTGAGGCGGCACTTGTGTTCTGAGTTCTCCCTCGGGGCGCCCCCTCCATCTCCCCCTCCCCTGTCTGACCTGATTCGTTCCTCCTCCCCTGTGTCTGACCTGCCTGCTGCCCCCGCCGCTGCCAATAAGAAGAGAGACGGGAGGAGGAGGAGGGGCTGTGGCCACTGCGCCACCAATGAAGATAACTGACCTGAAATACAAATACAGGAGGCGGGTGCCGGAAATCACATAGCCGGCACCCGACCTCTGTGACAGGGAGCTGCGATCAGCTGCAGTTGAGTTAACCCTTCAGGTGCGGACGGTACCTGAGGGGTTAACTGCCGCTGATCGCAGCTCCGTCACAGAGGTCGGGTGCCGGCTATTTGATTCCAGCACCCGCCTCCTGTATTTGTATAAGAAACGTTGGTGGCACAGTGCGCCCCCCCCCCAGTATAAGAAACATTGGTGGCTCAGTGGGAAGTGCCAATGACTGTTAAAAAATAATTTAAAAAAATTAACTCACCTCCTCCAGTTGATCGCGTAGCTGCAGTCTCCTGTATCTTCAGGACCTGTGGTGACGTCACTGAGCTCATCACATGGTCCATTACCATGGTGATGTATCATGTGATGAGCACAGTGATGTCACCACAGGTCCTTTGACAGGTCATGAAGAAAGAACAGAAGACGATCAATTGGAGGAGGTGAGTTAATTATTTTTTTATTTTTTAACCCTCATTGGCACTACCCACTGCACCACCAATGTTTATTATATTAGGGGGGCGCACTGTGCAAATGTTTATTATATTGGGGGGGGCCCACTGCGCCACCAATGTTTATCACACTGGGGTGTTGGGGGGGGGGGGCGCACTGCGCCACCAATGTTTATTATATTGGGTGGGGGGGTGCACTGCACCACCAATGTTTGTTATATTGGGGGGGCGCACTGCGCTCATGTTTGTTATATTGGGGGGGCACACTGCGCCACCAATGTTTATACTGGGGTGTTGGGGGGGGCGCACTGCGCCACCAATGTTTATTATATTGGGGGGGCCCACTGCGCCACCAATGTTTATTATACTGGGGTGTTGGGGGGGGGGCGCACTGCGCCACCAATGTTTATTATATTGGGGGGGGCGCACTGCGCCACCAATGATTATTATATTGGGGGGGGCGCACTGCGCACAACGACGGGTTAGGGAAATTTCACAGCAGAGTGCGCATGCGCTGGGAGCCTCGCCGGCGGTTAGGGTAGTGAAAAATTATGGGCCAGTGCACAGGTGCGGTGATCGGATGGATGTTCTCAGCAGGACACCGGCCGACACTGCGCATGCGCTGGGAGCCTCACCAGCGGTTAGGGTAGGGAAAAAGCACTGGCCCGTACGTAATTTTTCCCTTCCATAACCGCTGGTGAGGCTCCCGGTGCATGCGCAGTGTCGGCCGGTGTCCAGCTGAGAACATCCATCCGATCACTGCGCCTGCGCACTGGCCCATAGTTTTTCCCTACCCTAACCGCCGGCGAGGCTCCTGGCGCATGCGCACTCTGCTGTGAAATTTCCCTAACCTGTCGTTGTGCGCCTGCGCAGCGCGGCACACCTCCTCACGTCATGTCCGGTGCGACCGGAAGTGATGAAGGTAGGGAAATCTCACGAAGTAGGGAAGTATAACATTACACCGGCCTTTGGGGTGTGCGGGCTGGTAACTACTTGGTTGGATAGTCACCCAGCATATGCCATGATGCCAGCAACAAGCAGTGTTTTTTGTTTTTTTTTTTTGAGGGGGGGGGGGGCGCCACAAGGTTAGCTCGCACAGGGCGCCTGAACACCTAAGGCCGGCCCTGATCCTTCTGATTTAGGCTCAATGGGAAACACAGAAGAGGTACAAACATTTGCATTATACTTTTTCTGAATTTATATTTCACACCCATATTTTGGTCTACTGACCAAACTATGCCCATTTATTTATTGTTATTTTGCCTCCCAAATATATACATTTATATGTAGCTATGTATGGGACAATATTTTAGATACATTTAACACTGATTTTACTCACAGGCAACTTTAGACCTTCTTTGATCTTCCTGGAGCTGATTGTTGGCTGAGTCTGAGTTTTTTGCTTTCTTCTACGTCTTTCAGGCTTTGGTTGCCATTTAAATCATTTGCGATCATTTTGGCTAAGCAGCCTATCATTTTTTGCACTTCTTTATAGATTTTCTCCTCTCCAATCAACTTTTTAATCAAGATACGCTGTTCTTCTGAACAATGTCTGGAACGACCCATTTTCCTCAGAATTTCAGAGAGAAATGCACTGTAACCAGCAAATACATTAGCTGCCTTCCTTCCTTAAATAAGGGCAATAATTGCCACCTGTTTTTCAAAGAATGAATGCGCTCACTCATTGAACTCCACACTGCTATTATTTTGAACATGCCCCTTTCAATTAGTGATTCAATTACACAGAATCAGCAGCATGTATGTCTTAACTATTGGATTTCTATCACTCTACTACACCTGCTAGTAAATTATTTGCCATGTAGAAATATCATTTCTACCAAAAACAGTGATTGATCAGGTTAGTGATGTCTGACTGCTATTATTTTGAACACAACTGTACATCAGTATCTCCTCTGCGAATACTTCCAAGCATCTGCATCACTGCTATATTGAGGGGAAAGCACAGCTGTCTACGAATGGTTGCTGGCTTGGCTATATTCCATCGTCAAATACCAAGGCTTGCCGGACAGTCAGAACTTGACTCATAGGGAGACACTTCCAATAGGTGGCGCTAGAGAGATGGTTTTCTTTCTTGGGAGATACTTATTTGCATATTTGTTTCCCATGGAGCATTGCCAATAAGTCTCCATACCATGGAGTACTCCGAGTAAGTCTCCAAACAGGATTGGTCCTGTGAACAGCTATCGGTACAGGAGGGATGCGTTATCAGTGATTTATAGCACTGTGCGTTTAGAGAGATAACTGTCAGTCACTGATAACACCTCCTCCCTGTACCGATAGCTCTTCACAGAGCTGCAGATGTAAGTTTTACGGAATATTTTCCGATAACACTATATACCAATTCGCTCAGCTTCTCCGGCTCTATAACATGGTGCTTTCCAATTGCATTGCAATTTTTGGTGACATGTCTACTTTAAGGAGATTTAGCACCCTGCCTAAACTATTTCCAAGGCATCGCACTGAACCAGCCAGAATCCTACTCTGTACTGACGAGGGGCAAGCACCCAGAAACAGCTGGCTACCGATGGATATCTGGCTTGACAATATACCCATGTCAAATCCCAAGGCTTGTTGGAAAGTCGGATCTTGACTCATAAGGAGCCACTTCCAACAGGTAGCGATGGCAAGATGGTTCTTTTTCTTGGGAGATACCTCTTTGCATATTCACTACTATATATAACTTATCTACTGTATACGGGGTTGTTTGCTGAATACGCCGAACCAAACCCCCTCTTAATATATTTCTGCTTCCAGATTTAATCGTAAATGGTCAGGATGTCATGCCTTCAGCAGAAATAATAAGGTCAACATGATTTCAGTAGTTAGGATCTTATATTGTGTAACACACAAATACCATTATCGGTAGTAGATGATGTGTTCGCCTTTAATCTGTAGTTAGCGGTAATGTAATCCAAATGTAGAGTTTAAACTACCGTACATTTATATTCCCTGTGGCGCCGTGAACCATCTTATCTCCAAATAATAAAACAGGAAGGCTTGTACACTGTGCGCTGTTGTTTCTTAGTCTTTTTTTAACAGTACACAAAATTAACAATTTCTGATCTGTGGAAATGAGAAGGGGAACGTTTGTAGACTGGTAACTTAAAGGCTATGTAAACCTTTGGGAGCAATTCTTTTTTTATTATTGCATTGTACTCATTTTAAGCTAAAAATCATTTTTCAATTGGTCTTTATTAAAAATATGGAGCCCTTTTTTCTGTACAGAGCTGAGATGCTCTAGAAGCAGCCGCTGGATTTTCTTGCTTTTCCGTCAGTTGGGGAGCTGAGGGCTCCTTACCGCTCCTATCTGTAATTATAAACACTCATCATAACTCAGTTCTTATCTTACTGCTAAAAATGTGGCTTAAATAAGTGTTATGACCTCTTAGTAGCTTAGAGATAAGATTTATTAGATGACCACAAGGTACAAAGTAAAAGTGAAAGTACACAGTTAGAGTTAGAAAAACTGTTAACCCTTTGTGACAGAACAGCTCAATATTTTTTTTAATTAAAGGCCAATTGAAAATATGACTTTTAGCCAAAAATAAGTAAAATGCAATCAAAGCAATTAAATTAAAGCAATATAGAAAAAATAAAAATGGAGGGCACACCATACCCGTTTAGCATCCTCTCCATTCACTGCTAAGGGTCTTCTAAAAATAGGTGGCTTGGTGAATGGAGGATGGCCATGCATGTGCGTCTTGCTGTTCCTTCATGTTGGGGCCCCCTGGAGATAGGAGGGAATTCAGAGGTGGCACCCGTAGTTATCTGACATTTAAGGAATACCCCAACAAAGGGATTCCCAACCTGCTGCAAAACTACAACTCCCGGCATGCCCGGACAGCCTACAGCTATAAGCCTACAGCAGGGCATAGCAGCAGCATGGGAGCCAATAGCAGGCGGTGACGGGGACGAATCTCCCTAGCATTGCTTCTTTCACATGAGTATTGGAATCAGTCTATATTCTTACTCCAGAATACACACTGATTCCAGATGATATGCCATCCAGATTGTCATCAGTATTGCTAAAGTATTTCATCCATATTTACATGCATATTCCTACCTTCCTGCATTTTTGATGCACTCCCATAGACTATTATGGGCATACTTGGAAGAAAATACGCACAAGATTAGGACATGTTGCTGATTTCTAGTACTGACAGAACTTTAAGGCCTATGTGAACAGCCCTATTCATTTACCCTAGCAGCGGATTCCAGTACATAAAATGCACACCATATACATTACAAATACGATTGTGTGAAAGAGGCCTAAGAGGAACTAATTTCCTGCAACCCAAACTATTCCCAAAGTTAAAAAAAACACAGTAACAAGAAGCAGAGACTTATGTGTAAAATTCACGACATCTTTATTAGTACATAACATATGCAAACCACCCTTGTATGAAAAATATTATTTAGAAAAAAAATTATGTATACAACTGAAGAAGTAGTTCATCATTTCAAAATGTTTGTTGTAAGGCATGTACCAGCAAACATTAAAGAGGTTGTCCGGGTTCAGAGCTGAACCCGGGCATACCCATAGTTTCGGCCCGGCAGCCCCCCTGACTTGAGCATCGGAGCAGTTCATGCTCCGATGCTCTCCTTTGCCCTGCGCTACATCGCGCAGGGCAAGGGCTCTTTTGTTTACAATCACACATTGCCGGGCGGAAGCTTCCACCCGGCAGTGTGTTCGGTGACGTCACCGGCTCTGATGGGCGTACTTTAGCGCTGCTCTAGCCGTTCTACTGGCTAGGGCAGCGTTAAAGCCCGCCCACCAGTGCCGTCGACGTCACCGGGCTTCCTGGCAGCCCGAAGGAGAGCCCGGTACGTCACCAGATCTCCAAAAAATGCATTTCCCTGCGCAATTTAGCACAGGGCAAAGGAGAGCATTGGAGCATGAACTGCTCCGATGCTCAAGTCAGAGGGGCTGCCTGGGTGAAAATGGAGGTATGTCCGGGTTCAGCTCTGAACCCGGACAACCCCTTTAAAGGGGTTTTCCAGGACTGTAATACTGATGACCTAGATTGGTGGGGACCCTGCTGATCAGCACAGCACCATATACTGGGTAGTGGCCTTGAATGGTACTGCAGTGCTTCTCCCATTAAGGGGTTTTATGGTTATGATTTTTAAGCAAGTGCCTGCAGCAAGCCTCCTGAAACAGAAGATCCATACTTACCTGCTCCAGTCCTTGGTGCTGCCTCCATCTTCCGGTCCAGGCACTGCTTACATCCGGTTGGCCATGGGCATGATTACATGCACTGCTCTAGCCAATGACTGGCTTCAGCAGTGATTTGCTGCTTGTGGCCACATCATCGCTGAAGATAGTCATTGGCTGGAGCAGTACATGTGACCATGCTCATGCACCACTGAATGTAAACAGTGCGGGGACCGGAAGATGGAAAGACTGGAGGCAAGCAGAAGACAAGAGCGGCGTGGAGCAGGTAAGTATAAATCTTCAGGAGGCGGGCTGCAGGCACTTGCTTAAAAATCCAGAAAGCCCCTTTAAGCAAAAGTGAACAGCAATGCAGTAGGTCATCAGTATTATGGCTCATGCACACAAACGTACTTTTTTTTTTGCGGCCCGTATGCGTAACCAGTCATTTCAATGGGACCACAAAAAACAGAAATGACCCCATGTGCATTCCATATCTGTAAGTCCATTCCGCAAAAAAAAGAAAAAAAATTTGTCATCTGATATATTTTTTTTTTTTTCGCGGGTGTGGGTTTTGCGGAATGCAAAATGAGCCCTTTGGGTGGAAAAACTCCTTTAATTTGTAATCTATTTGTGAATAAAAATGCCCTTGTTACATTATAGTGTAATACATCCCTGTATAACAGGACAAAGTTCTTAAAGGAAATCTGTCACCAGGATAATCACTAATGAAGTAAAGCCATGGCCTAATAGCACTTAGTACAGGGATGGCCAACCTGCGGCTCTCCAGCTGTTGCAAAACTACAACTCCCAGCATGCCCAGTCTGCCTACAGCTATCAGTCTACAGCAGGGCATGGTGGGAGTTGTAGTTTTACAACAGCTGGAGAGCCGCAGGTTGGCCAGCCCTGACTTAGTACCTTATTTCCAGATGTGCCTTTGTTCCATCAATAGATGTTTTCATCCTCTGAAAATCCAGTTTATTTGGTATGCAAATGAGCCAGTAAGGTGCCCAGAGGGGCGTCACTCTTGCAGGAAGGAGCCCAAGCCCGCCCTCATGCTGGGAAAAGGGGGGCAGAGTTATAGTTTGAATGTGATTTAGGAGGGGTGGGCGGACACATTGTGGCAGGGGGCGTGTCTGTGCTCCTGCCTGCAAGAGTGACGCCCCTCTGGGCACCTTACTGGCTCATTTGCATATCAAATAAACTGGATTTTCAGAGGATAAAAACTTCTATTGATGGAACAAAGGCACATCTGGAAATAAGGTACTAAGTGCTATTAGGCCATGGCTTTACTGCAATAGCGATTATCCTGGTGACAGATTTCCTTTAAAAAGCACCGTATTCTTTAAACTCATCTGATTTACACACATTTCTAATAATTTAAAGGGGTTGTCCCATCACAACAACTTATCCCCTATTCAATTTATTCTGTGGATAGGGAATAAGTTGTTGTAATACCTTTAAATAGGTATTACTCTGTGCAGCACTACATAAGGGAAAGGAAAGGGATTTTTATGGAGATCAGGTAAACACGTATGTGCAGTAATATTTATTTAACCTGGCACCTGGATTCAGCAGACGACGACAATTTTACAAGACCGTTAAGGCTGATTGGCTGAGCAGTCACATAGCTGTGGTTACCTGATTAAAACGCTTTTGTTGATCCGAGGCTCCGTTTCCGAGTTATGATTCTTTTTCTTAATATGCAAATTAAACTTTTAGTACAATGAGGGCGTCGCCATTGCTCTTGCTGTACCCAAGCTCCACTCCTTTCTGTGGCCAGCTCCTCCCTGCCTGGTCCTGTCAATCAAAGCAGTGAGGGAGGGGATGGCCACAGAAAGGAGCGGAGCTCAAAGGTCTAATTTGCATATTAAGATAAAGTAGCATAACTTGAGAACGGAGCCTCGGCTCAACAAAAGAAAAGCAAGATTTTAAATCCGGTGAACCACAGCTATGTGTCTGCAAACAGATTGATAGGGAGGTCGCTGGAGACAGATTCCCTTTAAACTTTTTTCTTTACTTAATAAGCCTGCCTGCTCCCCTGAAGATTTTAAAAACTTTCCGACCACCCCTTTAATGTCATCCTGGCACTGCTAGGTCACAAATGCTGGAAAGAGACTAGAAAACAGAAAGAGAAGAAACTGCAGTTATTCTTGGAATAAGCATTTCCTGAAATAAGCAAAGGAAAAGTTTTTTTTACGAATTTTCTTTAAAAAAATCCGACACCAGACAGAAATCTTTATATTAGGACTGATTTAAGATGTGATGATGAAGACATGTAATTAGAATCTGGGTGACACGCAGCCATTCAAATGAACTTGGACGGCTCGACGTGTTATTTTAATGGATGCCTCCCAATGGAGTCGTGAAGCAGACTGCACGATCCCATACACCAGAAAAAGATATACTGACCAACCCGATGGAGACGAGGACTGCACTGATGGAGAAGCCCATCAGATACAAGTAAAGACTTCTCAAACCACTGATAGTTCAATTGGTGGTTTGAAGAGTTCCTGCATGTAAGCAGATAAAAATAATTATATCAAAGGAAATTAAATTGGTAATTCGCTGTTAATAAAACTGATGCTCCCTGATTTTTGTAGATTACTAAACCTAGCCCCCCTAAATTAGGTGTATTTCAGGCACAGATAGCGGCGAAGCGATTAGTTGCACTGCTATCTGCAACTTTGCCCCGCTCACGCCAGGTCTAAAATTGTGGGTGGTGAAGGCGACGGGTCGGCCAGTCTCATTCACCATTTTCTATGCCTGTTTTAGGTGTAGAAAATGGTCTAAAGTATGACAGCTAGGAACTGGCGCTGGATGCTCCGAAGTTATGAAGGGGCCGGAGCCTCTTCATAACTTTGGTGGATCCACCGGCAGTTTAGGGCCTTATTAAGACCGGCGTCTAAAACGGCGATCTTAATAAATATGCCCTCTAAAGTCTATTTTATTTTAAATTTAAAGGGCTTGTCCACTTTTTCTATATTGATAAGCCATCAATATCTTATTGGCGGGGGTTCAACAACCCGCACCCCAGCTCAATCAGCTGTTCTGTAGAAGCGCCGATGCACGCACTACATAGCGCCATCCATTGTGTAGTGGACGGAGCTGGTTACTGCACACATACAAGTCTAATGTGTATGGCCAGGTTAAAGGGAATCTGTCACCTATTTTGAGCATATAAAACCGTTAACATAGCAATGTGCAATAAAGTACCTTCATTCCAGCATGTGTCTTCTTTCTTTTATTCAACTTTTCATTTAGATGAAAAAGCGTTTTTTTCTGATATGCTAATGAAGTCTCAAGGTGCCCAGAGGGGCGTTATTACTCTGCTCTAGTGCCCAGTAACGCCCCCCCTGCAGTGCCCAGCCCGCCTTTCTTCCAAGCCCAGCACGCCTCCTAAGAAATAAATTTACTCCCACATCCTTGCCGAACGGCACCGCCCCCTCCACTACGTCATGTAATTTATTCACCCCACCATCCTTGCGTCCTCCTTTCTTGGCCTCCGAAATCCCGCGCAGCCACAGTATCGCTGACTGCCTGCGCTTGTACGATACTCCGGCTCCTGAGGGCTACAGCCTCAATAGTGTCACTGGGCATGCGCCGAGCCCAGTGACTTAATCAGAGCGCTGTTGCCTCAGGACCCAGGAGTATCGTACAGGCGCAGGCAGTCAGCGATACTGCGGCTGCGCGGGATTTCGGAGGCCAAGAAAGGAGGACGCAAGGATGGTGGGGTGAATAAATTACATGACGTAGTGGAGGGGGCGGCGCCGTTCGGCAAGGATGTGGGAGTAAATTTATTTCTTAGGAGGCGTGCTGGGCTTGGAAGAAAGGCGGGCTGCGCACTGCAGGGGGGCGTTACTGGGCACTAGAGCAGAGTAATAACGCCCCTCTGGGCACCTTGAGACTTCATTTGCATATCAGAAAAATCGCTTTTTCATCTAAATGAAAAGTTGAATAAAAGAAAGAAGACACATGCTGGAATGAAGGTACTTTATTGCACATTGCTATGTTAACGGTTTTATATGCTCAAAATAGGTGACAGATTCCCTTTAACCTGGCCATACACATTAGACTTGTATCCACTGAACCTACTGATTTTGGCGGGTTCGGCCGAGCATCTGATGCCTTTGGACATCTGATGTCGAGGGCAGACTAGATGGGGCAAATGGTTCTTATCTGCCGACACATTCTATGTTTCTACATAAGGAATGGGCACATTGGATGGTAACTGCCAGATCCTTTTGTTCTCAGGTGATAAGCCGCTGCCAGATTTGTCTGACGGTGGCTCTCTGGCTCTTCTCCCCATTCACTACATATGCATGCTTCACTGAGACACGTATGTATCAAAGAATTGGGAGAAATGGCTGTCGCCCGAACACGTGTTAGGCTGACAACTATCTCATGTGTATTGCCAGCTTTACTGTGGAGTTGCATAAAATCTATTTTTCCTAGTCTTCTGCATCTTTGTTTGGAAAGTGCATTTCTGTAAGGCTGTGTTCACATCTCTTCTTCAGCCACTGTTTGAGGTATTAAGTCCAGAGGATCTCCTGATGTATACCTCCATTTGAAGACTGCAACATATCCCACTGTGTAGGTAAGCATATATAGACTTAATTTGTATATAAAAAAGATATACCATGCTTTTCCTTACTGTATAGAATAGTATAGTCTAACTTTGCTATTCCATACCGCAAAAAAAAAAAAAGTATACGTCGATACCTTTGGCGTACATGCCAGAAGCTTTTACTCCAAAAGTGATGTGAACATAGCCTACGCTACAGACTTTAGGTTAAAGGGATTTTCTGAGATATTTTAACTGATAGATCAGCAGTATCTGATTGGTGGGGGTCAACTGTTTGAGACGGCACTAGCGCTCACAGTAGTGATGCGGCCTTCTCCCTGCTCACCAAGCACAAGCCGTACATTGTTTAGTGGCCGTGACTGGTATCGCAGCTCATCTGTGAGCACCAGTGCTTTCTCAAAAATCTGATTGGTGGGGGTCCTGGACCCCCACTGATCATATACTAATGACCTATCCAAAAGATCGAATAGCAGAAAAAACACTAGTTGAGAGCAGCACCAACATACCATGTAGCCTTCCTCAGGAATGCATCAGCCCATCCGTGACCCCAAATCCACAGTGGTCATTAGATCAGTATTCCAATCAAGGTTGACGGCAGCATATCCATTAGAAGATCTTTATTCATAATGGGTCCATAGAAAAATGTACAAAAAAAGCCAAAGAAAGTGCAACATTTCGACTACATAGTAGTCTTTTTAAAGCAGTCAAAACATTGCACTTTCTTTGGCTTTTTTGTACATTTTTCTATGGACCCATTATGAATAAAGATCTTCTAATGGATATGCTGCCGTCAACTTTGATTGGAATACTATACAGAGGATCGGTCATCAGTTCAAAAATCTAATAAAACCCTTTTAACTGTGCTGTTAATGGGAAAATCATTATTTTTGCATCTATATTAGCAAGTTTACAAATAATACATACTGTAATTAGGACAGAATCTAATTATTTACATAGGAATAAAATATTTGTATCAGCCGTTAGATGATGAAAAGTAAGAACAGCTACAAATATAAGAAAAATAAATATTCTCTGTAAATGCATAAATCTATAAGAATACATCAACGTTTCGCTTTCCCCTGGGAAATTGCCTCGGCGTAAGACGTGTGAATGAATTCATAAAGTTGTTTTGCTGTGTTAGGGTTCCCGAGAATCTCAGACAACCTCTCTAGAGATAGCGTTGTCAGCTCTGCTATGTTCTTTACATGATTCATTATGGCTCGACAATTTTTGGCATTGACCCCTGGCATTTTTAGAAGGAAGTCCTGAGGGCCTGGATTATATTTCTCAGATTCTGGAATGGTTTCCGAGTCAGCAGTAATAGCCATGGCGGTCGCGGCATCAGGTTGTGGCCTGTTCTGCTTCAGCTCCTCAAACAGTTCTGCGGTGGCATAAGGTGACGGACACCACAGAATACGAAGTCTAGGAAAGTGCAGAGTGAGGAGGGTGATTTTTGAGGTGATGTCATTCACAGAAATTTCCTGGTGGATTGAACTTCGAGACGTGAGAGAGAATGGCTTGTTGGGGTCAAATTCTATCAGAAGAATAGGCCGCTTGTAGTATCGGCACATGGAAACGCACTGCGTGTAGAGACGTCCATTGTTCAATGAGCCAATCAGGTCACTCACACTTTTTCTCTCTACACATATGTCTGGCGTCAGGATATAATCTCCCACTTCTAGAGTGACAGGTTCTATGTCAATGCCGCGTCTGTGGATCAGAGATGGTAACTCGCTGCGGAATTCCCTCATGTCCACAATGATGTTGTGCTGCATGTTCTTCTTCTGCTGGCCTCCTGGAAATCAAAGACAACTAGAATGACAAATCTGCATCACTCACTTTCAGGGTGCAGTACATAGGAAATAAAACCGTGCAAATACCGTGATGAACCTATAATAGGCATGCACCTCACAGTCCAGCCAACAAGAGGGCATTTGGTGGGTAATCACTGTTCCAAATTTTTGGCAATTTGCAATGAGACATTTGGAGTATACTTATGAACAGAGATGAGCAAATTCCTTGAAATTCATATTGGGTCATATTCTAACAAGTTGGTTGGAAGAATTGATTTGGGTAGGAATAAATTCGACCCAAATCAAGAGAGCTCCAACTGGCCTGAAAATTTTTGTATGACATCCAGAGGTCTCCTAGGATGTTTTTTTTTCTCTTGTAAGTAAAAAGTCATACATTTTAGTGCAAATACGACATGAGCCAAAATGTGCAACCTTTATATGCCAGATAACTGGCACAAATGATATAATCCCCTCCACAGTATGGTTATAGCTCTCTAGATGGTACATGCAGGCAGCCCATGGGTTCGTTGATTCTAGTGTTTAGTCCTCGTCTCCATGGTTACGACGACCATAAAATCCACCTGCGGTGGCCGTGCTTGCACACTATAGGAAAATCCCTAGCCTATGTGAGCTCCCATGGTCCCGGCTACCGGAGAGGCCGGTGATTTTTCCTATAGTGTGCAAGCACGACCACCTCTGATGGATTGCAGGGTGATCGTAACCATGGAATTGATCAGTGTATATTGTGATGGAAAAATAATTCTAGCGAGCAAAGGAAGCAAGATGGATAATAACAATACAGTAGTAAGTGCCTTGTGTTAACTTTCTCTACGTGATAAGTGCCACTTGCTGAAGTGAGACAACCCCTTTACGGCCGATATACACTATTGTTGGGCAAACCTGCCATTTTGGCAGGACCGGAAGACTAACGTGTATCAGGAATTCCAGACTCTCCCCTTAAAAGATGCTGTCAGGGGAAAGAAAGATTGGGTGCCTTGAATTTTAACAACCAGATAAGCTGAGGTCAGATGTGTCTGGCAGTGGCTATCACCTCTCTCCCCACTCGAAACACACACTAAGCATGTATGTGTATGGAGTCAGGAGGAAGCTATTGAAGGTGTGTAGGTGCCTTTAAACGGACACTGACAGGGCCAATAAGCATATTGAGGTATATATATGGCAGTACAGGTCTTATAATGGGTATTACAATCATCTAAGTATCCCCCCTGTCCACCTTATACATACAGTAAACTTAAGTTTTATAACCTGCTCCAACGGTCTTCAATCTGCCCAAGGGGCGGCGTTTCACCTCTCTTGCGCCCAGCCAGCCTCCCCCAACTGCCGCTTTGAAGCGCTGCCCAGCTCATGAATATTCAGTTTGCTGGGCGGCTTCTGCGGTGCCCGCTCTGAAGCGCTGCGCTTAACAGTGCCCTGCGCATGCGCCGGATCTTGTGAAGTCGGGGACAGTAAGCGCCGCCCAGCGAAGTGAATATTGATGAGCTGGGCGGCGCTTACTGTACCGGACTTAACAAGATCCGCCGCATGCGCCGGGCACTGTTAAGCGCAGCGCTTCAGAGCGGGCACCGCAGAAGCCGCCCAGCAAACTGAATATTCATGAGCTGGGCGGCGCTTCAAAGCGGCAGTTGGGGGAGGCTGGCTGGGCGCAAGAGAGGTGAAACGCCGCCCCTTGGGCAGATTGAAGACCGTTGGAGCAGGTTATAAAACTTAAGTTTACTGTATGTATAAGGTGGACAGGGGGGATACTTAGATGATTGTAATACCCATTATAAGACCTGTACTCCCATATATATACCTCAATATGCTTATTGGCCCTGTCATTGTCCCTTTAAGGTACAGCCACATAATCAGGTTTCTGGATGTAGTTTTGGATGAAAAAAAAAAGAAACAGGAGTGGACCATAAAATGTGAGTGTAAATGGACGGATACAACTTCTCTTTTTTGAATTCACTTCTGATTTTGGCTTACAAAACAGCATCAGGAAACCTGGTGATACAACTCATAGTATTTGTGCCCCCTTTGATCTAGCAGAAGCTGCGGAGTAATAAGTAGCTGAAGAGTAATAAGAGTACTTCAGCCAATCAGTAGTGCTCAGTATCACCTTATACATAGAATCACTGTGTTAGTATTACAGCGATGGAGCAACAGTGGACCCTTTGCCATGTTGATCAATTGGGGCTCACTGATCTGACCATCACTGCCTAAGCATAGGCCATACTGAAAAAACAAGATAAAATTATGGCTGCCCAACACCCTCATCAGTGAGATATTCCATTGAACTCAATAATAAATCTCTTCAATAATCTCCTAAACTGTACATAGCAGGAGCAGGAGACAGCCATAATTCCTATCATTAAGCTGCCTGTCAACTCTCGTGACGTGTCTACTTTATTAAATATTTGTATTTCCCATGAAATAATAAGAGAGCAATTTTTTTTTTTTTTTTTTTTAAGATCTCTGTATTGTGCCGTTCCTCTGTTAGTCCTTCTGGAAAGTAATGAGTAAACATCTGGGTGTGTTACCATTCTCCTCATCAATAGGACTTGTCCCTACACAGTATGACACCGTCAATCTGTTCGAAAAAATGCATGATGGGTGTGGTGGGCCAAGTTTAACCTTACGCAATACATAAAAATAGAAATTACTTTTACGGTCTGGCTCTGTTCTTTGGTAACAATGGTAACAACCAGTTATTACTTTACCGATACAATTCCAGTAGGAATAACAGAGAAACAACACAACACAGAAGTCTAAGATAAGATGTTTGATGAAGCTTATTTTATAAGGAAGACATGTTTTTACTAATATATACCAGGAGAGCAGTTAGCCACTGCACGGCTACAAGAAGGGAATTAGGGGATTTGTATATCAGTATAAGAAAAAAATAGAGAGAAACCTAGCTTTCAATGTCAGAGCTGTGTACTTGTTACCAGGGCTTCTGTTTTTTTTTATTGCTATTGTATGTCTTTGTTAATAATAACGTAAAAGAATAAAAATTTACTTTAAAGGGAGTCTTTTACCTAAACTGACCATAGAGCACTAACACCATGATCTGCATATAGTCCCCATATTGGAATGCTACTTACCGTATAGCTGTCCGTCGCTTATTTTAGCTAAAAAACACTTTTATTCAATATGTTAATTAGGTTCTGGCGGTGCCCAGGCCCCTTGTCGTTTTTCATATGAAACCCCTCCCCTTTCACCCCTCTGGCCCGCCCTAGGTTCTTCAGAAATCCAGCGCCAGCACCGTTCACAAGATTCGCCGCACCTGCGCACTTCATTCACCATTATGGGCAGAGGAACAAGAGCGTTTAATGCGCATATGCCGGCCCGTACATCTAGCCGGCCTTGTGCCTCTGCCCATAATGTGGAATGAAGTGCGCAGGTGGGGCAAATCTTGTGAACGGTGCTGGATTTCTGAAGAACCTAGGGCGGGCCAGAGGGGTGAAAGGGGAGGGGTTTCATATGAAAAGCGACGAGGGGCCTGGGCACCGGCCGCTTGAACGCCGCCCCTGGGTACCTTCAGAACCTAATTAACATATTGAATAAAAGTGTTTTTTAGCTAAAATAAGCGACGGACAGCTATAGGGTAAGTAGCATTCCAATATGGGGACTATGATGCAGATCATGGTGTTAGTGCTCTATAGTCAGTTTAGGTGAAAGACTCCCTTTAACCCCTTAAGGACCGGGCTCATTTTCACCTTAAGGACCAGGCCATTTTTTGCAAATCTGACCAGTGTCACTTTAAGTGCTCATAACTTTAAAACGCTTTGACTTACCCAGGCCGTTCTGAGATTGTTTTTTCGTCACATATTGTACTTCATGACACTGCTAAAATTGGGTCAAAAAAGTTAATTTTTTTGCATAAAAAAATACAATTTTTACCGTAAATTTTGAAAAATTTGCAAATTTCAAATTTTCAGTTTCTCTACCTCTGTAATACATAGTAATACCCCCAAAAATTGTGATGACTTTACATTCCCCATATGTCTACTTCATGCTTGAATTGTTTTGGGAATGATATTTTATTTTTTGGGGATGTTACAAGGCTTAGAAGTAAATTTTGAAATTTTCAGAAATCTTCAAAATCCCACTTTTTATGGACCAGTTCAGGTTTGAAGTCATATTGTGAGGCTTAGATAATAGAAACCTCCCAAAAATGACCCCATTCTAGAAACTACACCCCTCAAGGTATTCAAAACTGTTTTTTCAAACTTTATTAACCCCTTAGGTCTTCCACAAGAGTTAATGGCAGATGGAGAAACAATTTTGAAATTTATATTTTTTGGAAAATTTTCCAATATAATCCATTTTTTCCAGGAGCAAAACAAAGGTTAACTGCCAAACAACACTCAAAATGGGTTGCCCTGATTCTGTAGTTTGCAAAAACACCCCATATGTGGTCGTAAACTACTGTTTGGCCGAACGGTAGCACATAGAAGGAGGGGAACACCATATGGGTCTTGGAAGGCAGATTTGGCAGGACTGGTTTTGTTTATACCATGTCCCATTTGAAGCCCCCTGTTGCACCCCTAGAATAGAAATTTCAAAAAAGTGACTCCATCTAAGAAAGTACACCCCTCAAGGTATTCAAAACTGGGTTTACAAACTTTGTTAACCCTTTAGGTGTTCCACAAGAGTTAATGGCAGATGGAGAAACAATTTTGAAATTTCTATTTTTTTGAAAATTTTCCAATATAATCAATTTTTTCCAGGAGTAAAACAAGGGTTAACTGCCAAACAACACTCAAAATGGATTGCCCTGATTCTGTAGTTTGCAAAAACACCCCATATGTGGTCGTAAACTACTATTTGGCTAAACGGCAGGACATAGAAGAAGGGGAACTTCATATGGTTTTTGGAAGGCAGATTTTGCTGGACTGGTTTATTGACACCATGTACCCTTTCAAGCCCCCTGATGCACCCCTAGAGTAGAAACTCCATAAAAGTGACCCCATCTAGGAAACTACGGGATAAGGTGGTTGTTGTTTTGGGACTATTTTTGGGGTAAATTTGATTTTTGGTTGCTCTATATTACTCTTTTTTGAGGCAATGTAACAAAAAAATTTAATTCTAAAATTGTTTCTACATTCACTATTTGGTTTTGTGGAACACCTAAAGGGTTAACATAGTTTGTAAAGTAACTTTTGAATACCTTGAGGGGTGTAGTTTCTTAGATGGGGTCACTTTTTTGGAGTTTCTAGTCTAGGCTACATCAGGGGGGGCTTCTAATGGGACATGGTGTCAAAAAAAAAAAACTGTCCATCAAAATCTGCCTTCCAGAAACCATATGGAGTTCCCTTCGTTCTATGCCCTGCCGTGCGGCTATATAACCATTTACGACCACATATGGGGTGTTTCTGCAAACTACAGAATCGGGGCAATAAATATTTAGTTTTGTTTGGCTGTTAACCCTTGCTTTATTACCGGCAAAATGGATTCAAATTGAAATTTTGCCCAAAAATGGGTGTTTTGGCACAGTTTTTATTTTATATTTTTAACACCGTTCATCCGAGGCGTTTGGTCAAAAGTTATTTTTATAGCGACGACTTTTACGCACGCGACGATGCCCAATATGTATGGCTCTCAGACTTTGGAGACACTAAGCAGGCATCCTAAAACTGCGGCCCTCCAGATATTGTAAAACTACAATTCCCACCATGCCCTGCTGATGGCTGTAGGTTGTCTGGGCATGCTGGGAGTTATAGTTTTACAACATCTGGAGGGCCGCAGTTTGAGGATGCCTGCTCTAAAACTAATATTTTTTGGGGAAAGAAAAATTGTTTCCGTGTCTCCAAAGTCTGAGAGCCATAGTGTTTTATGTTCTCTAGTGGACTGTTGAGGATTATAAAAATTTAGTACTCCATGGAAGTGTGATACTCCCTGAAGCAATTTATAATGCAGAGGCCCGGATGATCGGGGCAAGTGTCACATTGAGTAGTGGTGTCCTTCCGTATCCCCCTCTTGTGACACACTCTGCACTTTTTTTGGGTTCGTCCCTTCTTTCCAGTATGGGGGACCACACCTGGAAAGTGTTGGCCAGGGACGATCCGGGCGCCTCCAATTCCCGAGGTACTCCGGCCTGCTCTTTCCCGGTCCGAAAAGATCAGGTCCTTGAGGACTGCCTCATAGAACTGGAGGAATGTCCCTGTGCTGCCAGCGCTTCGGGATAGTACAAAAGAGTTGTACATGGCAACCTGTACCAAGTAGACCGCAACTTTTTTGTACCATGCCCGGGTTTTGCGCATGGCATTATATGGCGTGAGGACTTGATCAGAGAGATCAACTCCTCCCATATACCGATTGTAGTCGACGATACAATCGGGCTTGAGGACCGTTGCCGCGGTACCTCGCACAGGGACAGGGGTGGTGCCGTTACCGTGGATTGTGGACAGCATAAGGACATCCCTCTTGTCCTTATACCTGACCAGCAACAGGTTTCCACTGGTAAGGGCACGGGTCTCACCCCTGGGGATAGGTACCTGGAGGGGGTAGGCAGGGAGGCCGCGTTGATTTTTCCGCACGGTCCCACAAGCGAACGTGGATCTGGCGGCAAGGGACCTGAACAAGGGAATGCTGGTATAAAAGTTATCCACGTACAAGTGGTAACCATTATCCAGCAGTGGGTACATAAGGTCCCACACGAGTTTCCCGCTAACACCCAGAGTGGGGGGACATTCTGGGGGTTCAATACGGGAATCTCGCCCCTCGTACACACGAAATTTGTAAGTGTACCCTGAGGCACTCTCACAAATTTTGTATAGCTTCACGCCATACCTCGCCCGCTTTGTGGGAATGTATTGGCGGAAACTGAGTCTCCCCTTGAACGCAACGAGAGACTCATCAACCGCGACCTCCCTTCCAGGTACGTAGGCCTGCTGAAATGTGGCCCCAAAGTGATCGATGACCGGCCGTATCTTATACAGCCGGTCATAGGCAGGATGACCTCGGGGTGGACATGCTGCATTATCGGAATAATGCAGACATTTCCGGATGGCCTCAAACCGGTGACGTATCATGACCATACTGTACAGTGGGGTCTGGTATAGGACGTCCCCACTCCAGTATTGCCTGACACTGGGTTTTTGGACTAGACCCATATGCAGCACGAGGCCCCAAAATGTCCTCATTTCGGCTGCACTGACCGGCGTCCAGCCACCGGGTCTAGCCAAAACTGAGCCTGGGTTTTGAGCGACGAACTGTTGGGCGTACAGATTCGTCTGCTCCACCATCAAATTCACCAGTGAGTTACTGAAAAAAAAACTAAAATAGTCTATTTCAGTAAACCCCACTGTGGGAATCTGGATTCCAGGATTGCCAGCAAAATCCGGAATCTCAGGCTCAAAGTCCACTGGGGGACACCAGCTAAGTTCATCGGCAGGGGGCTCCGGTGGACTTATTTGGTGGGCCGGGAAACCAGTACGAACCCCAGGGCGGCTCGTACTAGGGTGGGCCACAGGATCCCTAGCATGTGGGGCCCCTGGCTCCGCCTGGCGGCGTCTCCGCCGCCTTGGTGGCTCATCGTCATCAGATGATGATGAGGAGGATGCGGATGATAAAAGGAATGTGGGGTCATCCTCATCCTCACTGGGGCTCTCAGAGTCGGAGGCAATCTGGGCGTATGCCTCCTCGGCTGAGAACATCCGGCGGGCCATGGGTGTGTGTGCGTGTAGGTGTGCGTGTGTGGCAAACTTTATTATATGTGCGTGTGTGTGGGGGCAACGGGTGTTCGCGTACTAAAAAGTCCAGGCAAAAAAATGGGCAAGTGTTAGAAAAAAAAAAAGTTAAAACTTGCTGATCAGCGGTACAACGCTGATCAGCGGTCGGTGGGGTGGTGGGGCGGGCGATGCGCTAACAGTGGACGGACGCTAAAAAGTGCCGGCCAGTCAGCGCACGCAGAAAAAAAAAAAGTGGTGGTGAGGGGGGGAGGCTGGTGGGGGGTGGGGGAGGCTGGTGGGGGGGGGGGGGGGCTGGTGGGGGGGGGCAGGTGGGTAGGGGGGCTGGTGGGGGGGGGCAAGTGGCAGGAGGGGTCTGGGTTAGGGTTAGATGGAAGTTTGGAAGTTTGGAATAAAAGTACTTTTTTTTTTTTTTTTTTTTCTAACTTACTTTTCCCTTCTTTCCCTGCCTAACGGTGCCTCTCCCTCACTGACCCTAACCTACCTGGGTGGCGATGGGTGCAGGAGGGTGATGGATTCCGATTAGGGGGACACAGGAGCTGGTGCTGGACGATGCTGCACGGTCAGGGTGCTGGACAGGAAGAGGAGGGGAGAGAGGAGCGCAGGAAGTTTGAATCTCGCGCCTCTCTCCCCTGCACCAATCAGCACCCTGGACAGCGGCATTCAGCACCAGGGCCAGCACCGCCTCTCCAAATCCTCGGACTGCGATAGGTGGTGTATAATTACGCCACCGATCGCAGTCTTTTTCCGGTTCATCGGGTCACAGGACACCCGAATGGACCGGAAACGCAGAAAACCGCAGGTCTGAATTGACCTGCGGTTTTCTGCGATCGCCGATACGGGGGGGTCAAATGACCCCCCCCTGCATTGTTACGGGATGCCGGCTGAATGATTTCAGCCGAAATCCCGTTCCGATTAACCCCTGCGGCGCCGGAGTTCCGATTTTAAGTCAGGACGTACCGGTACGTCCTCGGTCCTTAAGGACTCGGGAAATAGGGCGTACCGGTACGTCCTAGGTCCTTAAGGGGTTAAAATGTTCCTGTACTTAAAGACATTTTTGATATTTCGTCGCAATATATGAAAGGTTTGATTGGTGGGGGCCTTCGCACCCTAAACTCCCACCAATCACTAAAACGAGGAGAAAGAAGAGCAGTCTCTCCTCTTTACAGAAGACAGGCTCAATAGATGGTCTATGAGTCCTTCTCTAGTCCACGTCCTATAGCAAAGAGAGCGATGTGAACTCTTTTCTCCTTGTGTTAACGATCGGTGGGGGTTACAGCACATGGACCCAAACCAATCAAAACTTTTGATATGTTGCTATGATTTATCAAAAAATGCTTTAAGTACAGATACAGTAAATTTGGAAATTCTTCAGACCCATTCACTTTTTTCACAATTTGTTATGTGGTGGCCTTGTACAAAAATAAATTCAAATTTTTCCCCATCATCCTGCACTCTGTACCCCATAATGAGAAAGTAAAAACAGAATGTTATAGAGATCTTTGCTAATTTACTGAAAAGGAGAAACTAAAATCTTGCATTAACATAAGTATTCAGACCCTTTACTCAGGACTTAGTTGAGGCATCTTCGGCAGCGATTACAGCCTCCAGTCTTCTTGGGTATGAGGCCACAAGGTTTGCACATCTGGATTTGGGGATTTTCTGCTGTTCTTCTCATGTAGATCCTCTCATGCTCTGTCAGGTCGGGGACCATCGGTGGGCAGCCATTTTCAGGTCTCTCCAGAGATATTCTATTGGGTTTAAGCCAGGGACACTCAATCACAGTAACAGAGTTGTCCCTAAGCCACTCCTGTGTTATCTTGGCTGTGTGCTTAGGGTCATTGTTTTGTTGGAAGGTAAACCTTCAGCTCAGTCTAAAGTCCAGACCATTCTGGATCAAGTTTTCACTAAGAATATCTCTGTACTTTGCTCCACTCAGCTTTCCCTCACCCCTGACCAGTCTCCCTATCCCCCATAGCATGATGCTGCCACCACCATGCCCCACTGTAGGGATGGTATTGAGCAGACATGATGATCCAGACATGATGCTTAGAATTGAGTCTGAAACTGAAAAGTTCAGTCTTGGTTTCATCAGACCAGAGAATCTTGTTTCTCTGAGAGTCCTTTTTTTTTTTTTTTTTAACCTTGCAAAGTTTTTTGTTTCTTTTACTGAGAAAAGGTTTCTTTCTGGCCACTCTGCCATAAAGCTCAGATTGGTGGAGTGCTGCAGTGATGACTGACCTTTTGGAAAATTCTGCCATTTGCACCAAAGATCTTTGGAGCTCAGCCATAGTGACCATTGGGTTCCTGGTCAAGAGAAATAGGAGGGCCCCCAAAACTAAATACGTGTGTTCATGTGAAATTTTAGTTGTTCTTTTTAATACAAACATTGCAAATATTTCTAAAATTCTGTTTTCACTTTGTTATTATGGGGAATTGAGTGCAGATTGATCGGAGAAAACATTTTTTTTCATAACGAAATGTAAAAAAAAAGGGGAAGAGGTCTGTGGACTTTCCAGATGCACTGTACACTTTAAAAAAAAAAAAAATTGGAGCCAACTTTTACAAAGATATACAGTATGATGGCATTGATCAGCGCTATTTAGGATGAATGGAAAAACATCAAAACCCAACACTTTAAAAAACGGTAGCCCCCATTTATAGACATTACCAGAAATTAGTAATATTTGTGTGGTCATCAAGCAATTATCAGAAACAAACTGTTCATTCCCCATAACTGCCTGCTCATTGGAGGAGGTGACAGCTGCATTACATACATACTGTAAGGGGAGAAGTGATGACTAATGTGATTGCTTGTTTTCATACAGATTCATTGTTTCTGGGCTACTGATCCCTGTTTTTACAGGATGATCTGCTGCCCAGAAATGAGATTTTGGGTGCTAAATTAAATGACTGCTCATCCATCAGGTAATTCGAGGCACCTTTACATTATTGTTTGCTCCGGATAACTGGACCATGTAAAATAGACCCTTACAGTTGTAATGCACTGAAATGGTTAATAATATACCTGGAGAAAACAGTTTGTGATAAGGTGACCAGATTAAAATTCTTTTTACAGAACGTGTTCTATTTGCACTTACAATCTCTTTGTTGGAAACGCGAGAGCTAAAGATCCGACATCACATTTATATGGTGAAAAATATTGGCTTAAAAATTATTTACACAACCGTGAAGGTTCCTAGTAAAGCAGCGATGGAATTTCACACTACCTACCAGCTTTACGGGTATCAGTGGCATTAGAGGCAGGAGTAACATCTCTCTGAAGATCCAAGTTTGTGTCATCTCTTCCTTCTCTTTCCTCAGGGATTACCATGCTGGCCTTCTCCCTGAAAACATACAAGACAAAATATTTTAACATTAAAGGTTATGGACGCCTTTGCGCTGATTTCCCCCCCACCACCATTTACTTCCTAAATGCAGAATTAGGGAACTTTTTAAATAGTCTTCATTAAAAATGTTTTACCATTTTGCTTTTGCAGAGTGTATGCAAGTCTTTCACCTAGCTGCTGGTGCTGCTGAATGGGAAATAAACCTGTCGGAGCATTGCTCCTGGCTTTGTTGGCTCCATCCCTTCCCTTCTCTCAGGGTTAGCAGCAGGAGGTTGCACACAGCAGATCAGAAAGTGAAGAGGACGAAGCATCAAAGAGTAGAGAAGGAGGGCAGTTTGCAAGGGAAGAATCACATATGCTGTGTATAACAGGGTTTGGGAATCACACACGCCTCAGCATCAGTCGGTACAAGGGATAGGAGATCCCTTATGGCTTGTAGAAAGGAAAATGAAGCTGTGCCTAGTGAAGGCAGTGGCATTCTGGACACACACATCTCACATCCAGCATGTATTACTGGGAGGAATACATCCACATCCGAACTAAAACTAGGAGCAGGTTGAAAATTGAATATCAGGGGGTCTGAACATAAATAATGTAATAAAGATTGCAGATTGTATTTCTCTACTCTACTTTAAAAGGGCATCTGTCAGCATTTCACATGCTAAAATTCAACATGCCCGATCTGCACTTTCCTGGCATCTGCAGTAGGGGGGGAGAGTTTGGGACACTCCAATACACATTAGATGTTTTAGCATCTTCCTTTATCTCCATTTACTCTACCCCAAGTCTACACTCACACGACAGTGATGGATGGACGTGACGGATGTTTTCTTTAATGGCCGTCACATGTCCGTTTTAAGATCAATGGTAGTCTATGGGGTTATTCACACGTCCGTTTTTTGACAGCCCCCATACAATTGAAGGGGGCGGTTTTAACGTCCGTTTCTAAGAAAGGCATCAGTGAAAAAATGTCTGTTACTAATGGACCATTGTGTGAATGTAGTCAAGACAAGTTTCCCTTGGTTAGTAGTCACACTGTTACCTAATCAGCTTCTCAAATGCTTCTTTTTCCTTCCTGAGTGACGTGAGGTATCTCTGCTCTTCTGTGGATCCACCATAGACAAGAAAATAAACTCTAAAATTTAGAAAGATTTAAAAAAGTTAATATAAAATAAAAATGGGAAAATAAAATACCACTTTCAGTCACAAAATAATATTCATTAAAGGGGTTGTCTCATTTCAGACACTTACTAATATATTGTGATTGTCCATATTGTCTCCTTGGCTGACTTGATAAATTTTTCCATCCCATTATACACTGTTCGTTTCCAGGTGTTACGACCATGCTTGCACACTATAGGCAAAGGAACCGGCCTTGCTGGTGGCCGGGACTGTGAGAGTGTGCACAGGCCGGCGCTTTTTCCTGCTGCTGAATTACAGGGTGGTAGTAACCCCTGGAAATGAGCAGTGTATTCAATGAAAAAATTCATCAAGCCAGCAAAGGAGGCAATATGGACACTTATATTACATTAGTAAGTGCCTTGTCTACATGATAAATGCCATTAGCTGAGGTGAGACAACGCCTTTCACCACCTAACTGTTCCGCCCGAGCTGAGCTCTGGCAGAAGGTTGAGAAGAGAGGGCTTCTTTAGATGCCGATATCTCCTCAATGGTAGCAGCTAGAAACATGTAACTGGTCTTGTTTGAAAGCTGGCAGCTAAAGTCCAAGGAGATATCACAGTTAGAAATAGAGTCGGAAATAATTGCTGGTAAAAGCATTCACAGCATCCCGATTTCTAACAGTGATATTTTCCTATGTACTGAAGAGAATGCGGTCATTCTGGTATTGTATGAAAGCTTGAAATGTCCAATACAAACCCATATCTCTAGCAGGTACCAAAGTAAGGATATGAGCAGCTAAAGAAGCTGCCCCCCCCCCAATTCCATGCTAGTCCACTTTCACACTTGCGTTTTGGCTTTCTGTTTGTGAGATCCGTTCAGGGCTCGCACAAGCGGTCCAAAACTGATCATTTTGCATTCTGAATGGAAAAGGATCCGTTCAGAATGCATCAGTTTGCCTCCGTTCCGTCTCCATTCCGCTTTGGAGACAGACACCAAAACGCTGCTTGCAGCGTTTTTGCATCCGTCTGATGAAACTGAGCCAATCTGGCACAATAGAAAACGGATCCGCCCTCCATTGACTTTCAATGGTGTTCAAGACGGATCCGTCTTGGCTAGGTTAAATATAATACAAATGGATCCGTTCAGAACGGATGCAGACGGTCGTATTATGTGAACGGATCCGTCCATGACGGAGCCGCACAAAACACGAGTGTGTATAAGTAGCCTTAATCTGGAGGAGAATGTGTCTGGAGGAGAATGTGACATTATCATCACTGTACTGACCCACATAATAAAGTGATGGTATTTTTACTACACAGCGAGCACCGTAAGTAAATTCCACAAAATAATGTAAAAAAAACTGTTTATCTTCCCCCTAAAATAAAATAATAAAAGTTATTTAATACACTATATATAGCCCAAAATAGTTCCCCAAAACCTACAACTAATCCCGCAAAATAAAATAAAATTATATATAAATAAATAAATAAATAAAAAAGTTATGACTGCTGGAACAAAGGGGGAATATATTATTGGTCCTTAAAGGGGTCCTCCATTTTCACCCAGGCAGCCCCCCTGACTTGAGCATCGGAGTAGTTCATGCTCCGATGCTCTCCTTTGCCCTGCGCTAAATCGTGCAGGTCAAAGGCATTTTTTGGAGATCCGGTGACATAACCGGGCTCTCCATGGGGCTGCCAGGAAGCCCGGTGACTACACTGATGGGCGGAATTTAGCGCTGCCCTAGCCAGTAAAACGGCTAGGGCAGCTCTAAAGCCCGCCCATCAGAGCCGGTGACGTCACCGAACACACTGCCGCCCGGCAGCGTGTTATGATTAACAAAAGAGCCCTTGCCCTGCGCGATGTAGCGCAGGGCAAGGGAGCCCATCGGAGCATGAGATGCTCCGATGCTAGCCTCAGGGGGGCTGCCTGGGTTAACATAAGGGTATGTCCGGGTTCAGCTCTGAACCTGGACAACCCCTTTAAGGCTAAAATTAATTATGTCACTATGGGGTGTGGTAATGTGAACAGGAAAGTATATGCTAAAGTCCTGGAAAGGGTGTATATCTCACCCAGGTTACTCAACTGGGTGAGGTAAGTAAGATCCAGAATGGTGCTGGCTTCAGCAAATATACAGTAGTTGCTGAAGCTATTTTCTTTAGTAGTTTATGGGCTGGATTTTATTGGACTGGTGAAGGTAAGCTTGGGTAGAGGGACATCCCCAGTCCACCCCATTCCAGGGCATGTTTTCCCCTAGCCTGAGGGATCTCCAGGTGTAGCCATCTGCGATCATTAAGGGGAAATAAATGAGCAGAATTTGTTTTAGGTTTTTGTTGCCGAAAGTGTAAAGGCTATTTACAGTCAGAGCCATAAATATTGGGACATCGACACAATTCTAACATTTTGGCTCTATACACCACCACGATGGATTTTAAATGAAACTAACAAGATGTGCTTTAACTGCAGACTGTCAGCTTTAATTTGAGGGCATTTACATCCAAATCAGGTGAACGGTGTAGGAATTACAACAGTTTGCATATGTGCCTCGAACTTGTTAAGGGACCAAAAGTAATGGGACAGAATAATAATCATAAATCAAGCTTTCACTTTTTAATACTTGGTTGCAAATCCTTTGCAGTCAATTACAGCCTGAAGTCTGGAACGCATAGACATCACCAGATACTGGGTTTCATCCCTGGTGATGCTCTGCCAGGCCTCTACTGCAACTGTCTTCAGTTCCTGCTTGTTCTTGGGGCATTTTCCCTTCAGTTTTGTCTTCAGCAAGCATGCTCAATCGGATTCAGGTCAGGTGATTGACTTGGCCATTACATAAGATTCCACTTCTTTCCCCTAAAAAACTCTTTGGTTGCTTTTGCAGTATGCTTTGGGTCATTGTCCATCTGCACTGTGAAGCGCCGTCCAATGAGTTCTGAAGCATTTGGCTGAATATGAGCAGATAATATTGCCCAAAACACTTCAGAATTCATCCTGCTGCTTTTGTCAGCAGTCACATCATCAATAAATACAAGAGAACCAGTTCCATTGGCAGCCATACATCCCACGCCATGACACTACCACCACCATGCTTCACTGATGAGGTGGTATGCTTAGGATCATGAGCAGTTCCTTTCCTTCTCCATACTCTTCTCTTCCCATCACTCTGGTACAAGTTGATCTTGGTCTCATCTGTCCATAGGATGTTGTTCCAGAACTGTGAAGGCTTTTTTAGATGTCGTTTGGCAAACTCTAATCTGGCCTTCCTGTTTTTGAGGCTCACTCAATGGTTTACATCTTGTGGTGAACCCTCTGTATTTACTCTGGTGAAGTCTTCTGTTGATTGTTGACTTTGACACAAATACACCTACCTCCTGGAGAGTGTTCTTGACCTGGCCAACTGTTGTGAAGGGTGTTTTCTTCACCAGGGAAAGAATTCTTCAGTCATCCACCACAGTTGTTTTCCGTGGTCTTCCGGGTATTTTGGTGTTGCTGAGCTCACTGGTGCGTTCCTTCTTTTTAAGAATGTTCCAAACAGTTGTTTTGGCCACGCCTAATGTTTTTGCTATCTCTCTGATGGTTTTTTTTTTTTTTTTCAGCCTAATGATGACTTGCTTCACTGATAGTGACAGCTCTTTGGATCTCATCTTAAGAGTTGACAGCAACAGATTCCAAATCCAAATAGCACACTTGAAATGAACTCTGGACCTTTTATCTGCTCATTGTAATTGGGATAATAAGGGAATAACACACACCCGGCCATGGAACAGCTGAGAAGCCAATTGTCCCATTACTTTTGGTCCCTTAACAAGTGGGAGGCACATATGCAAACTGTTGTAATTCCTACACCGTTCACCTGATTTGGATGTAAATACCCTCAAGTTAAAGCTGACAGTCTGCAGTTAATGCACATCTTGTTCGTTTCATTTCAAATCCATTGTGGTGGTGTACAGAGTCAAAAATGTTATAATTGTGTCGATGTCCCAATATTTATGGACCTGACTGTATTTCTGCTGTTTGTGCCACAATAAAGTGGAACCTGATTTGAACTTTATCCTGTTGTCTGCACCAGAATCTGTCACCGCCGACCTGCTTCAGAGAGCAATCCCTGACAGGGGTTAAAAATGCATTTGTGTCCCCTGAGTTGTGCGTCAACAAGATTTATTGCAGTCACACATTAAAAATCTACAATTAAAAAAGTGAAATTTTTTGGATGGTTTTTCCAATTTTAAGGGGACTGTTAGGAGGTTACATTGAAGCTCCACTTAAGTCCAAATTGTGAGACCTGTAATCCTCGTATACATCTGAATGGATGCCATCAGCATGAACTACAGTGTACATCAGCAAAAAGCAACTCCTGCTCTTGTCCCCATGCCTAACACAAGCCTTGAATGTTGGTCAATGAATGGTCTGCTGGACTAACAGGGTGTTACAAATTAGAGCAGTTTTGCATTTTCAGTTAGATAATACATAGCTTGTAGCTGAAGCTCTACTTCACAAGGAAGTACACCACTATAAATATTCACAACCCTTAATGACCTTAATTCTCATAAATACCTTAAAGTCTTTTGCATGCTTGCCCTGTATATCTCAAGCTGTCGCACAAAGCTGAGATCTGCATCATATAGGACAACGTATCTTGGATCCACTTCATGCAGTACCCTGGTAAGTGCATAGGGGTCAGTGCAGCCTTGCAAAGGATGGATGACAGTGAGGGGCTCCTTCAAGACACCGTAATAACAGTCTGAAGGCAAATTCAACTGCAGGTCTTCATAGTTCGGTTCTTCTACACCGCTCTCTATGCTCATACTTTCCTCTCTATCCTGATCTTTGACATCATCTTCCTCCGCTTTACCAATCATCTGTGTTAAAGTCAGTTCAGTCTTCTTTAAATTTCTTTTCTGATTACTTGTGCCTTCTTTTGTCGTCTTTGCACGAGCATTTTTCCCACTTGTACCTGAATCCTTCTTCTTGACAGTTTTTCGGTTCTTCAGCCACAGTTCAGCAGCTTTTTCATCTTTCCCAAAGGTTTTGTTGTACAGCCTCATCAACAGTGCTTCGGCCCCCACTGCAATATATTCTCTCAGCTGAGCACAGGTACGATCATCGCTGGCACAAATCAATACACGGCCTGACAAGAAAAGAAAATGAACAATATCGTAGTTATGCAAGATGACCAGATCCTACTTAAAATTTAACTGTAAGAAAAATATGAATGAGTTTATAACTTCGAAAGACTCAAAGCCTTTAAAGGGTTTTCCAGGATTTTACTATTAATTATTTATCCTTTGGATAGGTCATCTGATTGGAGAGTGTTTAACACCCGAGACCCCCGCTGCCTTCTCCTTACTCACCAAGCACAGGACCGTACATTGTATAGCGGCTGTGCTTGGTATCGCAGGTCAGCCCTATCCACTTAAATGGGACTGAGCTGCTCCTAGGCCGCGTGACCGATGAACGTGTCGTCACTCAGCCTAAGGAAAAGCAGAGAGAAGGCCATGGCGCTACTGCCTGCGCCTTTGCCTTATCGAACATCGGACCGGCTGGGGTCCCAGGTGTCGGACCCCCACCGATCAGATACTAATGACCTATCCTGAGGACAGTTCATCAGTATATAAATCTTAGAAAACCCCTTTAGGAGTTTTCCAGGAAATGGTATTGGTGACCTATCCACAGGATAGTTAATCAATATCACATCGGAGGGGGTTTGAGTGCCAGCACCCCCGCCAATCAGCTGTTTCCGGAAGCTGCGGCTGTCACCGGCGCTCTGGTGAGCCCGGCAGCCTCCTGGGCGCTTACCAAGCACAGCGTCATACATCATATAGTGGCTATGTTTGGTATTTGGTATGACCAATATACGGTGACGTCTCATGGCCTAGGAAGAGGCCGTGGGATTCGAGGAGCGCTCCACCTCTTATAACAGCTGATCGGTGGGGGTCCCGGGTGTTGGACCAACACCAATCTGATATCCTGAGAATAGGTCAGCAATATTAATTCTTGGATAACCCCTTTAACCTTTTTCTTTAACAC
Source organism: Bufo bufo (assembly GCF_905171765.1). Lineage (NCBI taxonomy): Eukaryota > Metazoa > Chordata > Amphibia > Anura > Bufonidae > Bufo > Bufo bufo. The sequence continues at coordinate 58,652,299 of NC_053395.1, read as the reverse complement.
ATAGTTTAAATGACCAATAAAATAATTTTATAATAATGTTTCTGTAGTTTTTATACTATATTACACCTTGAAAATTCTTCTTTCTCCAGGTTGTCTGAGTGGGCAGTCTCGTCCTGGTGACGCTAGTGCTATGCACAGCATATTGAAACAAGTCTGCTCCTCCTCCCCTCTCACAGCATGAAGTGAGAGAGAGGCCGCAGCTGCATTCTCCTCTTCTAGGTCTTCTATTTACTGCATTACTCTAAATAGATATTTTGACCCATTTTGGTTAACATTTTTTTAAAAAATTTTCAATGTCACTATCTATATTAAAAATGTATATAATCTTGCAATTTTCACACAAGCCACTAGGCCTAAAATAGGTTAAAGGGTTTGTGCAGGGGTTTTATATTGATGATCCTCAGAATAGATCATTAATATCAGATCGAGGGGGGTATGACATCCGGCACCTGAAGATAGGTAATATAGTAATATAGTAAATAAGGCCGAAAAAAGACATTTGTCCATCCAGTTCGGCCTGTTATCCTGCAAGTTGATCCAGAGGAAGGCAAAAAAAAAACTGTGAGGTAGAAGCCAATTTTCCCCACTTTAGGGGAATAAAAAATTCCTTCCCGACTCCAATCAGGCAATCAGAATAACTCCCTGGATCAACGACCCCTCTCTAGTAGCCATAGCCTGTAATATTATTACGCTCCAGAAATACATCCAGGCCCCTCTTGAATTCCTTTATTGTACTCACCGTCACCACCTCCTCAGCCAGTTTGGTTGGGTGGGTGGGAATTTTTATATATATTTTTTTTCCGTTCAGTATATAAAAATGAAAAACTTGATTTGAATGCCTTGTACAATTGGCCACAACATGATGTAATGGCGGTCACTGTTGACCTTTATTATTGTATTGAGCATATTGTTCCCTTTTCATGTGCTTAATGAACAGATGGATTCTGTGACTATCTTTGTAACTGCTTTATTCTTTGTTACCAAGAAATTGTACAAGTATTCTTTGTTCTGTGGAACATCGTTAATAAAAACTATCTGATTTAAAAAAAAGATCTCCGCTCAGTTGTCTTTTTTCTAAAGTGAATAACCCTAATTTTGATAATCTTTCAGGGTACTGTAGTCCCCCCATTCCAGTTATTACTTTAGTTGCCCTCCACTGGACCCTCTTCAGCTCTGCTATGTCTGCCTTGTTTACAGGAGCCCAGAACTGTACACAGTACTACATGTGTGGTCTGACTAGCGATTTTGTAAAGTGGTAGGACTATGTTCTCATCACGGGCATCTATGCCCCTTCTGATGCAACCCATTATCTTATTGGCCTTGGCAGCAGCTGCCTGACACTGGTTTTTGCAGCTTAGTTTGCTGTTTATTAAAATTACTAGATCCTTTTCCATGTCAGTGTTACCGAGTGTTTTATCATTTAGTATGTACGGGTGACTTGCGTTATTCCTTCCCATGTGCATAACCTTACATTTGTCAGTGTTAAACCTCATATGCCACGTATCTGCCCAAGCCTCCAATCTATCCAGATCCCTCTGTAGTAGTATACTGTCCTCTTCAGTGTTAATTACTTTACACAGTTTAGTGTCATCTGCGAAAATTGATATTTTACTATGCAAGCCTTCTACAAGATCATTAATAAATATATTGAAGAGAATAGGGCCCAATACTGACCCCTGAGGTACGCCACTAGTGACAGTGACCCAATCTGAGTATGTACCGTTAATAACCACCCTCTGTTTTCTATCATTGAGCCAGTTACTTACCCACATACAGACGTTTTCTCCCAGTCCGAGCATTCTCATTTTATATACTAACCTTTTATGTGGTACAGTGTCAAATGCTTTGGAGAAGTCCAGATATACGAAATCCATTGATTTGCCGCTGTCAAGTCTAGAACTTACCTCCTCATAGAAACTGATTAAATTAGTTTGGCATGACCGATCCCTCGGTCATCAATATAAAACCCCTGTATAACACTTTTAAGACTTCCTGTCTTTTGGAAGCAGCTACATGAGCCATAGAAACAATGGACAGGAGCTAACCCCATTGACTTCTATTGGAGAGTATTCTAGGCATGCTCTGTGCCCTGTGCAAAGGTCAGGGTGTAATAAAAATAAGCTGTGATATCACCAATTGTGAATGGTGAGTACTGTGTTATCTACTGTATACAGGGGTGTTACTGTCATTGTAATTCTGCCTGTGGTGATAATGTGATGGCTACTGAAATGTTTCCTATACAGAACAGGAAATGATGACCTATTGTTAGACTATTCCTATTAACGCGTACTTGAGTTTTCAAAAGAAGTTTGCATAATGGCTGTGCTTCTTTGTACAATCAAGGAGCAGGTCATGTTTGGGCTTCTCTAATGTCTTTCAGCCATATTATTCCCTGTATCAGCTGCACAACTAGATGCATTTCAATCAAAAGCAGGGGGTGTATCGCTTCTGTGAAATTTGCTAGCACTGTACAGCTGTGACGTCCTTTTCTTTACTTCCCATTAAGTTGGCTTTCAGCTCTGGAGCTCTCAGAAGCAGTTCTTTTATCAGGCTCATGATTTCAGTTAGCTCTGACACGCCATTTCTGTGAGACGTCTTCTCAGTCTCTGTTACTATTGAATTACCTTGCCTGACAAAAGGCCGTGGACTGCAATTTAGATGCAAGTGAGACCCCTAGTGGCCATGGCTTTTTTTTAAGTGGATACAGACATATTTATTAAATCAAGTGATTAAGAAATGTGCTAGTTACACGATTTTATATTAAATAATATTTTTTTTTATATAGTGACATGGGAAAAAAAAAAAAAACAAAGTGATCGGTAACATGGTAACAATAGGTAATTCCTGATGACACATTCCCTTTAAGAACATTTGAAGCAAGCCTTCAGACAGGTAAGGGGAGAAGCTGCTGGAAGAGTTTTTAAAACATACATGTTTACTACTGATTTATAAAAAATAAAAAAAATAAAAAGGTGAAATTGGGAATTCATGCAGTGTGACATGTATGTCCAATACTTGTTTTGGACAGTGTTAACCAAAATTATTTCCTGCAGTGATTGTTACCACTACAATCACTGCGTGGAGGTGGCAACCACATAAAAGATATGAATATAGGCAGATTTTGCTATATTTTGTAATGTTAAAGTGGTTTTCCCAGACTTAAATATTGATGACCTGTCCTCTGGATAGGCCATCTGTATCTGATCGGTGGGGGTCTGACACTCGGGACCCCCGCTGATGAGCTGCTTGAGAAGGTACCGCAGTAGTGCTGCAGCCTTCTCTCAGCTTTCCCTAGGCCAAGTGTCAACACGTTCATCGGTCACATGGCCTACGAGCACTCAACCCCATTGAAGTGAATGGGGCTGAGCTGAGATACCAAGTACAGCCGCTACACAATGTACAGTGCTGTGCTTGGGGAGCTGAGAGAAGGCAGTGGCGCTCACAGGAGCAATGCCTTTTTGAACAGCTGATCGGCGGGTGTCCCGGGTGTTGAACCCCCACCGATCAGATACTGACAACCAATCCTGTCAATCGGCCTATTACACAAGCCAATGCACAGTGAATGGGGAAGAATGATCATTACCACAGTCATTCCTCTTTCATTTAGTTATATTGATTATTAGCAGCATATGTGCTGCCGATAATTGTACATTCATCCTGATATAATATGCAAATCAGCCAACAAATAATGGATTCCATGTTTATCGGCTGATCGGCGGCACGATTATAACGGCCAGATATCAGGAATGAGCGTTCCTATGAACACTTCAGTAGTAATTGTCCCGAATATTGTGCGGTGTATTATGGGCTTAAAGGGATTACCAGGTAAATATGGTTTTAAAAAGTTCCTGCAGCATAGCCCCTGAAACCGAAGAGTTATACTTACCTGCTCCCTGTCGCTCCGGTCCTCCACATTGCCCCCGCTGCTTCCATCTTCCAGCGCTGTTTACACCTGGCAGTGTATGGACATAGTCACATGCACGTCTCCAGCCAATAATTGGCTTCAGAGGTGATGTGGTCACAAGCAGCATGTCACTGCTGAAGCCAATCATTGACTGGAGCCACGTATTTGACCATGTCCATGCATTGTCAGGTGTAAACAGCGTAGAGACCAGAAGATGGGGCAGTGCGGAGGACCGGAGCATCGTGGAGCAGGTAAGTATGAATCTTCTATTTCAGGGGCTATGCTGCGGGAACATGTTGAAAAATAATTTTTACCAGAAAAACTAGGAAAAGTGGTGACATTTCCTTCCATTCTGTCTCCTATTCATAAAGCAATGCTTTCCTTTACTGTAGAGGACGGCACTCACTGGTTATTACCGCTTCCTGCCCCCCAGTTATAAGTGCCCTACAATACCAGTAAGCACTTTACCTTACTAGCGGGAAGAGCTGACCAGGCCTGAAGAGACCTTAATGAACCAAGACATGTTGGTTCAAACGGTTGTAACTTTTTTTATTTGCTGGACTACCAAAATAATTTTTGTGACAGACAGGGTTTTATAATTAATTTTTTTATTTTATTTTGGGGGAAACTGTACAAAATATTTTAGAAAAAACAAGATTTTTGTATAACTTACCAGTAAAATCTCTTTCTCGCTCTTTCCTTGGGGGACACAGAAGACCTTGGCTATAGCTCATCTCCCTAGGAGGCGTGACACTAAGTGAAGACTGTTAAGCCCCTCCTCCACAGCTATACCCTCAGCCTGGAGAGAGAGACTGCCAGTTGCGTGTCCAAGTAGTGAGAAAAGGCAAAGTCCAACAAGGAACCAACAAGCCAATTACCCAACGGGTAACAAAAAACTCGGAAACCGTGCAGAGAAAAACAATGAATGGGTGGGTGCTGTGTCCCCCAAGGAAAGAGCGAGAAAGAGATTTTACTGGTAAGTTATACAAAAATCTCGTTTTCTCGCCCAGTTTCCTTGGGGGACACAGAAGACCTTGGGACGTTCAAAAGCAGTCCAAAAGGGGGAGGGACCACAGCACCAAGGTGAAGCACCCGAAAGGCATCAATGAACCGCCGCCTGCAGACCCAGGCGGGCCAAGGCAGCATCTGCCAAAGCCAGAGTATGCACCCTGTAGAACTCGGTAAGGCGTGCAAGGAAGACCCGTGGCCGCCTTGCCCAAATGCATGGCCGAAGCCCAATGCCTCCGGCCCAGGAGGCACCGACCGCTCTGGTGAAATGAACGGTGACACCAAAGGCAGAATCCTGCCCTTGGTGCGGTAACCTCAGCAATAGTCAATCTGATAAAGCGGAGGAAAAACCACCCTGGAGTCCGTCAACCCTATGCACGGACCTCCTGGAAACCCAAGAGGCCGAACGTCGACAAGAGTCGGAGATCTCCAAGTAAAAACGGCAAGGCCCAAACAACGTCCAAATCGGTGAAGTGTTATAGCGAAAGGCAAACACCACCTTCAGAAGGAAGGAAGGAAGAAACGGGATGTAGAACAGCCCTGTCCTGGGAAAAGACAGAAGGCTCGGAACAAAAAGGGGCCATTCAGACACCCGTCAGAGGCACGACTGATATGGAAACACAACCGTACAGGACAGAAGGGGTAGAGAGAACTTCTGTAACGGCTCCAAGGACAAAGATTGGAGCGCCGAGAGCTCAGTATGTAGTCCCCAGGGCGGTACCGAAGGACAGTACAGAGGAACCAAAGAGCCACTCCGAGGAAGAAGGACTTGACAGGCCCAGAGGGCCGGGGAACGCTGGAAGAGGAAGAACAGCGCAGACACTTGACACCTCAAGTAAAGGAGTCCCAGTCCCAGGTCCAGGCTGGACTGGAAAAAAGACAGAACCATGGGGAGAGAAATTCAGAGTGGGGAATGCACAGCTTCCCACAGAACCCCAGACAAAAAAACCCTAAGTCTTACGACAGATCCTGGACCAAACACAGCCAGGAGCGGACAGTAGCAAACCCGCTGGAGTCGCCTGGCAAGCGGGCGAAAACCCAATGTGATCAGGCGCAGACCAGTAACACGGGCAGAAGGGTCGACAAAAAAACTGGTCCCGTCGGCCCTCGAGCAACGTTGTCCCGTATCCACCCGAGTGGGGGAGCAGAAGGACAGACGGAAAGGACCCAAAGGATCCGCCAGATGCCAGGACAAGACAAGGCTAAAGTCCATGCTGATGTAGCCACGTTGTACAGTCCCGGTGAGGGAGATCAAAGGACAATCTGGACCGAAAGGTAGTCCCCCCAAGTTACCGAGAAGGTAAGTCTACCGCAGGACCATTGTCTTAGAATGGACCACGCAATCTGCACTCAGCGGGAGGACAGAACACGGTAGACTCGGTAAATAGGCACACAGCTAATACAGCCAGTGTGAACAAGGGAGACAGTACCAGGCCAAAAGGAACACCGGAACCATCCACATGAACAACCATGCTCTCCCAGAAGGGAGGACAGTGAAAGAACAGCCTCTGAAGTCTGGCGGGGCAGAAGCCACATCAGAGTGATCTGTACCAAGCGGGAGCCAAACAGAGCCGGCGATAAGGTAGTCGAGACAGCCCCTGGCTGGCAGCGAATCCAGCGAGAGTGCGTACACCGCCCACGGAAGCGGGGTCATGCCTATGGATCCAGTGACAGTGCAAGTACCCTGCCATGTATGGGGTACATGCACATGGCCAGCAACGTACCTGCGAGAAAACATGTATGTATGCTGCCTGAGGGAAGGAGGCATACCCAAGGCCGGCAGCGAATCCAATGAGAGTGCAGCATACCGCCTATGAAACATAGCACATAACATAGTACATAAGTACATCATAGCACATCAGTGAGAGTGCAGCATTCCGCCTATGGAAGGGGGTCGTGCACATAGCCAGTACCGTATCCGGTGAGAGTGTAGTATTCCGCCTAAAAAGGTGGTCATGCACATGATCGGCAACAGATCCAGTGAGAGTGCTGCGTTCCGCCCATGGAAGGGGGTCACGCACATGGCCGGCAGCGAATCCAGTGAGTGCTGTGTTCCACCCATGGAAGGGGGTCATGCACATGGCCGGCAGCAAAATCCAGAGAGTGCAGCGTTCCGCCTATGGAAGGGGGTCGTGCACATGGCCAGCACCGTATCCGGTGAAGGTGCAGTATTCCGCCTAAGAAGGGGGTCATGCACAGCCGGCAGCCAGGGAGAGTGCAGTATCCCGCCTAGGAGGGGGGGGGGAATGCACATGGCAGGCACCATAACTGGAGAGATGATGAATGCTGCCTACGGAAGGGCCGCATGCACTTGGCCAGCGCCGTATCCTGGAAGAGGGCAAGAAAACCGCCTAAAAAGGGAAAATGCCCTAGCAGCGACACAGGCTGGGAGCGCAACACCATGCCGCCTGTGGAAAGAGGTCATGCAGACATGCAGCACTACTGATGAGGCTGCAGCGTCCTGCACAGTCCAATAGAAATTAGTTATCTATTATTCATTATTATTTATTTTATTATTATTATTATTTTTTTTTATTTATTTATTTTAAACACAGCCTCTCTGAGGCTAAAAGGGGGGCCACCATATAGGGGCACAGATCGTCTGAGAGACAGAAAAAAAGGGGGGCCAACCATACAGGCCCATTGGGAGCCGGCCTGTACCCAAAGGGTTAACAGGGATCCGGCCTGGAGGGCGGCGCTGCGATCCCCTGGGGGCGGAGGAACCCCCAGGCGGGAAGAATTCGCGCCTGGAGAAGTTCCCGCCCCCTCCACCAGATGCCGGAATTTTGCGGCCCAGCAGGCCGAAGCCTGGGACAAAATTTGCGGAGCCCCGCCGACCGGCACCGACGGTCGGGCGGGGCCTGCTGGGGCATAGTCAAGCCCAATGCCGGCCGCGGGAGCCCACCCCGCCGCCGGAAGAGACAGGGGCCCGGAATGGTGGCTTGCCGGCCGCGGGAGCCCACCCCGCCGGCCGGAATAGTCAGGGGCCCGGAATGGCGGCTCGCCGGCCGCGGGAGCCCACCCCGCCGCCGGAAGAGACAGGGGCCCGGAATGGTGGCTTGCCGGCCGCGGGAGCCCACCCCGCCGGCCGGAATAGTCAGGGGGCCCGGAATGGCGGCCTAGCAGGCCGTGGAGCCTGAAATTTTTGCGGCGCCCGGCCGCACCGGAATATTAATGCTGGCCGGAGGCGAGGCCTTACGCAACACTGCGGTAAGGAGATGGGGGGACCCAGAGACGGGGTGCCCGTGAGGAGAAGGCAGGCGACAGCAGCAACTATGTCGCAGCTTCTGCAGCTAGCTGTGGGGAGACAGCCACTAGCTAGTTCATATCCTATGAGGGCCAGGAAAAGGGGAGGGAGGCAGAGAGCAGATTGTCGCTCTGCGGCACCCCAGGGGCCAGCCAAGGTCCAGCAGGGGAAGGGTCCAGAGGCCCAGTATGGGGGTCAGGCACGCAGGAGACCAGGGGGGGGACGTAGGGCTGGAGAAGCCTCTCTCTTACCACAGCCGTCTTCACCCTCGGTCCATTCCAGCAGGGTCGCCCCTTCAGCTACTGGCACCGTAGTGGCAGGACGCTGGAAGAGGGACTTGGCGTGCGGGCGACCCTTGTGCTGGCGGGATGTAGGGGAGCGAGGCTGCCCTGATCCACCTTGCCTTCTGTGGGGGAGGCAGCAGTGCGGGTGACCGGCACTGGCGCAGCTCAACCCCGGGAGAACAGAGAGGTCTAGTGCGTCTCTGTTGTCCCTGATGATCTGGAACAAAAAGAAAAGAAAAAAGTAAAAATGTAAAATTTAAACAAGGAGAAAACAGCCCTGCAGAGCAGGGAGTGTCTTGCCTCCTTGGACACTAAGCAAAAACTGGCAGTCTCTCTCTCCAGGCTGAGGGTATAGCTGTGGAGGAGGGGCTTAACAGTCTTCACTTAGTGTCACGTCTCCTATGGAGATGAGCTATACCCAAGGTCTTCTGTGTCCCCCAAGGAAACTGGGCGAGAAATCATTTTTTAAAACTATAGTTCCTTATTCTTTAAATATGCAAGCTGACCACAAAATAAATTATTATAATTAGTTTGTAGTATTTTGTGTCGGTCGTTTAGTTATATAATATGTATTATTTCACGTGAATGGGACGATAATGGTGACAATTTTGGTTGGTGTAGGCGTTTTTCCTTTTATGCATTTTATTATTTTTTTAACTTAATTTTCATCATATTTCTGCTACATAATATGTACCCAAGAGGTCATAAAAAGACCCTGGGGAGAGGGGGGGGGGGGGGGGGGGGGGGTTGGACACTGACACTTTATTTTACACTTACCTTTTTATTTTTTACTTTATTTGTATTTTATTAATGTTTTATTTTATTTATTTTTGGTTTATTACTTTTTATTCATTTTAAATATAAATATATTTTTGTCACATGATATGTCCCCCAAGAGGCCATAAAAAGACTGTTGTGGAACAGTGAACACTTTTATTTTGCACTTTCCTTTTTTTCGTATTTTTATAATTTTCTATTTTTGTTAAATATATTTTTGCCACATACAGTATGTCCCCCAAGAGGACTTTTTTCTTTTATTTGTATTTTTGTATATTTTATTGTTTTTTATATATTTTTTTCACATAATTTGTCTCCAAGGTCACTGAAAGACATTTGGGAGACAATGAGACTTTCTTTTTTTGCACTATTTCCACTGTAACGGATACATCCAAAGGAGCTTTGTACAAGGCAGCGCTGATCAGGGTATAGTCAGCTCTGCACTTCTCTGCCCTCGGGACACCGGCGATCATGTGATATCCGGATCCGAACTGCATAGCGCTCATTGAGAGCTACGCCACCTATCTGAGGAGAAGGCAGACGTGCTGATAAACACTTCTGCCTTCTCCTCGGCTCCCCCATTGTCACTGACAGCCGGGTACCCGTCCTGCTCCTGCTAGACAGCAGGAGCTGTAATGCTGCGTCGTGTGGCGCTCCGGGCAGAAACACAGCTGATCGCACGATCAGCTATGTTTATGCCGAGCAGGACGGGGGCCGCAAACCTTGTCTCTTGGAGCCACGGCCCATGCACCAGGTTCTAAAGCAATGTAGACATATTTAAAAATTCCTGGAAAAAAAAAAGAAGAAGCAGGAATCAACATTAAATAATATGGTTGAAAAAAAAATAATAAACACACATCCATCAAGTTCCACCAAAGGATGGGTGGGGGGATATACAGTAGATTCTAGGAAAGTGGAGTGAGAACTTGACTTCTACACATTTAAATAAGCATTAAATGTTATTTAATTTTAAGAATTAATTTATTAAAAAGGAAATTCCGGTGAAATTCAGTGAATAAAATGAGATGTAAAATGGCCAAACACATATAAGCCTATACCCACCAAGAACTGAAGACAGCTCAGAGGCCTAGCACAAAACATAGATGGTGTTTTCACCATAATTACATAAAATCAGATTCAAAGTTTCAGTCTGTTTTAATGAAAATGAACTGGATTCCAGATATCTAAAGAAACAATGCAACAATCCTCATGAAAACATGCCAGAAGATGCCAGATATGTGATCTTGCACTTCACAGCGCGCTGTCGGGTTAATGCTAAAAATATAACTTCTCATTTAACAGTCTTGGAGCCAGATGTCAGAATGGAGAATTTACTTAAGGAGGTGCATGTGGTCCGCTGCCGACATCCTCCATTGTATGCATTTTTGCTAGGGATTGCCGTTAGCAGTGGATCACATGCGGAGGGATTGCCCCCCGGGTATAAACACGCTACAGTGTTTGGGGTTTTGAGCACTTCCTCCCATTTAGGCCACTTCATTCTGTGATTTTTCTTCTTCTACGCAAGTAGAAAATAAAGCTACGCTTTACTAGATCTGTTTTAGGACTTTCTAGAAAATGATATATATGAAACATAAAAGTTATAGATTCAGCTTGCAGGATTTGTACAATAAATAAATAAATCAGCTTAATGTAAGGTTATGCACACGGGAAGGAATAATGCAAGTCACCAGTAGATACTTAATGGTAAAACACTGGGTAACACTGACATGGAAAAGGACCTAGGAATTTTAGTGAACAACAAACTAAGCTGTAGAAACCAGTGTCAGGCAGCTGCTGCCAAGGCCAATAAGATAATGGGTTGCATCAAAAGGGGCATAGATGCCCGTGATAAGAACATAGTCCTACCACTTTACAAATCACCACACATGTCAGACCACACATGGAGCACTGTGAACAGTTCTGGGTTCCTGTGAAAAAGGCAGACATAGCAGAGCTGGAGAGGGTCCAGAGGAGGGCAACTAAAGTAATAACTGGAATGGAAGATCTAAAAGCTATGTATAAATATATCAGGGGTCAGTACAGAGATCTCTCCCATCATCTATTTATTCCCTGGAGGACAGGTTTGTACACAAACATAGAAAAGGATTCTTTACGGTAAGAGCAGTGAGACTATGGAACTCTCTGCCTGAGGAGGTGGTGATGGTGAGTACAATAAAGGAATTCAAGAGGGGCCTGGATGTATTTCTGGAGTGTAATAATATTACAGGCTATAGCTACTAGAGAGGGGTCGTTGATCCAGAGAGTTATTCTGATTGCCTTATTGGAGTCGGGAAGGAATTTTTTCCCCCTAAAGTGGAGAAAATTGGCTTCTACCTCAAAGGTTTTTTTTTTTGCCTTCCTCTGGATCAACTTGCAGGATAACAGGCTGAACTGGATGGACAGATGTCTTTTTTCAGCCTTATAAACTATGTTACTGTGTAACCCCTTAAAGACTGTGCCTATTTTCATTTTTACAAGAGGAGGGGAGGGGCTGTGGCCACTGCGCCACCAATGAAGATAACTCTCTCATCAATTCATATACAGGAGGCGGGAGCTGGCTGCAGGATCACAAAGCCGGCTCCCATCTCCTCTCATTGGTGGCAGCGGCAGCACAGGGGGAGGGAGACACTGCTCCCCTGTGCTGCTGAGGGAACACGGAGAGCGCCGACAGTAAGTATAATGTATACGAGCGGACCGGGCATTGGAGGGGGATCTTTTAGAATTTGGATAACCCCTTTAAACAATCTTACCTGGTCCACCGAGAGCATCACTGGTCTTGTTCTCCATTTCAATCTCTTTCAGAACCTCACTCAGAGCTTCCCACTTAGGATTGCTTTCTAGAACCAACTCTCTCTTCCCATCTGATGCAAAAATGTAAAACGGATTTTTTATTTTTATTTGTACTGAACGGAACTTATTATAAAGTCTATAAAGCTCAATAAATATGTAACATTAAAATAAGTAACGTAAATTATGTTTTGATATTTACGAAGGTTGTGTGAATTAATACATTTTTGCACTGTAAATTGTAATAGATAACTTACTGAAAAAACAAATCTCTACTAATCGATCTGCATTCATTACAACATAACTGAATGCACTAATAATCACTTGGCACATGGCATCTGCAGTGTACAATTGTATATGTGCCTGGAAAGCTCGTGGTGTACACATCAAAAGTATCCATAAGCCCCCATTCACCCAATGGGAACCAAAAGTGTATCCTTGAGGCCTCCATTGGGCCAGTATATGTTGGTCAACCGATTTTGTTTAGTTTTTTTTGCTGTACAGAATAACGTAAGTAGATTATACTATTCTTACAAAATGGCAAAAATTGAAAAATTAGAAGAATATCACAAGGCAGCTTTCATTTTTAAATAGCAGAATATGAAATAAAAGCTGTGATTGGTTGCTATGAGTAACAGTTTTTCTTTTAGTTTGGTAATCTCCCTTACGTGTTCCAGTTCTTCACCATTTTGAAGACATCTGTTTGCTGTCAGTGAATAAGCACACTGTTGTTTACAGAGGCTTATGTCCTATTTATTGCAGATCATGAATTTTGTACTCTTTTGGCAGCTTATATGTGTCCCTATTTAGGACTTGGTGATGATAGGTATGTGTGTTAGACGCATTGTCGGTCCTAACACAATGTTGTAATTGTATACAATGTTTTTAATTTTTGCTTTGTGTTTCTAAATAAATTATAGATTTTAATATCAAGATGTGCAGCCTTTGTATGCGGTTTTGCTTTTTCTCATTTTATATAGAGGCTGTAAACCGATACACATCTGGGCTTGCTCTCAGCTGAGAAGTGGATACAATTGTAATCCAGTCTAAGGCTACTTTCACACTAGCGGCAGGACGGATCCGACAGGCTGTTCACCCTGTCGGATCCGTCCTGCTGCTATTTCGCCGGCCTGCCGCTCCATCCCCATTGACTATAATGGAGATCGGGGCGGAGCTCCGGCGCAGCACGGCGAGAGGCCGCCAGACTAAAAGTACTGCATGTCCGACTTTTTAGTCCGGCGGCCTCAAAAGTCGGACATGCAGTACTTTTAGTCTGGCGGCCTCTCGCCGTGCTGGGCCGGAGCTCCGCCTTGATCCCCATTATAGTCAATGGGGACGGAGCGGCAGGCCGGCGATATAGCGGCAGGACGGATCCGACAGGGTGAACAGCCTGTCGGATCCGTCCTGCCGCTAGTGTGAAAGTACCCTAAGCAATGCTCTGAGCTAGACAACCTGGCCTCCAGACTGATACATTGTAACAAACCAGCAGAGAGGTTTGTGCAGCTGCTGCTGATGTGTTTAGCTCACAGAGTACTGTCTAGACTGGATACAATCATTCACTAGACGTTCACTTTTCTTTGAAGCGGAGGTTTCACTTACCCCGTTTCTCATTTGGTTCATCAGTTTTACATTTTTTGGTAGATTTAGATTCAGGAATACTATAGACCCGGCCTCGAGCATGAACAAACATAGACGTACTCGAGTCAAGAAACAGCCACCCTAAAAAGAAACATTTAAAGACGTTAAACAGCACATTTAAAGGGCTTTAACGCCATTACATATTCAGCCATAAAATAAAACCTTTTTCCTTATGACAAAAGCATTTTTATGTGTCTTCGAAATTATTTGGCAATGCAAAAGAATTTAGTTTTTTTAATCCTTTTTATTATTATTTTTTAATCATTGTTTTTATTGAATTTTAAAACATTTTTAAGACATATCTGTACTGTAAACCCAGGCCATTTAAAAGGGTTTTCCAAGACTTTAGAACTAATGACCTATCCTCTGGATAGGTGACCATTATCTGATCAGTGTGGGTCCGCAACGAGTCGGGACCCCCGCCGATCAGCTGTTTGAGAAGGCAACAGTGCACCGCGGCCTTAGCCCTGCTCACCAAGCAAACCAAATCAAAACAGCAGCTGCCCAGTTACCGGCAAATATAGATATTAATTATAGAAATTGGTGTTACTGGTTGGGGGGTGTTCCTACACAGTCACATACTGTCCATTCAGTGCTGACTGTGTCAAAAGTGTGAGGATACACCTCAACAGAAATGAGTGGAGGGCGTCAGCGCATGCACAGTGTGTCCTCCACCACTTTCAGGGCTCTGTTTAGGAGATAGGTGCTGGGACCCGCACCTATCAGACAATGGGGGCATATCCGTTGCTGTGCTTTCACCGCTAAAAGGCTGCTGCATTCTTATCTAAAGGCTACCATTGGGGCAGATCCCTACAACATAAAGGATCCCATACAATGTCAGCAAGCAGCGATTTTGAAAACCTTGAGGATTTAATTATATTACACATAAGGTATGCTTTCATTATACAGCTTTATGAGATTAAACCGTAATATCCCTTTAAGCTGCATAATGACTGACTAATTTAAGGAATGTACCTGAATTTTGCCCAAATGCTTTTTCACTGGCTCTCATTGACTCTAGCAGATTCAGGAACGTCACACAGTCATACTGAGACAGGTACTGTAAAAGAGTGCGGAGGATTTTTAAATCCTGAACCAAAGATTTCGTTTTGGCTCCAAGCTGATGCCACAAGGGGTCCAAGTAATGGCGTATAGTCTAGAACATAAAAACACACATTAATGCTTAATAATGGTGACCTCTTATATTACACACCCACCAGCAGACTGGTCCCAGTGATGCCCTGAACACATCTGGATGCTGCATATAACTAAAGAAAGTCATGAAAATAGGAAGCCAAAAGAATAAGGGGGGAAAAAAAAGTTTGTACTGCGTTTCAAAATTCCCGTAGACGTATAGCTAACATCTAGAGGTGACATTTAAAAAAAAACAAACATACAAAAGTCAGCAAAAACAATGTCTGACAACAGCCTTAATATGGGAATAGTCTATATTAAAGGCTGTAAAAATAGTTTTTCACCCTGACTTTTTGTTATACCATTATTATTGGTCACATTGGTTGCTTTGTATTTAAAGGGCATTTACATCTAATGCTGTAAGGGATTAAAAGAGGTTGTTTCACCTCACCAGTTCAGGGCTGCCACTCCTCACCAGCCCTAGACTTCCCGATATGTGGGGATGGGAAGGGGGGGGGGGGGGGCCTTAACTGAAATTTTGATTGATGGTACAGGCAAGGCTGAGGTGAGTCAGTACTGTGGCCAGTGATTGGCTAAGAGGGCAGTTCAAGCCAGTTCCTGTATGCCGAGCTTAGAACCAGAGCAGTGTCGTACAGCAACAACAGGGGATTAGTAATGATAATTTTTAACCCATTCCACCACTTAAAAAAAAACTAAGCAAATAAATAAAATTATTCCCCTGGAAAACCCCTTAAAGCTTGTCATTAGGTAGCTCATGGACAAATGACTCTAGGACAAGTTATCGACCTCTAGGAGAATGTACTGTATGTTCATTGGAGTTGACTTGAAGAATATTATATTTATGACCATGTAACATCACAGACTCTCATTGACCACTGAATGCATTTTACAGAAGTAACATATGCACCAAAAGCACCTGAAAAAAATACCTTTTCAAAGGCCCTGCCAATGGCATTCTCTAGGGACAGATCTTCCACTTCCAGAGCAGGATTGTAGCGTTTGAGCTCCCTCAGGCACGCGTTCATTATATCCAATATGGATGCTTGTATAGCCAGCATGGCCGGGGTCATCGTGATGTGCAGCTCCACCACTTCAGGCTTGTGTTTCTCCAGAAATGAATTCACAGACACATGAAACCTTCAGAAACAAGGATTTGAATACATGACTATACATGGCATTATTCAATGTATACTGTAGCAAAGTTGGCACTGCAATTTCCACTGTGCAGAATAGGCCACTTGGGACTGTACTCTCCTTCTACCATTTGAAAACGAGATTTTTGTGAAACTCACCTGTAAAAGCTCTTTCTCGCGGGGTTCATTGGGGGACACAGGACCGTGGGTATAGCTTGCTGCTGCCACTAGGAGGCGACACTAGGCTGAAAAGTGATAACTCCTCCCCTGCAGGCTATACCCCCTCCAGCCTGGAGAGAGCATATCAGTTTGTGCCCAAGCCATAGGAGTAGGAGAAAATAACCATACGGTAAACAACCAACAACTGACCAACGCCAGTCGGATCAAACCAGAACTGGGGCCATACTGGCTCCACAACCGCCAACAATCACAGCAAACAGAAATTACTGGGTGGGAGCTGTGTCCCCCAATGAACCCCGCGAGAAAGAGATTTTACAGGTGAGTTTCACAAAAATCTCGTTTTCTCGCTGGTATCACTGGGGGACACAGGACCGTGGGACGTCCTAAAGCAGTGCATGGGGAGGGAACAAATCACATGCCCCTGGAGAAACAAACGCCCTCGAGGATGCGTAACTCACTGCCGCCTGCAAAAATTTGCTGCCTGGAACAGTATCCGCCGGTGCCTAGGAAGGCACCCGGTAAGACTTGATGAACGTGTGCCCGGAAGACCAAGATACTGCCTTCCACACTGGAAGCTACTGCATGAAGGAGATGGACCTGAGAAGCGCCGACCGCTGGTCGGGTGGGCCAAGACTCAGCTGGGCGTTGCCTACCCGAGGGCAAATGCCCGAGCAACTGTTGAACGGATCCATCTGGAAAATAGCCTTTGGAGGCCGTCAGCCTTGACAAGGACCCCAGGATAAGAATTGGTAGAAGTCCGTAGGGCTGTAAGCGCTAGTCAAGGACAAGCAAGCTCAGAGGCCAAATCACATGGCTGATGGAGAGCTCGGTTCGTGTACTACGAGGGAGAAGAAGAGAAACCCATGTCTGTGAGGTGTGGAAAGGCGACCACCTACTGCGAAAAAAGAGGATCCTGGACGGAACACTGCCCTATGTTCATACTTAAAAAAAAAAAATACGTACAAGAAAGGCGTATCAACTCAGAGAAAATAAATAAATAAATAAAAGTAAGTAGTGCCTAAGGAAGGGGTTAATGCATACTCCAGAACCAGAAAATTAATCCGGATTCATGTCAGAGTCCGAATAACTGTCCTGCTTCGGCTCGCTCGTGCGCAGTTCCACCTCTCAGCCTCTAGCCCATGGCTGTTGCAGGCTGTGGCGGTGTTGACAGAAGAACCAAACTACCCGGAGGTGGAATGGAACTAAAGGTCTGCTTACTGATTGCGCAGACGGTGCTCTATTAACCAAACGACCCAGGAGGGTGGGTTGGGAGCTTCCAGAGGTCCTCCGCTGAGTTGCGTAGGAGGAGAAACTCAAACAGACGCCCCCGGAGGGTGGATAGGAAGTTACAGTTGTCCTCAACTGGATTTGCGCAGTTGTAGTATTAATAACCAACCGGCCTCAGAGGGCGGATTGGGATCCTCCAGATGTACCCCACTGGACTTTGCAGTTGGAGCATTATCAACCAAACGGCCCGGAAGGCGGATTGGGGACTCTTCGGATGTACTCCACTGGATTTACGCAGTTGGAGAATTATCAACCCAACGGCCCAGAGGGCGGAATAGGAATCCCTCAGATGTACTCCACTGGATTTGCGCAGTTGGAGCATAATCAACCAAACGGCCTCAGAGGGCGGATTGGGATCCTCCAGATGTACCCCACTGGAGTCACGCAGTTGGAGCATAATCAACCAAACGGCCCGGAGGGCGGAATGGGAATCCCTCAGATGTACTCCACTGGATTTGCGCAGTTGGAGCATAATCAACCAAACGGCCCGGAGGGCGGAATGGGAATCCCTCAGATGTACTGCACTGGATTTGCGCAGTTGGAGCATAATCAACCAAACGGCCTCAGAGGGCGGATTGGGATCCTCCAGATGTACCCCACTGGATTCACGCAGTTGGAGTATAATCAACCAAACGGCCCGGAGGGCGGAATGGGAATCCCTCAGATGTACTCCACTGGATTTGCGCAGTTGGAGCATAATCAACCAAACGGCCTCAGAGGGCGGATTGGGATCCTCCAGATGTACCCCACTGGATTTGCGCAGTTGGAGCATGGATTTTGTGGTCTGAGGAGGGCAGGATTTGTTGCGCATAATTATTATTATTTTTTTTTGGTGAGGACCTAACCTCATATGGAGAGGTCAGGAAGGGCTGTATACCGCAATATTAAGGCACATTGTGCCTGCAGAAAGAAACCTAGGGTAAACAGGGGCCTGAAAAAGGTGGCTGTGCAGGAAGGGTTAACCCTGCTCAGAGGACCGGAGCGGAGCTCAGCGGGCACCTGGGGGAGGAGGGACAGCTAGTCGGGGAGGATTCGCGCCTAAAGGACGAACCCGCCCCCTCCATAATCGGAATGAAAGTTGCGGCCTAGTAGGCCGTAAAGCCGGGACATAAAGTTCGGCGCACAGTCGACCGGGCGGTACTGCCGGCCGGCTACCACAGAGGGACTTAAAGAGTAACCGCCGATACCCCCTCCAGATCAGTGGGCAGATGTGTCCACCTGCTGCGGGAACCCATCCCGTGGCCGCAAAAAAACTGTACGGGCTGAGTTCCGGTAGGCCCGGAGAGAAGCCGGGGCCTAAATTTTTGGCGCCGGCCGAGTGAATAGCCGGCCGGGAAGTGGAGTGACCGGAGCGGCGCTCTCAAGCGCCGTGGCTGAACACCGGCCGCGGGTGCTCACCCCGCAGGCCGTATAACGTGCCGGCTACTACATTGGGGCCTGAGGTAATGTGGGGCCCTCATGAAGAAAAAAGTCCTCCATCTTATGAGGTGACCAAGGGGAAGGGGGGGGGGGGCTGAGGTACTTACCCAATGAGGACTACTCACCCCATCTTCATCCTCTTCTCTTCACCCTTTCTCAGAGTACCAGCAGGGTCACCTCTTCAGCCGCTGGCACCCGAAGTGGCAGGGGACTGGAATGGCGGAGGGTCTCGCCGGATTCAGGTGACCCCTTTGGCTGGCGGGAAGCTGTGGTCCACTTTTGTTTCTTGGGGAGGGCGAGCGGTGAGGGATTCCGACACCGGCCTTGCTCCCGGGGTAGACAGAGTGGCTAGGCGACTCTGTTTCCCCAAACCTAAAAAGGAAAAAGATAAAATAATAAAAGTAAGCCGCCCTGCAAAAGCAGGGAGGTCTGCCTCCTACGACACTAAGCTAAAAACTGATATGCTCTCTCCAGGCTGGAGGGGGTATAGCCTGCAGGGGAGGAGTTATCACTTTTCAGCCTAGTGTCGCCTCCTAGTGGCAGCAGCAAGCTATACCCACGGTCCTGTGTCCCCCAATGATACCAGCGAGAAAATGGACTTTCCAGGAGTTTATCAGTTCTAGAGGCAGGAGTCAATATGTCGCACCTTACTTCAACTTCATTACAGCAATGAAAGATGCTTCACTTGATGCCTTTCATTTCTATGGATGGACAGTGGGCCAAACCTACTGAGTGGTGTCTCTAAAGTTCTCCATAATAATATATTACAGGGGAAACCTTTTTCAGAGTTCCCTATATGTGTTGATTGTGAACCATCATTACAAGACACTTGTGGAAATCAATGGGCAATGGTTCTCCACTCTGGCTCACATCTGTTATATCCACCTGTCCTAATGGAGCACATGGTTAGGGGTTGTCTTCAGCAGACAACCTCTTTAAGAAACCTGTAGCCGAGAGCTCCGGATCCATCACGCAGAAAAAGCTACCCTGCACGGCCCCGATGGGCACAGAAGGTAGCTCAAGACCGGATAAGGGCACATACCATCTTGCCCGGCTCTCCTGATCAACCGGAAGCCCCAGAGACCCTATCATCTGCGGCGGCCAGGGCGGACTAACTCGCCATTGCCTCGGCGATAATCTGAAGCCATCCTTAGGCGACATAGCGCCCATCCTCTAGCGCTGTTGCGCTTTCAATATCATAAGGCTGCTGCCTCCTTCCAGCTGTAATATAAGAACAGGTGAGGCTGCGGGGTACCGTAAGAACAAGTAACCCCCCCACTGTTGAAAAGCCATATTAACAGGTGCACCCATACTTTCGCGCTATTATCACCTACACGCAGTCTGGAAGGATTACTCTGCAAGCAGAGCTTCAGAACAGGTCTCTGCTACTTCTATTACTATTTTACAGCCAGAAGCTGTTTGTTGCCCACAATATATTTACACTATACTAACAGAGTCTGCATTTTTATTGTCTCCCACTGTACTGGGGAAGAGCTGCAGGAGATATCTCCGATTTTGTATTTGGGCATCCGCGTATGCTTATTACAAGCACAAGTCAACTTATTACATTACCCATTACTGGATCCTCATACCGTGGATCTTGCTCTAAATCTACTATAAACGTTATATACTCAGCACCCCAATTGTCGTTTGGGTCACTTTGATCTGAATTGACAAATGGCGACAAGACTTTTTAGTCTTGTCGCCATTTGCGACTAGACCCGCCGCCGCAGCTCTGCAGTTGAATACAGCGGCGGGCACAGGAGCTGATAGTTCTCTGCCCAGCTGCCGATGTTCTTCTCAGCAGCGCAGTGAAGAGGGAGTCTGTCCCTCCCCCCTGTGCTGCTGCCGCCGCCAATAAGAAGAGAGACGGGAGGAGGAGGGGAGGGGCTGTGGCCTCTGCGCCACCAATGAAGATAACTGACCTGTTAATACAAATACAGGAGGCGGGTGCTTGAATTAAATAGCCGGCACCTGACCTCTGTGACAGGGAGCTGCGATCAGCTGCAGTTAACCCTTCAGGTGCGGTACCTAAGGGGTTAAATGCCGCTGATCGCAGCTCCCTGTCATAGAGGTCGGGTGCCGGCTATTTAATTCCAGCACCCGCCTCCTGTATTTGTATTAACAGGTCAGTTATCTTCATTGGTAGAGCAGTGCGTTCCCCCCCCCACCAACACCCCAGTATAATAAACATTGGTGGCGCAGTGCGCCCCCCCCCCCCCCAAACACCGCAGTATAATAAACATTGGTGGCGCAGTGGGCAGTGCCAATGAGGGTTAAAAAATAAATAAATTATATATATATATACAGTACAGACCAAAAGTTTGGACACACCTTCTCATTCAAAGAGTTTTCTTTATTTTCATGACTATGAAGGCATCAAAACTATGAATTAACACATTTGGAATTATATACATAACAAACAAGTGTGAAACAACTGAAAATATGTCATATTTTAGGTTCTTCAAAGTAGCCACCTTTGCTTGGATTACTGCTTTGCACACTCTTGGCATTCTCTTGAGCTTCAAGAGGTAGTCCCCTGAAATGGTCTTCCAACAGTCTTGAAGGAGTTCCCAGAGATGCTTAGCACTTGTTGGCCCTTTTGCCTTAACTCTGCGGTCCAGCTCACCCCAAACCATCTCGATTGGGTTCAGGTCCGGTGACTGTGGAGGCCAGGTCATCTGGCGCAGCACCCCATCACTCTCCTTCATGGTCAAATAGCCTTTACTTTCAATGTTTTCCCAATTTTTCGGCTGACTGACTGACCTTCATTTCTTAAAGTAAAGTAATGATGGCCAGTCGTTTTTCTTTACTTAGATGCTTTTTTCTTGCCATAATACAAATTCTAACAGTCTATTCAGTAGGACTATCAGCTGTGTATCCACCTGACTTCTCCTCAACGCAACTGATGGTCCCAACCCCATTTATAAGGCAAGAAATCCCACTTATTGAACCTGACAGGGCACACCTGTGAAGTGAAAACCATTTCAGGGGACTACCTCTTGAAGCTCATCAAGAGAATGCCAAGAGTGTGCAAAGCAGTAATCAAAGCAAAAGGTGGCTACTTTGAAGAACCTAGAATATGACATATTTTCAGTTGTTTCACACTTGTTTGTTATGTATATAAATCCATATGTGTTAATTCATAGTTTTGATGCCTTCATAGTCATGAAAAAAAAGAAAACCCTTCGAATGAGAAGGTGTGTCCAAACTTTTGGTCTGTACTGTATATATATATATATAATTAACTCACCTCCTCCAATTGATCGCGTAGCTGCCGGTCTCCTGTTCTTTCTTCAGGACCTGTGGTGACGTCACTGAGCTCATCACATGGTCCATTACCATGGTGATGGATCATGTGATGTACTATGTGATGAGCACAGTGATGTCACCACAGGTCCTTTGACAGGTCCTGAAGAAAGAACAGGAGACCGGCTGCTACGCGATCAATTGGAGGAGGAGAGTTCATTTTTTATTTTTTTTTTATTTTTAAACCCTCATTGGCACTGCCCACTGCGCCACCAACAATGTTTATTATCCTGGGGTGTTGGGGGGGGGGTACACTGCGCCACCAATGTTTATTATACTGGGGCATTGGGGGGGGGGGGCCGCACTGCACCACCAATGTTTATTATACTGGGGCGTTGGGGGGCGCACTGCACCACCAATGTTTATTATACTGGGGCGTTGGGGGGGGCACTGCACCACCAATGTTTATTATACTGGGGTGTTGGGGGGGGGCGCACTGCACCACCAATGTTTATTATACTAGGGCGTTAGGGGGGGGCACTGCGCCACCAATGTTTATTATACTGGGGCGTTGGGGGGGGGGCCGCACTGCGCCACCAATGTTTATTATACTGGGGCGTTAGGGGGGGCACTGCGCCACCAATGTTTATTATACTGGGGCATTGGGGGGGGGCCGCACTGCACCACCAATGTTTATTATACTGGGGTGTTGGGGGGGAGGGCGCACTGCACCACCAATGTTTATTATACTGGGGCGTAGGGGGGGGGCACTGCGCCACCAATGTTTATTATACTGGGGCGTTGGGGCCGCACTGCGCCACCAATGTTTATTATACTGGGGCGTTGGGGCCGCACTGCGCCACCAATGTTTATTATACTGGGGCGTTGGGGCCGCACTGCACCACCAATGTATATTATACTGGGGCGTTTGGGGGGGGGGGGCGCACTGCACCACCAATGTTTATTATACTGGGGTGTTGGGGGGGGGGGGGGCGCACTGCGCCACCAATGTTCATTATACTGGGGTGTATATAATGTTTATTATATTGACCTTCTACTAAGCATTCTGTATGAAAGAATGCTATTATTTTCCCTTATAACCATGTTATAAGGGAAAATAATATAGTGAATAGACTTTCATCCTAGCAACCATGCGTGAAAATCGCACCGCATCTGCACTTGCTTGCGATTTTCACGCAGCCCCATTAACTTCTATGGGGCCTGTGAAAAATGCACAACATAGAGCATGCTGCGATTTTCACGCAACGCACAAGTGATGCGTGAAAATCACCGCTCATTTGCACAGCCCCATAGAAGTGAATGGGTCCGGATTCAGTGCGGGTGCAATGCATTCACCTCACGCATTGCACCCGCGCAGAAATCTCGCTCATGTGAAAGGGGCCTAAGGGTGAAAATGACAAGGGTACCAGCCCCTAAGGGGGCTAATAGTAAGTAAAAAAACAAAAAAAAAAACACAAACACTAAGGCTACTTTCACACTTGCGGCAGTGTGATCCGGCGGGCAGTTGCGTCGTCGGAACTGCCTGCCGGATCCGCCGATCTGGATGTGACTGAAAGCATTTGTGAGACGCATCCGGATGCGGATCCATCTCACAAATGCATTGCAAGAACGGATCCGTCTCTCCGCTTGTCATACGGACAAACGGATCCGTCTTGTATCTATTTACACATTTTTACTGGTCTGCGCATGCGCAGACCGGAAGGACGGATCCTGCATTCCGGTATTTTGAATGCCGGATCTGGCACTAATTCATTCCTATGGGGAAAAATTCAGGCAAGTCTTCAGTTTTTTTTGCCGGAGATAAAACCGTAGCATGCTGCGGTTTTATCTTTTGCCTGATCAGTCAAAATGACTGAACTGAAGACATCCTGATGCATCCAGAACGGATTACTCTCCATTCAGAATGCATGGGGTATACCTGATCAGTTCTTTTCTGGTATAGAGCCCCTAGGACGGAACTCAGTGACGGAAATGAAAAACGCTAATGTGAAAGTACCCTAAAATATTAAGTTTAAATCCCCCCTTTCCCAATTTTACATCTAAAATACATAAACAATAAATAAATAAACATATTACATAGCGCTGCATCCGAAAAGTCCAAACTATTAAATTATTTAAAAATATCTCCTATGCGGTGAGCATTCGCCATTTTTTAGTCACCTTATCACCCCAAAAAATAGGATAGGACTGTTCTATTATGGGCCGAACGTTTCATAAAATGCGAAATGCACGCAGCTTTTTTTTTTTTTGCGCGGTATTGAGTATCACAATATTTTTTTATGGTGACGACAGCGAATCAAAATTTTGGTATCGAAACAACCCTACGCCGATCTGATCGGCGTAGCGTTGTCACAATACCAAAATTTAGATTCGGTTTCGATTTGGCGACTAAAAATTTAATTTGGCTCCTAAATTTTTCAGTTCAGGAGCCAATGGCTACTAGGTATTTTTTTTAGTCTGGAGCACTGTATACACTGCACCCTCTGAAGACACACCCAAGAGGTCCCCTTTTCTCAGTGATAATCTACCTTGACAGATGACCATAGACAAATTTTAAATACCCCTATTAGTCAAGATGAAATCACAGCCACTATCAAGTCTCTCAAGCTCTCTAAAGCACCAGGTCCTGATGGCTTCGGGAGCGAATATTATAAATTATTAAGCACAACTTTGAGCCCTCACCTATTCTTCTGTATAATCACATTATTTCTTCTAACACTAATCCTGATGGGTTTAATGATGCCTGCATAACGGTTCTCCCAAAACCAGGTAAAGATCACCTACTGGTGGAATCATACGTCCAATTTCACTCTTAAGCACAGATTTTAAAATATTCATTAAAATACTGGCAAACAGACTTCAAACAATTCTTGCAGATATTATACACCCTTCACAAACAGGTTTTATTCTAGGGAAATCTATTACTTACAACATCCGGACAGCGGTTAGGGCGATATCATCCACCAGAATCCATAGACAAACTAAGAATATCCTGGTCAGCATATATGCTGACAAGGCTTTAGATCGAGTGTCATGGAGATATCTCCAGGAAATTCTCAGGCTACACTTTGGCCCTGTGTACTGTGCTGCTGTCCGGATGATATACCACAATCCCCGTTCCACAATTTGGGTCAATTCTATTTGCTCCTCCTCATTCGAAGTAGGTAGAGGAATGAGACAAGGATGCCCATTATCCCCTTTGCTATTTAATTTAGCACTAGATCCATTAATTAGAACCCTTCAATCTCACCCATCGTTTCGTGGTATCCACACAGGCTCGGTTGAGACTAAACTACTAGCTTTTGCGGATGACATACTGTTATTCATCTCAAACCCACGTCAGGCTATCCCAGAGATTATGTCAGTTATAGCTTCCTTTGGTGCAATCTCTGGATTCAAAGTTAATTTCCATAAATCAGAGGCACTTCCTATTTTCCGCACGGCCAGAAACCATTGTGGTACTTCATTCCCATTTCAATGGCACCCAGAGTCCAACACTTATCTGGGGGTCAGGTTAGCAGCCAACGCGGTGCAACTGTACAAGCTGAATTACCGTCCCCTTATTACCTCTCTTATTTCCTTAAGTCAATCCTGGCAACATTTTACATTGTCTATCTCTGGCCGCTGTCACCTTCTCAAAATGGTGGCCTTCCTTAAATTACTCTATTTAATCCAAACTCTCCCCCTTCTGCTCCATTCAGCAGATATTACATTTCTTCAGAGAACCTTTAGACGATTCATTTGGAACTCCTCCTGGAGGAGTCGTATTAGCCTATATAAACTTCAGCAACCTAGGATGTTGGGGGGGTCTTAATTTCCCTGACATTTTACTATATAACCTAGCTGCCAACTTTCGATATGTTGTTGACTGGATGTGAGATAAATCCCATTTTGCAAATGTAGACATGGAAAAACAATTCTTCCCTCACATCTCACTATTGGCACTCCTACATTTACCTAGAGTTACGCTTCCTTCTAACATAAATGAATTCCCTGTTTTATGGAATACTATTCAGGCCTGGCATAAAGTAAGGAAACTCAGTAAACTAGATGGTATGCATACCTTCTTTCAAGCCTTTATAGGTCACCCAGGGTTTTTGGGGGGCAGACCACCCAGGATATACACCATCTTGGCTTCACAAGAATGTGTTTGGATTTTGGATGTTAGATTCCAGCTACTCTGTTCTTTCCTTTACCGAGGCTTCACAACGGTTTCCAGCATTCACCCATAACCAATTTATATATCTACAAGCCCGTAGTTTTGCTCAACAGTGTCTGAATGGTATCCCGAGAGACTAGAGAGGGGCCTGCCTCAACATATTTCTTAAAAGGGTCAGAACACAAATCTCCTCTACCAGCACTATTTACAGATTTCTCAAACACTTAATAGACTGGGATGTAGTTATCAAAGGTCCGGGGAAGTGGCTCAAGGATTTTCCAAGTCTTGACGTCAAAACACTATTAGACGGCACTTTAAAAATTCATAAACACTCTCCAATCAACAGCTATACGGATATGGCATTACTGATCTTCCATAGGGCGTATGTGACACCGAGCATTAGAAATAAAATGTCTCCTGACTGCACCTATTCTTGCTCTAAATGTAACATACCCGACACAGATTTATATCATCATTTATGGGGTTGCACATATGTTCAAGATTTGTGGGAGCAAGTGAGATCTCATATACTAACAACACACAATATATCCTTCACTATCACTCCTCAGTGGGTTATCTTTAACATATTATCCGATGAACAACACAGTCTCTCTATAAGTAAGAAAGTGTTATTACATATCTTGGCGGCTGCCACGCGGAAAAGCATTTTACATCAATGGTTAGACCCAGAAACACCCTCTATCCCTTGTATCCAAGCCAAGATAACCTATTTGTTTCATATGGATTGGATCTTTGCATTATCAGATAAAGGAAAGATGACTAAATTATATTTTGAAAAATGGTCTTCATTTATGAATACTCTTTCCAATTCCAGCCTTTTAAAGCCGACAGCCGAGGACCATGAAGAAGAGAGAGAGCGCTGGTGGTGAGGAGCGCCGTCATCCAGGAGAGGTAAGTGGTTTATTTATTTTATTTGCGCTGATGGCTGGGGGCTGATATATGAGGCTGGAGGGGCTCATATATGGCATTGGGGGGCCGATATGAGGTCTGATTGAGGGTCTTATTAACATTGGGGGTCTGATTGGGGCTGTCAGCTGAAGTCTGACCCGAGGTGTAATGGAAAATATTTTTTTCTTACGGTCCTCCTCTAAAACCTAGGTGCATCTTATGGGCCGGTGCGTCATATTCATTTATATATATATATATATATATATATATATATATATATATATATATATATACACACACATATATATATATACACACACATACACATATACAAACACACACACACACACCGTATTTTTTGCCCTATAAGACGCACCCCCCCCAAAGTGGGGGAAAAATAGCATTGCGTCTTATGGTGCGAATGCTGCAATTTACACTGATATGTGTATCAGCGGGGAGGGAGGAGGGGCTGGGATCTTGTTTTGTAATGGCAGCGGGGCACGGTGCAGTAACTGTATTTTATTACACCGGGCCCCGCTCACTGTAGTAATCATATAGGTAATGTTAAACTGTAGAATTCCTCTCCAATCCAGCCTGTAGTACTTACTACAATCTTCTGTAGCAGGCAGGAGGCCGGGCGGGAGGCAGCAGCGTAACTCACTACGTCACGCTCCTGCTCCTCCCACTTTATAAATGAAGCAGGCGGCGAAGGCGCGTGACGTAGTGAGTTACGCTGCAGCCGCTCGGCCTCCTGTCTGCTATGGAAGGCCCCCACTCTAACACCAAGTTTGCTGAGGTGTACAACCCAGATAAAAATGTCTGTGTAGATGAGTCCCTATTACTGTTCAAAGGGATGATTAGATTCCGCCAGTACCTGCCTAGCAAACGGGCAAGGTATGGCATAAAGATATACAAACTTTGTGAGAGTAGCTCCGGGTACACCCACAAGTTCTGTATTTACAAAGGGAAAGATTCCCGGATAGAACCCCCAGAATGCCCCCCCATCCTAGGAGTTAGTGGGAAGATCGTGTGGGACTTACTGCACTCACTGCTGGATAACGGTTTTCACCTTTATGTGGATAAGTTTTATACCAGCATACCCCTATTCATGTCCCTAACTGCCAGAGGTCCTGTGGTTGCGGCACAGTGCGCAAAAATCAGAGAGGTCTCCCTAGATACCTGGTAGGGCAACTACTGAGAATGGGTAAAAGTAGGGCTCTCCTCCATGATAACATGCGGGTGGTTAAGTACAAGGACAAGAGTGACGTCCTTGTACTGACCACCATCCACACTAACACCAGCTTCCCTGCTCCTGTACAAGGTACCACAACCACTACCCCCAAACCAGTTTGTATCCCTGGACTACAACAGGCACATGGGAGGGGTGGATGTTTCAGATCAAGTTCTGAAGCCCTACAGTGCCACACGAAAAACAAAAGTGTGGTACAAATAGCTGGCCGTACACATTGTACAGATGGCAATGTGCAATGCGTATGTGCTATTTCATTCTGCAGGCCACACAGGAACTTTCATTCAGTTGCAAGAGGTGGTTATCAAAGCCCTAATTTTTCAAAGCCAGGCCGGGCAGGGTCCCAGTACTTCAGGAAGTCATAGTGCCCGTGTTGTACCATGGCAAAATTTTCCAGGTCAAGTCCCCCAAGAGAGCAAGGAAGGGAAGGACCCAAAAAAGATGCAGGGTGTGTTACAAAAGGGGGATAAGGAAAGACACCATTTACCACTGCAAAACCTGCTCTGAAAAACCTGGCCTGTGCATGCAGGGGTGTTTTAAAATCTACCACTCATCCATGGAGTATTAATTTAATTTCATCCATGATGTACCCTGTAGTTTTAACACCTTATATCTCTGATTTAGTCCACAAAGCTTACAGATCCACTTTTCACCAACCACTACATATTCATTTCTGTGAAACACCTGTTAGGTCAAAAGTACCCTTTCCACCACTTAAGATGTTCGTACGGGGTACTCTTTCCAAAATGGGGTCACTTCTTGGGGTTTTTAATTTCTAGGGACCTCAGGAATCTTTTAAATGCGACATGGCACCTAAAATCCATGTCTGCCAATTCAGGCCTGCCTGCAAAATCCATACAGCAGGCTACAAGCAAATATGGGGTGTTTCCTAAATGGGGAACACATACTGGGGTGCATTTTCTCCTTTAACCCCTTGTGAAAGTGAAAAATTGGGGTCTGCTAGTAATTTTTCATTTTCACAAATGTGTGCTTTGAAATCTTTAAGTGTTTCTGCCTTCTGTGAGACACCCGTTTGCTGAAAAGTACCCTTTCCACCACTTAAAATGTTCGTATGGGGGTGCTCTTTCCACTTCTTGGGGGTATTTAATTTCTGGAGACTTCAGGAATTTTTTTAATCCAACATGGCACCTAAAATCAATGTCTGCCAATTCAGGTCAGCAAAATCTATATTTTTCTGTTTGACTCTAGAGCCTTGCTGTGCGCCCATACATCATTTTTTGAGCACATATGGGGTGTTGCCGTCTTCGGGGGGAAATGGAGAACAAAAAGTGGGGTGCATTTTGTCCTGTTACCCTTTGGGAAAGTGAAAAATGTGGGTGTAAAGCAACTTTTTTTTTTTTTTACAAAAAATAAATTTTTGTATAACTTACCAGTAAAAATCTCTTTCTCGCTCTTCCTTGGGGGACACAGGAGACCTTGGGTATAGCTCAGCTCCCTAGGAGGCGTGACACTAAGTGAAAACTGTTAAGCCCCTCCTCCAGCAGCTATACCCTCAGCCTGGAGAGAGAGACTGCCAGTTGCGTGTCCAAGTAGTGAGAAAAGGAAATAACCAACAAAGTGGAACCAACAAGTCAACTACCCTACAGGGGCAACCTGGTAAGTTATACAAAAATCTCGTTTTCTCGCCCATTTCCTTGGGGGACACAGGAGACCTTGGGACATCCGAGAGCAGTCCAAGAAGGGAGGGACCACAGCCCAAGGCGAAGCCACCGTAGGCATCAAGAAACCGCCGCCTGCAAGACCAGGCGGCCCAAAGCAGCATCCGCCGGTGCATGAGTGTGCACCCTGTAGAACTTGGTAAAGGTGTGCAAGGAAGACCAAGTGGCCGCCTTGCACAATTGTTCAGCCGAAGCCCAAAGTCTCTGGGCCCAAGAGGCACCGACCACTCTGGTGGAATGAGCGGTTACACCGAAAGGTGGAACCCTGCCCTTGGGGCGGTAAGCCTCAGCAATATCTAATTTGATGAAGCGGGTGATAGCCACCTTGGAGGCCGCCAACCCCTTGCGCGGACCCTCCAGAACCACAGAAAGAGAGTCCGTGCGTCAAAAGGAGCCGGTGATCTCCAAGTAAATCTTCAAGGCCCTAACAACGTCCAAGCGGTGTAGTTCCCATTCCCGGGGGTGCGAAGAGGATGGGCACTGAGAGGGGAGGACGATGTCTTCATTGAGATGAAAGGCGGAGACCACCTTCGGAAGGAAGGAAGGAAGGGACGGAGAACAGCCTTATCTTGGTGAAAGACCAGAAAAGGCTCGGAACAAGAAAGGGCCGCCAATTCAGACACCTGTCTGAGAGACGTGATGGCCACAAGGAAAACGACCTTACAGGACAGAAGTCATAGGGAGATCTTCCGTAACGGCTCAAAGGGGGAAGCTTGGAGCGCCGAGAGCATAATATTCATGTCCCAGGGCGGAATCGGGGAACGGTATGGAGGAACCGAATGAGCCACTCTTGACAGGCCCGAGAGGGGCCAGGGGATGCTGGAAGAGGATGGACAGCGCCGAAACCTGACCCTTGAAGGAATTGAGGCCCAGCCCCAGGTCCAGACCGGACTGGAGGAAGGACAGAACCGTGGGGAGAGAGAAACGGAGAGGTGGAACGCCCAGCACCCACATCGAGAGAAGCCTCGCAGATGAATTTTCCTGCCTGAACCATCAGTTGAGCTAAGGATTGGAGGTCCTGAATGGGGACGTCCGACCCCAATTCCTGTTCAAGCTGGGAGCCCTATTCGGAGACCGCTTTCCCCACCCAGGTGGAGGCAAAGACCGGTCTGAGGGCTGAACCCGAGGCAGCAAAGATGACTTTGGAGAGGGACTCCATATGACGGTCCTCGGTGGAATGAAGCGAGGAGCCGTCTGCTACAGGAATGGCCGTGCTCTTAGACAGGGACGCCCACGTGGCAACACAATCCGCTGGAAATGGGTAACATATGTCCAGCTTTTTGAGAGAGGTAAAGCGGGCATCAGGGCGAGCCCAAGCTTTAGAGACCACTGAAGAGAAGTCGGCGTGGAGAGGAAAAACTTTGGACGCCTGTTTGGAGCGGAAAAAAGACACGCCGTCCTGGTCAGTGCTGGGAGGGTCATCGTGTATCTTAAAGGTATCACAAATGTTAGTGATGAGGTGACCCACTGCGGAAACTAGTTTGGACGGCAGAGCCGAGTCCATGTCCCAATCCGAAAGATCTCTCTCAGAGGGCGTGTCCTGTGGGTCGGTGAGGCTCAACTGAGTCCGCACGCGTGGCGGAGCGAGAGACGCATCTGAGGAGGATGCGCACTCTGTCCTGGAGCACTTCTGAGAGTGCCGGGCCCTGGAGGATTCACTGAGAGCGAGGGAACCAGTGGGGGCGGCAGAAGCGGTAGACCCGGAGGGTGGGACAGGGGGTGTGGCAGCCTGCGGTGTAGGCGGTTTGTCTACAAGGCAGCCTACCATGTGGGTGAAACTTTACATGGCCTGGGACAGGAATCTGGCCCAGTCAGGCAGACCAGAGGGAACGGGGGGGCGGCACGGTGGGTGGCGGACCCTGCACTGGGGCCTGGCATGCAGAGCAATGCGGATCAGATTGCCCACGTGGAAAAGGTTCTCTACAGGCGGTACAGGCATGGTAGCAGGGCTTAGAGGCCCCTGTGGGATCCGACATGTTGGTGATGACGAGAACAATATAACCCAGGAAGAGAGGCCTAAACCCAGGCAAGGTCCACTGGCGCTAGAAGGGGGTTAACAGTCCTACCAGGAGCCTCAGGAAGCGAGGAGCAGCAGCAGCAGCGGCAGTAGGTGTGCAGCTCTGGACGACTGGAGGCAGCAGCGGTGGCCAGCAGGTTCCTTGTGGTCAGTGTTAGAGCTGCGGACAGCTACGCTGTCATGGTTAGCAGAGCGGCGGGAAGAGAGCGGAGCGTGGGAAGATAGGCCCCGCCCCCCGCTGCTGGGAAATGCCGCGTGCGGGCAAAATTAACCCCAGAGGTGCCGCGCTGGCGCCCCCCCGCTGAGGAAGCACCTGTGGTGCTGATGATAAGGAAGCCGGCAGCCTGCCGGGAGTCCCGGCGGAGTTGAGGGAAGGGGCACTCGACCGCCGGCCATTTTGAGTGCCCAGACGTGAAGAAGTGACTGCAGGGGGTATGTAATGACTGCAGACACGGTTCTGGATGCCAGCCGGGGGAGTAAAAAAGCGCTGCGGCCACCCGCAGCGCCGGTGCCAGATCCCAGAGGTAATTGCGGAGAACAAGTGGTGGGGACACATTAGTTCCGCCGTCCAGTGGAAGGTCCCAGGAATAAAAAGGAGAGGGGATCCGCAGGCCCCTAGAATTAAACGCCCCCGTGTTCGCAGACCACAAACAGCAGAAGAGGGGGAGGGGGGTTGGGGTGGAGCAGCCACTTCTCACCGTCCTGCTGTCTCCACCCTCGGTCCGTTCCAGCAGGGTCGCCCCTTCAGCTACTGGCACCGCAGTGGCAGGACGCTGGAAAAGGGACTTGGCGTGCGGGCGACCCTTACGCTGGCGGGATGCAGGAGAGCTAGGCTGCCCTGGTCCACCTTGCCTTCTGTGGGGGAGGCAGCAGTGCGAGTGACCGGCACTGGCGCAACTCGACCCCAGGAGAAACAGAGAGGTGCAGGCGTAAGGCATAATGATGACCTATCCTGAGAATAGGCCATCAATATTTTACTTGCAGAAAAGCCCTTTAAAGCGACACTTCTCTCTGGATATACAACCTAAGCATTAAAAGGGTTACCCACTTTATAGGACAGATCTTCAATATCAGATTGGCAAGAGTCCGACTCCCGGCAGCTGTTTGAAGAGAAAGGAGCTGTCCCTGAGGATAGGCCATCAATATAAATAAAGCGGACAACCCCTTTAACTGCATTTTCTCAGTCGTCTCATATTTTCTGAGAGTTCACAGAACCGTGTGGCATTATCTCTCCTTGCAGAATGCACACAAATAATTCATTTCCAACAGATTATAACTCATTTTACTACTTCAAAGTAGAACATAATTCCCTCTTTGTGAACTGCAGCCAGATCCGTTCTAGTCTGCAACCTTTTATTCGTGGTCACTAATGCTTGGTGGACTAGAGGGAAGGAAAATCCACCATCTGGAAGAAGATGCAAACAGCAGCCAAAGTGCCCCAAATAAGCCAGATGAACAGGGGAGAACTGGCGCGGAGTCAGCGATTTCCAATGCAATGAGCTCCGAGACACAGAACACCGCAGACACAACAGCATCCAGTGATCAAAAGACTTTCTTCATTAACCTTGACATTGTTTTATGGTTAATGAAGACTCATTGTGCCATTTAGAGAACGAAGTAACTGAATCCATGCTTCCCTGCTCTGTTCAATCCAGCTGGATCCATGACAGCACTGGAGAATTTCAGTGAAAAATAAAAAAATAAAAAAATAAAAAAAACACCCTTTTCTGTGATAAGTATAGGTGAAAAAAAAACTTCCTGTTATTAAAATATATTGCATTTTAATGATTCGGTCAGGGCTTTAAGGAAAAGAATGCTGCTGAGCCTGCAAATATATGCTGGGAGTTCAACACGGGGAGCGACACAGGACAGGAGCCAGCTAAATCGGCACCGATGATGATTTATAGACCTTCATCACACAAGGTCCAATGTACGGAAAACAGATTAAAAAAATAAAAAATAAACAGTCAACTTGATCATTTCTCTTGTGTGTGTGTTTGTACATTATATATATATATATATATATATATATATATATACACACACACACACACATAAGAAAAAATAAGTTAACTCAAATTTAAAGGGCATCTGTCAGCAGATTTGTACCTATGACACTGGCTGACCTGTTACATGTGCACTTGGCAGCTGAAGGCACCTTTTTGGTCCCATGTTTATATGTGCCCGCATGGTTGAGAAAAATGATGTTTTAATATATGCAAATCAGCCTCTAGGTGCAACGGGGGCGTTGCCGTTACACCTAGAGACTTTGTCTCTCTGCAACTGCCGCTACCTCTGTGCTTTAATTGACAGGTCCAGGTGCGATGATGTTTTCACTGCCTGCCCCTGTCAAAGTGCAGAGGGCGCAGCAGTTGCAGAGAGAGCCGAGACTCTAAGTGTAACGACAACGCCCCCGTTGCTCCTAGAGGCTCATTTGCATATATTAAAACATAACTTTTCTCAGCAATGCGGACACATATAAACATGGGACCAACACAGATGTCTTCAGTCGCCAAGTGCACATGTAACAGGTCAATCTCGTACAGAACTGCTGACAGATGCCATTCAATAACAAGTAAATCTGCAGCAATCAACACTGAGGATGAATTTGTGATGTGTACCTAGGCTAAATCCACAGAACATTTTCACAGAAGTATTGTGGAACAGCCCAGTTGGTCCAGCAGTGGCTTCTTTCCCAATGTTGAACTATGATGCTGTCATTTGAAAAAAATATATATATGAACACTGTACAACACCACCACCAAAACTTCATCTCAACTATGAAGCATGGTGAAGGGAGCATCATGATTTGAGGCTGCTTTGCTGCCCCAGGGTCTGGACTCCTTGCATTGAGGACACAATGAATCCTCAGGTATATCAAACAAAATGTAAGGTCCATGACCTGAATAGATGCTCAGCGATGCAGCAGGACAATGACCCAAAACACACAAGTAAATCAACCAAAGAATGGTTGAAAAAGATGAAGATTTGTGTTCTGGAACGGCCAAGTTGGAGTCCTGACCTTTAAGGGGTATTCCGGTTGTGGCAAGTTATCCCCTATCTACACGAAGGAGTGTTGAGCAAATTGAAGTGTCCGAAGTGGACTTTGATCCGAATTTCAGGGAAAATTTGATTTGCTGCGAAGCTGAATTTCCTCGTGCTTCGTGGTAATGAATCAATTTTCCCTAAAATGGGGTAAAAAAAAAAAAAACTATACCTCATCCATTTGAGAGCGAAGAGCCTGCGAGAAATCTCGTGCACAGTGAAGTATGACGTCAACGCTCGCCACGTGAGATTTTACGCTGGATCTTAAAGATGGCAGCGGCGGGCTCTTCGTGACCAAATGGATGAGGCAAGTATGGTTTTTTATTTGTTTTATCACAGACCTTAATATTAATGTCTGATGCAGCGATCAGCGATAAATGCGGCATCTGAGGGGTACAATGACGGCGAGCGGCGCAATCGCCATTCCCTGTCATTGCACCCACTACTTACAAAGAAATGTTCTTCGCGACGAAGTAATTCGTCAAACAAATTTCAGAACTTCACTCATCTCTAAACACGACCAAGTGGTGGTTAACTGCACATTAAAGGGTTTCTATCACTTCGTATGACATATTTAGGTGTTAGACACTAGCGATCCGCTAGTGTCTGCTCTGCCCAACCATCCTAATATGATAGGTTTTGGGGCAGCCGTTTTGCTAAAATAACAACTTATATCTATATGCTAATGAGCCTCTAGGTGCTATGGGGGCGTCATTAGCACCTAGAGGCTCCGTCTACCTTCATAAACTGTCGCCGCCCAGCGCGTCCCTCCAGCCCGCCCATCTCCTGCTGAATGCGATCCTCTCCATGCGCGTCTCTGTTCTGCGCATGCACAATGAATGTCAGAGACGCGCATGGAGAGGATCGCATTCAGCAGGAGATGGGCGGGCTGGAGGGACGCGCTGGGCGGCGACAGTTTATGAAGGTAGACGGAGCCTCTAGGTGCTAATGACGCCCCCATAGCACCTAGAGGCTCATTAGCATATAGATATAAGTTGTTATTTTAGCAAAACGGCTGCCCCAAAACCTATCATATTAGGATGGTTGGGCAGAGCAGACACTAGCGGATCGCTAGTGTCTGACACCTAAATATGTCATACGAAGTGATAGAAACCATTTAAAGAGGACCTTTCATGGGTCCAAACATTATAAACGAAGTATCAGGATACGTAGGGGATAGTGCAAGGATCTGACTGCACTTACTATTATTCTTGGGCGCCGCTCCGTTCGCCCGCTGTGGCCCCTGTTGTATTCTCCCGCCTGGTATGCTAATTTTAGTATCGGAGCAATGAGGAGGAGACTGAGTCTTTCTCCTTGGGCGTCTCCCTCTCCCTGGCTGTAGCGCTGTCCAATCGCGGCGGAGAGAGTCACAGCCAGGGAGAAAAGAAAAAAAAGAAAAAAAAAAAAAAAAAAGAAGCTCACCCTCTCCCTGGCTGGGAGAAGACGCCCACGGAGAAAGACTCAGTCTCCTCCTCATTGCTTCGATGCTATTAATTATCATACCGGACGGGAGAATACAAAGGGGGTCACAGCGGGCGAACGGAGCGGCGCCCAGAAAAAATAGTGCAGTCAGATCCCTATACTTAGTTAATGATGTTTGGACCCATGAAAGGTCCTCTTTAAAAGAGGACTGGAGGCAACAGCACTTGACAATGGATGCATACGTGTGAACTTTTTCCTCTCTCTCTCTGGTGGTGAGCTCAGTGATTTTATTTTTATTCAGTTGAGATTAGAAGGCAACCTACATCTTGGAAATCTGCTGCGCTCAAATTTGAGAACTTACAAAGGGACATTTTGTTTGTTCTATAGCAGCCACCACTAGAGGGGGCTCACTACATACTGTGGTATTACTGAGGTCAGTTTAAAAAGCTTGTCCAGACAAAATCGTAGATAGACTTCACAAAGGGTTTTCACATGAATCTGCAGAAAATCTGGGCTAAAACCTGCTTGTAAGGCTACATTCACACGGCCATAGATCCGCCAAATATTTGCGGACCACACATGCCGCCGATATCATAGAAAATGCCTATTCTTGTCCGCAATTGCGGACATGCTCCATTTTTTCCGTGGGGCCGTGGAACGGAACTACATATGGAGACAGCACACGTTTTGCTATCCGCATCTTTTGCAGCCCATTAAAATGAATGGGTCCACACCCGTTCCGCAAAATTGCACAACGGATGCGGACTCATTCATACGGTTGTGTCAATGTAGTCTAATACAGGTGAATTTTGCTGCAGATGGTGCCATGGATTGAACGTGCATTTCAATCTTTGATTGCTAAGGGTCCACAGTAAAAATCTGCAACATACTTGAAACGGAAATAGCATGCTGTGGATATAAAAATCAGCAACGTACTTTGATTTCTGCGTGAAAATTATCTGGTACATGTGGCCGGAGCTTTGAAAAGCCCATCCACTTGTATTGCATTTTCAACTGGTGCAGATTTTCAGTGCGGAATCTGTACTGGAAACCCACCGCATTTGGACCCAGCTTGGAGTGTGTAGAAAGCTCCCCCTAGTGGCCGTTGTAAGGGGGCAGAACAAAAAGAGCATTGCTTCCTGTAAACACGTCTGTCATGCAGTCCGTCGATGGTAAAGGCTGCTGAAGTCAGTATGTAGTTTAGTGTATTTTTATATTTTTGTTTTATTTTACATTGTTATCGGAAAATGACCTATTGTTTAAATCACGTTTTTATGTTTAACATGTTTTTGCCCTGCCACTAAGCCTAATAATAGGCGCCACTTCTTGGTCTGTACAGATAACTTTACTGCAGTTACCTGCTTATCTGTCATTGTAATTAGGGACGAGCGAATCGACTTCGGATGCTTCATCCGAAGTTGATTCGCATAAAACTTTGTTGTAATACTGTACGGAGAGGGAGCTCAGTACAGTATCAGAATTTATTGGCTCCGATGAGCCAAAGTTATTACTTTGTGAAGTCTTGCGAGACTTCCTGTAATAACTTTGTGAATTAATCATTACTGTAAAAAATCTTGGCACCGAACTCCATTTGGAACGCGATGTCAATGAGGTCCCCTCCTGTCCATTGTGTCTATGGCCCATGGGGCTGCCCTAAATCTATTTTCTTAATGCTTTCTAAATGCTGTTAAGAACAGCTCGGGCAAGATGGCCGCCCCCCATAATCATGTTCAGAATATAGAATAAAAAATAAATCTGTAATCAGAAAATAAGAACAGATTAAAAAAATAAGGAAATGTGTCACTATATAGGTTTTAACTGGCAGATATTTTTGGTGACACATTTCCTTTAATAATATTTATTTTAAATTTGGTGACCAAAAAAAATATAATTTGGCCCCTAAATATTTAGGTTTAGGAGCCATAGGCACCTAAATGATTTTTGGAGCCCTTTTATAAGTCATCTATAAAACTAGACAGCAACCAATTTGTAAACTGGAAAAGATACCCAACCTCAGTTTTATTTCCAGCATCAATATCACATTTTCTCCACATTTATTACACAGCAATGATTTAAGCATGTTCAGAGTGTAAAAGTAATATCTATATACCCACCTTGGCCATAAATAAAGTTTTCTGACAAACAGATTTCTCATTACACGTTCCACCTGGCAGAAACCAGTGTGAAAGGCGACCGGATTGTCCGTGAAGGCTTTTATGAAGCCCTGCTTGTTCTTTTGCCGATATAAGCGCAGTATGAAGGCCTCCTGGCAGGACTCCATAATCTTGTGTGCCTTATACACAAGGATACCTGAATAAAACAGAATGGTAACTCTCAAATATCAACCTGCAGACTGTTAGAAGAAATCATGCTGCCCTTTCGGACCAGTAGTTACCTACCTTTTCAGTTTTATACATGATATTACTAAAACCACCTTTCTAGCTTTTGCCCATTAAAGGGGTTCTCCGGGAATTAGGAAAATGAAAATACTTAAAGAGGACCTGTCACCACTGCTGACATGTCTGTTTTAATCGCTTCATGCATTCCCCACATTCCGTCACAGAGCTGGAGCGCCGAAATCTCGCGATGCGCGAGCTAGCGCATGCGTAGTTCGTTCCCTGCGCTGATGCCTGCACAGGGAATGAACATGATGCCGACACTGCGCATGCGCTAGCTCGCGCATCGCGAGATTTCGGCGCTCCAGCTCTGTGACGTCAGCCAGCAAGGAGGAGATTCGGAGGACGCAGGGCGGTGCTGGGCTCCTTTCCGCTGGACTCATCTCCGGATACAGGACACATATCAGGTTCATTTGCATATTGATCAAAACGGTTTTTTAACACAATAAAAGCGCAGAGAGCTACGGGGACTGGGTATTGCAGATGTGCTAGCGGCCATCTAGCAGCCCATGTCCCCAGCTCTATGCACAAAATCCTGGTGACAGGTTCCCTTTAAATATTACTTTATTATAAATATATTCCCAAATACCTTTCATTAGTTATAATGGCTGGTTTTGTCTGTGGAGTAATCATTAGGAGAAAAAAATGGCTGCCGTCCTATTAGTACACAAAAAACCTGTTCTAATCACACAGGAAGACATGCTACTTCAGAGCAGTGAGCTAAAGAGCTGCCTCATCTTCTTCTATAATCCTGAATACAGTTTAATATGATCTTCAGCTAAATCTCTGTAGAAATGGAGTTCATGAGAAGACGAAGTACAGAGAGGAGGGTGGGGGTGATGTGGCTAATGAGCAGCAGCACTTGTCTGCAGTCTCCATTACCACAGCCTGTCCTGTCCGTCCTCTCTGTACTTCATGTCTCCTCATGAACTCCATTTCCACAGATATTCAGTTAACGTTCTTATAATCTGTATTCAGGATCATAATCCCTAAGAAGTAGGAGAGGAGGATGAGGCAGCTCTTTACCTCAGTGCTCAGAAGTAACATGTCCTCCTGTAAGATTAGGACAGGTTTTGTGTGTATTAATAGGACGGCGGCCATTTTGTTTCTCCTGAGGATGGCTCCCTAAACAAAATGAGCCATTATAAATAATGAAAGGTATATGGGAATATTTTTACAATAAAGTAATATTTAAGTATTTTCATTTTCTAAATTCCCAGAGAACCCCTTTAAGTGGAACACAAACAACAAAAGGTGTTCTGCAACAGATTTCCTTTACAGAAATGCTCTAAAAGGTCCACATCGTCTTGAAGTTAAAGGGGTATGCCCCTCTGGGACATTCATGGCATATCCATATTCCATAAATGAGCACTAGGTGCGGTTCCTATCTTTGGAACCCCCTCCTATCTCAATACCGGGCCCCCAAAGTGAATGGAGGATAAGCCATGCATGCACACCCATCCTCCATTCAACGTTATGAGACTTCTAAAAAATAGCTGGGCCAACATGTGGCTAAGTACCATGGCAGTGCACTGCCTGCTCTCCATTGATTGCTATGGGACATCTGAAAATAGTTAACTGAGCTGCCTCAGTAAGTCTCATAGCAGTGAGCAGAGAAGACGCCTTTCGCGGCTGTTCTTTAGATAGGAGCAGTTCCCAGAGGAGGGACCCCCACCTATCAGACATCTATGACATGCCTTATTGATAAGGCCATAAAAGTCCCAGATGGGACAACCCCTTTAAAAGAACCAAGTATACAGTCGTGGCCAAAAGTTTTGAGAATTAGATAAATATTGGAAATTGGAAAAGTTGCTGCTTAAGTTTTTATAATAGCAATTTGCATATACTCCAGAATGTTATGAAGAGTGATCAGATGAATTGCATAGTCCTCCTTTGCCATGAAAATTGAGTTAATCCCCAAAAAACCTTTCCACTGCCTTTCATTGCTGTCAGTAAAGGACCTGCTGAGATTATTTCAGTAATCGTCTTGTTAACTCAGGTGAGAATGTTGACGAGCACAAGGCTGGTGATCATTATGTCAGGCTGGTTGGGTTAAAATGACAGACTTGACATGTTAAAAGGAGGGTGATGCTTGAAATCATTGTTCTTCCATTGTTAACCATGGTGACCTGCAAAGAAACGCGTGCAGCCATCATTAAGTTGCATAAAAATGGCTTCAAGGGCAAGGATATTGTGGCTAATAAGATTGCACCTCAATCAACAATTTATAGGATCATCAAGAACTTCAAGGAAAGAGGTTCAATTCTTGTTAAGAAGGCTTCAGGGCGTCCAAGAAAGTCCAGCAAGCGCCAGGATCGTCTCCTAAAGAGGATTCAGCTGCGGGATCGGAGTGCCACCAGTGCAGAGCTTGATCAGGAATGGCAGCAGGCAGGTGTGAGCGCATCTGCACGCACAGTGAGGCGAAGACTTTTGGAAGATGGCCTAGTGTCAAGAAGGCCAGCAAAGAAGCCACTTCTCTCCAAAAAAAACATCAGGGACAGATTGATCTTCTGCAGAAAGTATGGTGAATGGACTGCTGAGGACTGGGGCAAAGTCATATTCTCCGATGAAGCCTCTTTCCGATTGTTTAGGGCATCTGGAAAAAGGCTTGTCCGGAGAAGAAAAGGTGAGCGCTACCATCAGTCCTGTGTCATTCCAACAGTAAAGCATCCTGAGACCATTCATGTGTGGGGTTGCTTCTCATCCAAGGGAGTGAGCTCACTCACAATTTTGCCCAAAAACACAGCCATGAATAAAGAATGGTACCAAAACACCCTCCAACAGCAACTTCTTCCAACAATCCAACAACAGTTTGGTGAAGAACAATGCATTTTCCAGCACGATGGAGCACCGTGCCATAAGGCAAAAGTGATAGCTAAGTGGCTCGGGGACCAAAGCGTTGACATTTTGGGTCCATGGCCTGGAAACTCCCCAGATCTTAATCCCATTGAGAACTTGTGGTCAATCCTCAAGAGGCGGGTGGACAAACAAAAACCCACTAATTCTGACAAACTCCAAGAAGTGATTATGAAAGAATGGGTTGCTATCAGTCAGGAATTGGCCCAGAAGTTGATTGAGAGCATGCCCAGTCGAATTGCAGAGGTCCTGAAAAAGAAGGGCCAACACTGCAAATACTGACTCTTTGCATAAATGTCATGTAATTGTCGATAAAAGCCTTTAAAACGTATGAAGTGTGTGTAATTATATTTCACTACATCACAGAAACAACTGAAACAAAGATCTAAAAGCAGTTTAGCAGCAAACTTTGTGAAAACTAATATTTGTGTCATTCTCAAAACTTTTGGCCACGACTGTACATAGCCACTCTTGCTCAAGCACCTTAAAAGTCAATATGAAAAGATAAATGTTAAGTGTTTTAAACGGATTAGAAATTCAGTGACATAATTTGCATTCTCATTAAAATAAACGAGCCTTATTTGCTAACAAAATTATTAATTCAGGTCAACCAAACAGTATTTATTACATGCAAGATAAGAGTCTAATATTAGAGAAATAAAACAGGACTTTGCTGACCTCTAGTGGTGAAATTAGGATAAGTTAACTTTAGTATGATAGTATATGGACGTACTAATTGAATACTGTTTACTGCCTAACTAAAGTACGTTAAAAACACTATAAACTATAGTAGATATAATAGTATAGTCGATATTGTATTGAATGCTAAAATATATGATAATAAAATATTCGATACTAGTCTATAGTCAATGA
This sequence comes from Bufo bufo, assembly GCF_905171765.1. Taxonomy (NCBI): domain Eukaryota; kingdom Metazoa; phylum Chordata; class Amphibia; order Anura; family Bufonidae; genus Bufo; species Bufo bufo. Next base: position 58,609,605 of record NC_053395.1, on the reverse strand, counting down.
ATTCACTGATATAAATCACACACCAAAAACTTCAAGTATTGTCCAGGTCTTATATATGCTGTTATTGTGAAGGGGGAGGTAATTCCTCTGTGAATCTATCTCAGATTGGGAAAATGAGTGTCACTTTAAATATTGTAGGTGTATTTGCCCTGGGAACGTAGTGTATTCATAAAATGTCCACAGGAATCCTGATAATGTTGGAATAAAAAGTCTCTTATGGTATTTCCTTTTAAAGTCGAGGTAAACTTTAAATCGGTATTTGGCTTACCGTCTGGTGTCTGCTGTCTCCCTGTTGCTTGAGTGGAGCTTTAAATGTCTGCCGGCTTATTTGATCGCTCCTTCCAACAAGCTGGTTCAAATTTCGCGGGAGTTCCAAAGATCGCTGTTCTGCAATTTCCTTCGGTACAGCTTTTTCAGCCAAATACCGATTTAAAGTGCTCGCCCATTTTTCCATTGTTACATTTCCTTTTTAACAGAGGGTGGGGTGATTCCCTCTATATGAGCTTGCAGCACCACCCTGTAACTACTAAGGAGTGAGCCACTACAACCCACTACTATTCCTTCTATGTTCATGTCCTATATAGCACTGTCCAATGGGTCCACAGCCCTGTGAGTTTAGTGCAGAAATATATTCTTAGGACCAGAATAGAATATCCCCCTTATATTTCATACTCCTATACACAAAAGGAGTTTCTGTGGTAGGGTGCACTTAGGAACCAGCATATAATTGGTCTGTAATAGTTCCAGTTCACCTTATCAGCCTATCAATGTGGAGTCAACTTTTTAATATAATAAAATAAAGTGTTTTTAACGTACTTTAGTTAGGCAGTAAACAGTGAAATTAGTATAAGGCAAATATTGTATATACCAAGTACCAGGCTGTAAAATGTGGACACTAGTTTTATCCTCCAAGTCTCTAGGGCAGGGATGCTCAACCTGTGGCCCTCCAGCTGTTGTAAAACTACAACTCCCACCATGCCCTTCTGTAGGATGATGTCAGGGAATGATGAGAGTTGTAGTTTTGCAACAGCTGGAGGGCGGCAGGTTGAGCATGCCTGCTCTAAAGTAATGTCCGGATAGAGGAGGTGATACGGTTATTACACATTCATATAAACCAGTGGTACATGTATTGTTTTCTATACCACATTACAGTACATTGCCCAGCATTCACATCAGAGAGTAAAAATCACCAGGGTGAATTCTCTGCAGAGATGCAAAATGTTTTCAACTATGAAGCTTGCAGAATTGTGAATGCAACTCTGGACTATAATAAAGGCTGCAAGACGACTAATGCAACATATACTTTTATGCACCTCCTATAGTTATATCCCTGCTAATTGGTGGTATTATTTAACCCTTATGCGCACCACTATGTACAGTTACATCGTGGTGCGTTGTAAAGAGTATGGAGTGGGCTCAGCAGCTGTATAATACAGCAGCCCCCCAGCTGCAATGACTGGAATTGGCGATGATGTTGATGCCAGTCTTTTAACTCCTCAGATGCCGCGGTCAATCTGTGGGGTTAGGCAGAAGGGAGCCTTCCGATCGGAGCCTCCTCTGTGAAGTCATGGGGCTCCGGTCGGTTGCCATTTCAGCCTGGGGCCTTGTGAAAGTTCCTAGGCCTGTCATATCCTGCGGACTGAAAAGCCGAGTGTCAGATCCCCATAGACCACAATAGTGTTCTATTGCAGTCTATGGGACAAGCGATCAGAAGACTACAAGTCCCCTAAAAGGGTTAAAAATTATATTAAAAAAATAAAACAATGAAAACGTTTAAAGTTAAAAAAAAAACTGTGTGGTGCACCGTGTAACGGGAAAAATAAAGACACGCATTCACCATTTTTTGGCCACTCCCCCCAATAAAATTTAATAAAAAGTGATCAAAAAAAGTCATATGTAACCCAAAATGGTACCATTAAAAACTATAGTTTACCCCGCAAAAAAAAAAAAAAAGCTCTCAAACAGCTCTGTGCATGTCAGAATATGGTGATGCAAAACATTTTTTTTTTTAAAGGTAGTAAAACATAATAAAAACTATATAAATTTGGTATCGCCAAAATCATACTGACCCCTAGAATAAAGTTGTAGCGCACAGTGAGTGGTGTAAAAACAAAAACCTTGGCAGAATTGTTTTTTTTTTCCAATTCACCGCACAAAGATTTTTGTCCCCCATTTTCCAATACAAGCTATCTTAAAATAAAAAGTGCCATTAATGATGGCTCCTGGAACGCGGGCAAGGAAAAAACAGAAATCAAAAAATAAAATTGGGCCATGTCCCGAATTGGTGCCCAGCTTTTCTACCACTGAGTAACCCTGAAATGTTTTGCCTTTCCAGAACTCCTAACTCAAAAAGCTTGGCACAGAGTTGAGCAAAGCATGTACGTGACTGCTCTTGGCGCCCCCTTACCAGATGCGGTGGAACCCTAGTTGGGAAACAGTGGTCTACGTAGACCGTTAGAGGACTTACCAGTTATCAAGTTGGCTGGAATCCTATCAGTGAGGAAATCAACCACAAGGATGCGACTAGTGACAAACAGTACTCCGCCTTGTGTGTATACATCATAGCGCTCGTTACTGCTGACCTCATTGGTGACAATCCGTGGCAAGTCGGTGACTCCTTCTGATCTCATCTGTTCAATCAGATATTCCTGAAATAACAATGCAACACATGTTAAGGGTCCATTCACATGTCCGCAAATGGGTCCGCATCCGTTCCGCAATATCGGGAACGGGTGCGGACCCATTCATTCTCAATGGGGCAGGAATAGATGCGGAGAGCACACTATGTGCTCTTCACATCCGCATTTCCAGAGTGCGGCCCCGAACTTCCGGGCCGCGGCTCCGCAAAAAAAATAGAACATGTCCGCAATTGCGGACAAGAATAGGCAGTTCTATGGGGGGTGCTGGCCAGGTGTATTGCAGATCCGCAATTTGCGGATCCATAATACACTACGGATGTGTGAATGGACCCTTATATAAATGACACCACATCACATTGTAGAAAGTGACACTTTGATATGCAGATATCCATGAGGCTTTTGTATCATATATGGTTTCAGTTTTAGGCCTCATGCACACGGCCGTTTACTACTCATATAATGTTGTGGGTACTACTGCGTTGAACAAGCCTAGAAATGTAGCCCAGGGGTTGTCTCACTTCAGAAAATGGCATTTATCATGCAGAGAAAGGTAATACAAGCCACTTACTAATGTATTGTGATTGTCCATATTGCTTCCTTTGCTGGCTTGATTCATTTTTCCATCACATTATACACTGCTAGTATCCATGGTTACGACCACCCCGCAATCCAGCGGCGGTGGTCGTGCTGACACACTACAGGAAAAAGCGCTGAACTATGCACACTCTCGTGGTCCCAGCCACCAGAGGGGCCAGAGCCTTTTCTTATAATGTGCAAGTACGATCAACGCTGAGGGTGATGAAAACCCCTGCATACTAGCAGTGTATAATGTGATGGAAAAATGAATCAAGCCAGAAAAGGAGGCAATATGGACAATCACAATACATTAGGAAGTGCCTTGTATTAACTTCCTCTACATGATAAATGCCATTTGCTGAAGTGAGACAACCCCTTTAAGCAGGTCTCATCCATAAAGTAGTGGTGCAGCAGAAACACACAAGGGGGTGCCCTCTTGTTCTTTGGGGTGAGTATCTAGCACTACATACTGGCATTACCTCCTCTGCAGTATTGGTATTTAGCACCAGCACCAAGTTCCCAGGATCACAATAAAGCTTCAAGAAATTCTGCAGGATTCTATCAATGCCGAGTCCACGAGCGGCGATGATGAGCCCATCCTCATGGAACAGGTCTAGGAAGATTTGATTTTCATATTCCAGGAGGGGAGCCATTGACGAATGTGTAATTTGGGTGTCTACAGAATCCGGTCACAAGTGGCTGAAGAATGCAGTCAACTATAGAGATGGCGGTGTAGACCAGGATACGCTCCTCACGTGGGCTGATCCTCAGTATCTAGAGGTAAACGACAGGCAGCATTACAGTGCAACACTTCCAACTTCTATAGACACTTAGGGGGTCATTTACAAACAGATATAAGCCACTTTTGTGGCGTATATCTGGCGCAGATTCTGTTGCATGCCATGTTGCAGCAGAATCTGCAACTTCTTCCCCGCTCAAGCCAGAAGGGAATAGTTTAGGGTGCATTCACACGACCGTATTTTTGGCTCTGCATCCCTTCCACAATTTTGCGGAATGGGTGCGGACCCATTCATTTCAACACAATGTGCTGTCCGCATCTGTAGATCTGTTACGCGGCCACGAAAAAAAAAAAAAAAAAGATCGCAAGCGCGGACAAGAATAGGCATTTCTATCATAGGGCCGACTACATTCACACGGCTGGTATCCGTGTTTTGCTGATCCGCAATTTGCGGACCGCAAAACACATACGGTCGTGTGAATGTAGCCTTAGGCGTGGAAAATGGTCTAAATGTAAAACAGCAAGGAAGCTGTCTTACATTTAGAATCGGCGGTGGATACACCAAAGTTATGTAGAGGCCAGTACATGTACCTCTACATAACTTCAGCGACCCACCGCCTGGCTCTATTTGGGCCTTTATTAATATTTTTTAATTAAAAGTTAGGTTTTAGGTATATACCCTCTGTGATATATATATTTATACTTGTATTACCTATGCCTACAATATTATTGCGCTCAGTGGTTATTGAGTACCTCTACATACCTTCGGCGACCCACCGCCTGTGCAGGGGCTTATTAAGACCAGCGTCTAAAATGCCGGTCTTAATAAATGTGCCCCTTAGATTTAATAGATTAACGATTCCATTAATTCGGTACCTGCATTATCCAACCTCCACCATACAGCCATGTGTGTTATATCCACAGGAGCGCACTTTATTCTTTACATACTGCATTAATGCTACATGTTTCCCACTGTACAGTAAGTTCTATCAGGACGGCATCTGATGACCCATAAACCCACATAATCCAGCATAGAACACAAATAGTCCCAAATTACACTTAAGAAAATGAAGAAAATATATATATATATATGTTAAATGTGGAGAGAGGCAGTGAGGGCAGCAGCAGTCAGTGTGGGGCGCATCTCCGCAGTTAAAGGGATTTTCTGATAACCTATCTATCTGATCGATGGAGGTCCGACATCCAGGGCCCCTGCGGCCTTCTCTCTGCTTTTCCGAGGTCAGTGAGGACACGTTTATGAGTCACGTGGCCTATGAGCAGCTCAGCCATATAGAAGTGAATGAGGCTGAGTGGGCAATGTGCTTGGTGAGCAGACAGAAGGCTGCAACGCTCACAGCAGCACCTCTGCCTTTCTCAAAATAGCTGATGGGCGGGGGTCCCGGCACCGATCAGATACAGAGGAGAGGTCATCAGTAAGAAAACCAAAATCCTGGAAAACCTTTTAAGTAAATAGAAGATTGTGCTAAGGAACAAAATGGGCCACTTTAGAGCTATTCTTTTTTATAGAAAAATATGATTTCAGTAAATAAAGTATATTACAAAAATAGTCAGTATCGCTGCCGCACACATTGCAAAAAAAATACTGTAAATGATAGTTGTACTTTAAATAGATATGACATCAGCAATTCCCTACCCAGCATCTCTACAGCCGCACAGAAATGGCTGAACCTTCTTCATATTGCTTGCCAATCCCTGCTTTACACAGACGGAGCTTTGTCAGTGTCCTGGTGATGAGAACTTCTGCAGTGCAAGGAAAAAAGAGAAGAGTCAGCAAAACAGTGTGTTACTATTCCATCCATACATTGCCTGCCAATACAGGGCTGTCTCATGAAGGCAACCACAGTCCATAGGATATAATTGGACAGGAGGAGGTCACAGTCTAATATGGACCATATAATGGTGCAGTAACGGCATACAGAGGTGTATCGAGCTGTAAGACCATTCCCATAAAAGGCGGAGGTTCCCTGGAGCCGAAATCTGGCAATGTGCATGAGCCCCGAGAGCATCGCTGACACATCCCATCCGTGTATTACATGTAACTTCTTCTGATCACAGGGCCTTCCTCTTTATATAAAGGGGTCTCCGCGCGTCAGTGGCCCCGATGTGCTAATCTTGTAGATGGTGTAAGCTTAGGCCGTCTAGACCTGCAGCAGATCTATCACAGGGGCTCAGGCCGGACGATACATGTGCAGCAGATCTATCACAGGGGCTCAGGCCGGACGATACATGTGCTGCAGATCTATCACAGGGGCTCAGGCCGGGCGATACATGTGCTGCAGATCTATCACAGGGGCTCAGGCCGGACGATACATGTGCTGCAGATCTATCACGGGGGCTCAGGCCGGACGATACATGTGCTGCAGATCTATCACGGGGGCTCAGGCCGGACGATACATGTGCTGCAGATCTATCACAGGAGCTCAGGCCGGACGATACATGTGCTGCAGATCTATCACAGGGGCTCAGGCCGGGCGATACATGTGCAGCAGATCTATCACAGGGGCTCAGGCCGGACGATACATGTGCAGCAGATCTATCACAGGGGCTCAGGCCGGACGATACATGTGCAGCAGATCTATCACAGGGGCTCAGGCCGGACGATACATGTGCTGCAGATCTATCACAGGGGCTCAGGCCGGGCGATACATGTGCTGCAGATCTATCACAGGGGCTCAGGCCGGACGATACATGTGCTGCAGATCTATCACAGGGGCTCAGGCCGGACGATACATGTGCAGCAGATCTATCACAGGGGCTCAGGCCGGACGATACATGTGCTGCAGATCTATCACAGGGGCTCAGGCCGGACGATACATGTGCAGCAGATCTATCACAGGGGCTCAGGCCGGACGATACATGTGCTGCAGATCTATCACAGGGGCTCAGGCCGGACGATACATGTGCTGCAGATCTATCACAGGGGCTCAGGCCGGACGATACATGTGCAGCAGATCTATCACAGGGGCTCAGGCCGGACGATACATGTGCAGCAGATCTATCACAGGGGCTCAGGCCGGACGATACATGTGCTGCAGATCTATCACAGGGGCTCAGGCCGGACGATACATGTGCTGCAGATCTATCACAGGGGCTCAGGCCGGACGATACATGTGCAGCAGATCTATCACAGGGGCTCAGGCCGGACGATACATGTGCTGCAGATCTATCACAGGGGCTCAGGCCGGACGATACATGTGCAGCAGATCTATCACGAGGGCTCAGGCCGGACGATACATGTGCTGCAGATCTATCACAGGGGCTCAGGCCGGACGATACATGTGCTGCAGATCTATCACAGGGGCTCAGGCCGGGCGATACATGTGCAGCAGATCTATCACAGGGGCTCAGGCCGGACGATACATGTGCAGCAGATCTATCACAGGGGCTCAGGCCGGACGATACATGTGCAGCAGATCTATCACAGGGGCTCAGGCCGGACGATACATGTGCTGCAGATCTATCACAGGGGCTCAGGCCGGACGATACATGTGCTGCAGATCTATCACAGGGGCTCAGGCCGGACGATACATGTGCTGCAGATCTATCACAGGGGCTCAGGCCGGACGATACATGTGCTGCAGATCTATCACAGGGGCTCAGGCCGGACGATACATGTGCAGCAGATCTATCACAGGGGCTCAGGCCGGACGATACATGTGCTGCAGATCTATCACGGGGGCTCAGGCCGGACGATACATGTGCAGAAGATCTATCACGGGGGCTCAGGCCGGACGATACATGTGCAGCAGATCTATCACAGGGGCTCAGGCCGGACGATACATGTGCAGAAGATCTATCACAGGGGCTCAGGGCGGACGATACATGTGCAGCAGATCTATCACAGGGGCTCAGGCCGGGCGATACATGTGCTGCAGATCTATCACAGGGGCTCAGGCCGGACGATACATGTGCAGCAGATCTATCACAGGGGCTCAGGCCGGACGATACATGTGCTGCAGATCTATCACAGGGGCTCAGGCCGGACGATACATGTGCAGCAGATCTATCACGGGGGCTCAGGCCGGACGATACATGTGCAGCAGATCTATCACGGGGGCTCAGGCCGGGCGATACATGTGCAGCAGATCTATCACAGGGGCTCAGGCCGGGCGATACATGTGCAGCAGATCTATCACAGGGGCTCAGGCCGGGCGATACATGTGCTGCAGATCTATCACAGGGGCTCAGGCCGGACGATACATGTGCTGCAGATCTATCACAGGGGCTCAGGCCGGACGATACATGTGCAGCAGATCTATCACGAGGGCTCAGGCCGGACGATACATGTGCTGCAGATCTATCACAGGGGCTCAGGCCGGACGATACATGTGCTGCAGATCTATCACAGGGGCTCAGGCCGGACGATACATGTGCTGCAGATCTATCACAGGGGCTCAGGCCGGACGATACATGTGCAGCAGATCTATCACAGGAGCTCAGGCCGGACGATACATGTGCTGCAGATCTATCACAGGGGCTCAGGCCGGGCGATACATGTGCAGCAGATCTATCACAGGGGCTCAGGTCGGACGATACATGTGCTGCAGATCTATCACAGGGGCTCAGGACAGACGATACATGTGCAGCAGATCTATCACAGGGGCTCAGGCCGGACGATACATGTGCAGCAGATCTATCACGGGGGCTCAGGCCGGACGATACATGTGCAGCAGATCTATCACGGGGGCTCAGGCCGGGCGATACATGTGCAGCAGATCTATCACAGGGGCTCAGGCCGGGCGATACATGTGCAGCAGATCTATCACAGGGGCTCAGGCCGGGCGATACATGTGCTGCAGATCTATCACAGGGGCTCAGGCCGGGCGATACATGTGCTGCAGATCTATCACAGGGGCTCAGGCCGGACGATACATGTGCAGCAGATCTATCACAGGGGCTCAGGCCGGGCGATACATGTGCTGCAGATCTATCACAGGGGCTCAGGCCGGACGATACATGTGCTGCAGATCTATCACAGGGGCTCAGGCCGGACGATACATGTGCAGCAGATCTATCACAGGGGCTCAGGCCGGACGATACATGTGCAGCAGATCTATCACAGGGGTTCAGGCCGGACGATACATGTGCAGCAGATCTATCACAGGGGCTCAGGCCGGGCGATACATGTGCAGCAGATCTATCACAAGGGCTCAGGCCGGACGATACATGTGCAGCAGATCTATCACAGGGGCTCAGGCCGGACGATACATGTGCAGCAGATCTATCACAGGGGCTCAGGCCGGACGATACATGTGCAGCAGATCTATCACGGGGGCTCAGGCCGGACGATACATGTGCAGCAGATCTATCACGGGGGCTCAGGCCGGGCGATACATGTGCAGCAGATCTATCACAGGGGCTCAGGCCGGGCGATACATGTGCAGCAGATCTATCACAGGGGCTCAGGCCGGGCGATACATGTGCTGCAGATCTATCACAGGGGCTCAGGCCGGACGATACATGTGCTGCAGATCTATCACAGGGGCTCAGGCCGGACGATACATGTGCAGCAGATCTATCACGAGGGCTCAGGCCGGACGATACATGTGCTGCAGATCTATCACAGGGGCTCAGGCCGGACGATACATGTGCTGCAGATCTATCACAGGGGCTCAGGCCGGACGATACATGTGCTGCAGATCTATCACAGGGGCTCAGGCCGGACGATACATGTGCTGCAGATCTATCACAGGAGCTCAGGCCGGACGATACATGTGCTGCAGATCTATCACAGGGGCTCAGGCCGGGCGATACATGTGCAGCAGATCTATCACAGGGGCTCAGGTCGGACGATACATGTGCTGCAGATCTATCACAGGGGCTCAGGACAGACGATACATGTGCAGCAGATCTATCACAGGGGCTCAGGCCGGACGATACATGTGCAGCAGATCTATCACGGGGGCTCAGGCCGGACGATACATGTGCAGCAGATCTATCACGGGGGCTCAGGCCGGGCGATACATGTGCAGCAGATCTATCACAGGGGCTCAGGCCGGGCGATACATGTGCAGCAGATCTATCACAGGGGCTCAGGCCGGGCGATACATGTGCTGCAGATCTATCACAGGGGCTCAGGCCGGGCGATACATGTGCTGCAGATCTATCACAGGGGCTCAGGCCGGACGATACATGTGCAGCAGATCTATCACAGGGGCTCAGGCCGGACGATACATGTGCTGCAGATCTATCACAGGGGCTCAGGCCGGACGATACATGTGCTGCAGATCTATCACGGGGGCTCAGGCCGGACGATACATGTGCAGCAGATCTATCACAGGGGCTCAGGCCGGACGATACATGTGCTGCAGATCTATCACAGGGGCTCAGGCCGGACGATACATGTGCTGCAGATCTATCACAGGGGCTCAGGCCGGACGATACATGTGCAGCAGATCTATCACGAGGGCTCAGGCCGGACGATACATGTGCTGCAGATCTATCACAGGGGCTCAGGCCGGACGATACATGTGCTGCAGATCTATCACAGGGGCTCAGGCCGGACGATACATGTGCAGCAGATCTATCACAGGGGCTCAGGCCGGACGATACATGTGCAGCAGATCTATCACAGGGGCTCAGGCCGGACGATACATGTGCAGCAGATCTATCACAGGGGTTCAGGCCGGACGATACATGTGCAACAGATCTATCACAGGGGCTCAGGCCGGACGATACATGTGCTGCAGATCTATCACAGGGGCTCAGGCCGGACGATACATGTGCAGCAGATCTATCACAAGGGCTCAGGCCGGACGATACATGTGCAACAGATCTATCACAGGGGCTCAGGCCGGACGATACATGTGCTGCAGATCTATCACAGGGGCTCAGGCCGGACGATACATGTGCTGCAGATCTATCACAGGGGCTCAGGCCGGACGATACATGTGCTGCAGATCTATCACAGGGGCTCAGGTCGGACGATACATGTGCTGCAGGGACAGACGCTTTTCTCTGACTCTTGGTTGGTTTATTTTCAGACAGATAATTACGCCAGAATTGTGGCACAAAATGGCGCATCTCAGGTCACACCTTTCCTACACAGCCCCGTCCCCTTGTCTAAATGTGTAGAAACCCAAGTCCTGCCAGAATTGCTCCAGTTTTTAGACATTAAAGGGGCAGACCTGTTAGTACACACATGTGAGAAGATCACACTGATCTCATCCCTTTGTCACTGCTGACGGAAGGTATTATTTGCTTAAGGGCTCACGCACATGAACGTATTTTTTGTCCGTTTTTGTTTTTTTTGGGGCCCATATGCGGAACCATTCGCTTCAATGGGGCCGCAAAGAAACGGAAATGACTGCGTGTGCATTCCGTGTCTGTATGTCCACATTCCACAAAAAAATAGAACATGTCCTATTATTGTCCGCATTACGGACCAGGATAGGACTGTTCTATTAGGGCCAGGCTGTTCTGTTCCGTAAAATGCAGAGCCCTGAGAGTCCACTGTATTCATTAAAGGAGCGCCCCCCCTGCCCCTCTCACCAATGACTGGTGCCCACCATTAGTGATGAGGGGACTCATGAAGACCAGGCGGACAACACTTATAAACACCTGAACTGTAAAGTGGGCCCTTAAACGCTTAAAGGGGTTGGCGAGGGTTGTAAGATTGATAACCTATCCTCAGGATAAGTCATCAATATCAGATCGGCGGGGGTCACACACTTGACACCCCCGCCGACCAGCTGTATGAAGTGCAGGCGGCGCTTGTATCAGAGAGTCAGACCCCCGCCGACCCAAACCTCTTTAAGGGCTCACGCACACGACCACTGGAGGTTTGCAAATTGCGGATCTGGAAAACACGGATAGTGTCCGTGTGCATTCGGCATTTTGCGGAACGGAAGGGCCGGCCCCTAATAGAACAGTCCTGTCCTTGTCCGTAACGCGAACAATAATAGGACATGTTCTATTTTTTTGTGGAATGGCTATGCGGACAGGGAAGGCACACAGAATCATTTCCGTTATTTTGGGGCCCCATTGAAGTGAATGGTTCCGCATACGGGCCGCACACAAAACGTTACTGACACGGAAAAAAAATAATGTTTGTGTGTATGAGCCCCAAAGCAGAGGTGCACGATAATAATAGAAACATAGGCTGAAGGCAGTCCTCCGCTCCAGGGCTACCACTCTGCCAGGCTTTGTTTACATGACCACTGCAGCCAATCACTGGCCTCTGCAGTGATATACGCAGGGTATGTTCACACGACAGCTCGGATTCAATGATGTAAGCCTCGCCGAATCTGCGCTGAAACCGACATCCCAGTGTTTTCAGTGGGAGGCGGCATTGAGTTTTCACGTGCGGTTTTCCAGACCGTGCCAAGAATATACCCGTCCATTCTCAGTGCGGTTACAATGGAAACCCGTTCCATTCAATGGAGCTCAACCAAAAGCAGGACCGCGCCATTCTACACGGAAACCGCAGCGTTGTGTGAACATAGTGAGCAGACAGTAAGGGTATGTTCACACAACCCTGCGGTTTTCGTGTAGAATGGCGCGGTCCTGCTTTTGGTTGAGCTCCATTGAATTCGATAGATAATTACATATTATACATACACAATATAGAACTTCTGTACAATACAGTGTACTGAAGCACTGACCGCAGGGTGCAGGGGCACTTACATACAGCTGGCACGAGGGCCAGGAGGAGCGGAGCACAGGGCATCAATGGCTGCCTCCAGGGAACCGCACACTACACCTCGGGGACTCGGGGCTCATCACAGCGGCCACTGTCTCCTCTTCTGGTCTCCACAGCCTGTGCCAGCAGTCAGTACCGCTCATGCGCAGTGCGGCCCTCTCCCCTGTAAACAAAAGGCGGAAGACAGGAGCGGGACAAAAACCAGGTATCCCTAGGACTTGTGCACTGCGCCGCCTGCTGGAGGCTTCTGCACAGTTCAGGCTCCTGTGCCCCGGATATCCACATGAATGTGCTTACAGCCTGTTCCATCAGCACCTGACGGCGGACTGAGGGTCAATAGTCAGAGAGCTGACATTTTTAAAATCCAAATTGCATCAAATAATGAAATAATATGCAAGGCTGGGTCATGAAGATAGGAACCATACAAATCATTTCTGGATCAATATTGTAAATGTAATAATGCAAATTTATACCTCAGCTCAAAAAGAGGGACATTTAAGGTGCAAAGCGGGACAGAGGGACTTGGGTCCAAAAGAGGGACACTTGGGAGGTCTGATCTATCTATCTTTCTATCTAACTATCAACTATCTATCAATCAATCATCTATCTTTCTACCACTGGCGTAACTATAGGGATCGCAGCGGTCGCGGTTGCGACCAGGCCCCTAAGCCTGGACCCTCTGGGCCCCCCTTGCCAATGGTACTGTACTTTTCCCTTTATAAGATGCAGTGCATCTTATAAAGGGAATACTGGCGAGCGCTTCCATAATGGAAGAGCTCACTAGTCTGCAGGGGGAGAGAAGCGCTGTGAGCGCTGTCCAGTACTTACCTCTCCTCCTGCTCGCTCTTCTCAGGGTCAGCGCTGTTGTGTCCTGGCTGCCTGCAGCGTCAGGACGTACACAGCGCACTCTGACCTGACGCTGCAGGAGGTCAGGTGAGTGCAGCGCGGGCCCTGAGAAGAAAAGACTGCCAGAACAGGTAGAAGTGGTGGCAGGAGAGGTAAGTTACTTTATTATTTTACAGTCTGATCTGAGGTCTGATATGGAGGTCTAATGGGGGGTCTGGAGAGGTCTCACTGGGGGTCTGCAGAGGTCTAATGGGGGTCTGGAGTGGTCTATGGGGGGTCTGGAGGTCTGACTGGGGGGGTCTAGAGGTCTTACTGGGGGCCTAAAGGGATCTAATGGGGGGGGGGGTCTGGAGGTCTGACTGGGGGTCTGGAGAGGTCTGACTGGGGGGTCTGGAGAGGTCTGGAGGTCTAATGGGGGTCTGATTAGGGGTCTAAAGGTCTAATGGGGGTCTGATTGGGAGTATGGAGGTCTGATTGAGGGTCTAGAGGTCTAATGGGGGTCAGATATGGGGGTCTAGAGGTCTAATGGGGGTCTGAAGGTCTAGTGGGAGTCTGGAGGTCTGATATGGGGGTGTGGAGGTCTGATATGGGGGTCTGAAGGTCTAATGGGGGTCTGGAGGTCTAATGGGGGTCTTATCTGAGGTCTGATATTGGGTCGGGGTCTTACATGGAGGTCTAATGGGGGTCTGATCTGAGGTCTAAAACTGGGGTCTTATATGGGGTCTGACATAGAGGTCTAAAGGATGTTTGGTCTGAGATGGGGGAATCTCATTTAGGGTTTTATATGGGGGTCTGATCTGAAAGGAAGGCAGGATATTTTTGTACTAGCACACAATATAAAGGGGTGTTTTTGTACTGACGCTCTATCTGTGTGGTACCAGTATTTTCAGGGGGACTGTTTCTGCAGGAAAGTATTGGGGAGCACAGTGGGCACAGTATTGGGGGTGGCAGGATGGGGTGTTGAGAAGGTGAGGAGGATGATGGAAAAGTAGGAAAGTAAGATTCTGTTTGTTAAACTCCACAGATGAGGCACGGCTGAAAGAAGTCACCATGGTGGTCTGGTCTAACAGGAGAAGAAGAGGAAAGAAAATATCTACATCAGAGAAGAGAAGTCACTGGATGTAAGAGGTATGTGGCGCTGTATTACCCTGTATGTTCTGTAGCGCTGTATGTAATGTTTTCCAAGTATATCTTTAAAGGGGTTGTCAGTTTTTTTTTTGTATGAGCGCTGCCTTCTCTGCTCTGTTTACCTGCTCATCACTGCAAATGCTACGGCGAGTAGGTGAACAGAACAGAGAAAGCAGCTCTCATATGAGCGCTGCCCTCTCTTCAAATAGCTGATCGTCGGGGGTTCTGGAGGACCCCGGCTGATCTGATATTGATGACCTATCCTGAGGATAGGTCATCAGTAGTAAAAAGAGGACAACCCCTTTAACAGTAGGACTGGAGGGAAGGGGGGGGGGCATTTCAATATTTGCCTTGGGCATCATAAAAGCTAGGTGCACCAGCGCTGAGTGGGGGGGGGGGGGGGGGGGGGGTTGGGGAGAGCTGAACTCTTGCACCAGGGCCCATGAGCCTTTAGCTACGCCCCTGCTTTCTACTATCTATCCTCTATCTTATCTATCTATCTATCTATCCATCTATTTAGCTATCTATCTAATATCTATCTATTGTAAGAAGGTACCTGGAATCATCGTGGATGGAAGGTATGTGTCATCGAGGTTCCTGGCCGGAATTTTATGCAGCAGCTATTGCTAATTGACACCTTTAGATTTAGCATGGCTGTCATAGCTAATCCGGGACGGCTCTTACTGGGAGTAGTCAAAGTGCTGGGTGGGTGACTACTCCCCATGTTCCAGGCCGGGTTTTGCCAGGCATAAAAAAACAGCCAGCACTGCCAGGTGTGGTGGATTTACCTCCCTCTCACAGTGGAGCTCAGGAATCTGTGTGCTGTGAAATGAGGGCTGTGCTGGGATTTGAGGTTTGAGCCGGGCTGGAGGACTCAGGCTCCTCTTAGGGCGAACAGGCCGCCTATGGACATGATGAGGCTGAACGGCTAACTGGATGTGAATTAACACCCAGGAGAAAAGGTGACTTTTATTGTTTATGGACTGTCCTTGTGTGTGAACAAACACCAAGACACCTGCATTTTGTGATACACTTGATAATTTGCAAAAGAGTTTGCTTCTCACCGAGCAAGCATTCTTTGGGGTAGATGAGGGGGAGGGTGACAGAGAGGAGGCTGATGAAAGTGAGGTAGCTAGCTGGGTGAAAGTTAGAAAGCGGGGTAGAGGGAAGAGTGCCAGGGAGGCTAGCCCTGATCTGACACACCCCAACAAGTTTGCACGTTTGGCAGATGAGGGGGATGTCAGTCCGGGGACGGCACCGCTACAGCCGGACACTTCCTCTGCCAGTCAGGGGAATGTCAGCTCCAGTAAGCAGGGAACCAGGAGAGCAGGGCAGGCCAGACAGGTGCTGGTAGTGGGAGACTCCATTATTAGGGGAACAGATAGGGAAATCTGTCACAAAGACCGTGATCGCCGAACAGTGTGCTGTCTTCCTGGCGCTAGAGTTCGACACATCGCGGATCGGGTTGACAGATTACTGGGAGGGACTGGAGACAATCCAGCGGTCATGGTCCATATCGGAACCAATGACAAAGTTAGAGGTAGGTGGAGAGTCCTTAAAAATGATTTCAGGGATTTAGGTCAAAAGCTGAGGGCAAGGACCTCAAAGGTAGTATTTTCCGAAATACTGCCTGTACCACGAGCCACACAAGAAAGGCAATGGGAGATTAGGGAGATTAACAAGTGGCTCAAGAACTGGTGTAGGAAGGAGGGGTTTGGGTTCCTGGAGAACTGGGCCGATTTTTCTATCGGCTACAGGCTCTATCGTAGGGACGGGCTGCACCTCAATGGGGAAGGGGCAGCTGTGCTGGGGAGAAAGATGGCTAGAAGGTTGGAGGAGTGTTTAAACTAGGGACTGGGCGGGAGGGTAATTACGTTATAGGAGGGGAAGATAGTGCAGATAGAGACCGGGGGCAAGGTAATAAGAATGGGGGAGGAATGGAAGGAGGGACTAGAACAGTTCAGAAGGAAAGGTGTAGTGTAAAAAATATACATAAACCTCTCAAATGTATGTATACTAATGCCAGAAGCCTGACTAATAAAACTGGTGAACTGGAATTAGTGATGTGTGAGGAGGACTATGACATAGTGGGAATAACTGAGACATGGCTGGATGATAGTTATGACTGGGCAGTTAATGTACAAGGTTACAGTCTGTTTAGAAAGGATCGTCAAAACCGGAGAGGGGGAGGGGTCTGCCTTTATATAAAGTCCTGTCTAAAGCCCACAGTCCGAGAAGATATAAGTGAGGGACATGAACATGTGGAGTCACTGTGGGTAGAGATACATGGAGCTAAAAACAACAATAAATTACTAATAGGAGTTTACTATAAACCACCTAATATACCAGAGTCCACAGAAAATCTACTACTAAACGAGATAGACGAGACGGCAAATCATAATGAGGTGGTTATTATGGGGGACTTCAACTACCCAGATATAGACTGGGAAACTGAAACTTGTATATCTCATAAGGGAAACAGGTTTTTGGCAATAACCAAAGACAATTACCTTTCCCAACTGGTTCAGGACCCGACTAGAGGGACGGCCATACTGGACTTAGTATTAACCAATAGACCTGACAGAACAACAGACGTGCAGGTTGGGGGACACCTGGGAAATAGTGACCATAAAGTAATAACTTTCCAATTATCATTCAAAAGAGCGTTTCTACAGGGAGGAACAAAAATACCAAACTTCAAAAAAGCTAAATTTAGCCAACTAAGAGAGTCCATAGGCCAAACTAACTAGGACAAAGTCCTCACAAATACAGACACAAAATGGGATATCTTTAAAAACATCCTAAAATCTCATTGTGAGAGGTACATACCGTATGGGAATAAAAGGTTAAGGAACAAAAAGAAACCAATGTGGATAAATAGAACTGTAAAGAAAGCAATAAATGACAAAAAGAAAGCATATAAATCACTATAACAGGAGGGTGGCACGGAAGCACTGAAAAACTATAAGGAAAAAAATAGAACATGTAAAAAACTAATAAAAGCGGCCAAACTAGAGACCGAGAGATTAATTGCCAAAGAGAGTAAAACTAACCCTAAAATGTTCTTCAATTATATAAATGTTAAAAAGTATAAATCTGAAGGTGTTGGCCCTTTAAAGAGTAATGAGGGTGGAGTCGCAGAGAGCGACGAGGAGAAAGCAAAGCTGTTAAATATTTTTTTCTCCAATGTATTCACTGAGGAAAATAAATTGTCAGATGACATGCAGAATGCAAAAATAAATTCCCCATTAAAAGTGTCCTGTCTGACCCAGGAAGAAGTACATCAGCGACTTAAAAAGATTAAAATAGACAAATCACCAGGACCGGATGACATACACCCCCGTATCCTAAAGGAATTAAGTAATGTCATAGCCAGACCCTTATTTCTGATATTTGCGGACTCTATACTGACAGGGAATGTCCCACAGGATTGGCGCGTGGCATATGTGGTGCCAATATTCAAAAAGGGGCCAAAAACAGAGCCTGGAAACTATAGGCCGGTAAGTTTAACATCTGTTGTGGGTAAACTGTTTGAAGGTTTTCTGAGAGATGCTATCTTAGAGCATCTTAACGGAAATAAGAAAATAACGCCATATCAGCATGGCTTCGTGAGGGATCGGTCATGTCAGACTAATTTAATCAGTTTCTATGAGGAGGTATGTTCTAGACTTGACAGCGGCGAATCAATGGATGTCGTATATCTGGACTTCTCCAAAGCATTTGACACTGTACCTCATAAAAGGTTAGTATATAAAATGAGAATGCTCGGACTGGGAGAAAACATCTGTATGTGGGTAAGTAACTGGCTCAATGATAGAAAACAGAGGGTGGTTATTAACGGTACACACTCAGATTGGGTCACTGTCAGTAGTGGGGTACCTCAGGGGTCAGTATTGGGCCCTATTCTCTTCAATATATTTATTAATGATCTTGTAGAAGGCTTGCATAGTAAAGTATCAATTTTCGCAGATGACACTAAACTGTGTAAAGTAATTTACACTGATGAGGACAGTATACTACTACAGAGGGATCTGGATAGATTGGAGGCTTGGGCAGATAAGTGGCAGATGAGGTTTAACACTGACAAATGTAAGGTTATGCACATGGGAAGGAAAAATGCAAGTCACCCGTACATACTAAATGGTAAAACACTCGGTAACACTGACATGGAAAAGGATCTAGGAATTTTAATAAACAGCAAACTAAGCAGCAAAACCCAGTGTCAGGCAGCTGCTGCCAAGGCCAATAAGATAATGGGTTGCATCAGAAGGGGCATAGATGCCCGTGATAAGAACATAGTCCTACCACTTTACAAATCGCTAGTCAGACCACACATGGAATACTGTGTACAGTTCTGGGCTCCTGTAAACAAGGCAGACATAGCAGAGCTGGAGAGGGTTCAGAGGAGGGCAACTAAAGTAATAACTGGAATGGGGAAACTACAGTACCCTGAAAGATTATCAAAATTAGGGTTATTCACTTTAGAAAAAAGACGACTGAGGGGAGATATAATTACTATGTATAAATATATCAGGGGTCAGTACAGAGATCTATCCCATCATCTATTTATCCCCAGGACTGTGACTGTGATGAGGGGACATCCTCTGCGTCTGGAGGAAAGAAGGTTTGTACACAAACATAGAAAAGGGTTCTTTACGGTAAGAGCAGTGAGACTATGGAACTCTCTGCCTGAGGAGGTGGTGATGGTGAGTACAATAAAGGAATTCAAAAGGGGCCTGGATGTATTTCTGGAGCGTAATAATATTACAGGCTATGGCTACTAGAGAGGGGTCGTTGATCCAGGGAGTTATTCTGATTGCCTGATTGGAGTCGGGAAGGAATTTTTTATTCCCCTAAAGTGGAGAAAATTGGCTTCTACCTCACAGGTTTTTTTTTTTGCCTTCCTCTGGATCAACTTGCAGGATAACAGGCCGAACTGGATGGACAAATGTCTTTTTTCGGCCTTATGTACCATGTTACTATGTTACTATGTTACTTTATCTGCATTTTGTTATACACCAATGTGTGAATAAACACCGCTGTTTGATTTAAAAACTGGGTACTTTGCCTCTATACTGCATCTGCTAGTCCTAACTACCAGAGCGAATCTATGTATCATTTATCTATCTATACACAGTAGGATGATGGTATTACAAGTCACTGCATATAATATACCACCATACGCCGCTCACATTATAGTGGCATATAGTGCTTATTTGATAGAAGCGTAGTACCAACAGTTTCATTGATCGACCCAGGGACCCATATAACTACCAGCTTTATAACCTCAATTGAGCCCAAATAGTATAGTGCCATATAATAGTTTGAGCTATAGTGTCAATATAATAGTGCCAGTGCCACCCGCACTGCCCATATAATAGTGGCAGCCATAACCATTAAGTGTCTATGCACTGCCACTCATCTTTCCTATTTTTATGTAACACAATATAATAAACAATTTCCAGGCTCCGACTTTTGATGTAGTTAATGTAATATAATAATATACTTCACCATCCCAACCATCTCAGTGTGCCGCACACCCAGTCCCCCTATCTGGTTGTGTGGGAATCAGGACATGGAAAAGCATGTTAAAAACTTGTCACTGTAAACAATATTTGCTTGTGCAACGCATGGTACATATTTGGTGATACAGTATATGTGCTATTTATCCAGGTACTATACTCTACTAACTTCATTCTACTGTATATACACTATTGAGGCCCTGCCTGTATTGCACTATTTAGCTGGGCATTGTATAGCGCTGCTCTTTCACCACTGCACATTGTAGTATATGAATATTAGAGTACCATATGACCTTATGGTTGGTGTTGGAGTGTACTCTTCAGGGACACCACACTATATGTTCTCTATTTTAAGATAGAAACAACTTATTATGCAGCCCTTATTGGACCAAAGTTATAAGCCACAGACCTCACCCTGCTATTGAGATATCCATTCTCCAAACTCCTCCTGTTCCCAATGATAGCGCTTCCTTATGGCTAAAATATACATGGACTTCTGACCTCGTCTATCCCTCCGACACTGCTCTTGGATTCTGATTTGGCTCTGTGGACGCTCCTGGTGTTGACCCTGGCTTGGTATCGTTTCTGGTTCTTGGCATCCGTTCTGGTTTGGTGAACTCTCCCGGTATTGACCTCAGGGCTTTATTGCTTCTGATCTTTGTGTGCTGTTTTATTCTGTTTTGTCTCTTCTGGTTTTGTTCCAGTCCAGTTGGTTCTTTCCTACTCGTCAGTGTTACTGTATCGGGTGTTTCTGTCACTATGTTCATTATTTTTCTTCCCAGCTACCTATTCCCTTTTAGACTCAAGCACTTAGGAAGGGACTGTCGTCCAGTTGTGGGCCGTCATGTAGCACGGATCGTGAAAATAGGTAGGGACAGTGGTGTGGGTGGAATTCAAGCCTTTAGTACTGTGTGACTGTGTATAAACGGGGACTGTAACTGTGCTCTAGCTGATAATACTGAGTGCCTTCATTATGCATGAGATACGGTCAGAATCTTACATGTGTATATAAAGTATAGTAAGGCTACTTTCACGCTAGCGTTTCTATTTTCCGGTATTGAGATCCGTCATAGGATCTCAATACCGGAGAAAAACGCTTCAGTTTAGTCTCCATTCATTGTCAATGGGAACAAAACGTAACTGAACAGAACGGAATGCTCTAAAATGCATTCCGTTCTGTTTGGTTTTGTTCCCATACCAGAGAACAAACCGCAGCATGCTGCGGTTTTCTTTCCGTCATGGGATGCGGAGCAAAGTAAAGAGAAAAATCGCAGCACTCCAATGTTTATGTTGCAAATAAAGATATAGTTTATTATTCTTTACAGAGACATCAAACGGATTTCTGATCCAGATATTTTTATCATAATTTTCCACAGTAAGTCACCGAACATTTCGGTCCAGGTGGACCTTCTTCAGCGGTGTTACCTGTGTGATTAATGTGGCATCAGGGAAGGCTGGATCATGGGATGAAGAGCAGTTTTCTCTGACACAATAGAAAACAGATCCGTTCCCCACCTGACTTTCAATGGAGTTCATGACGGATCCGTCTCGGGTATGTTAAACATAATACAAGCCAGGGGCGTTGCTAGGCTCTCAAAAGGTCCGGGGCCCAAGCACCAATGCATATGGCCTAATTCTCTAAGTTAAACTACTGCCCCCCATCCCCCGCAAACACTAGCACCGAAGGCATTTTGCTGTACTTGCTATACAGCAGCACATACCTGTCACATCCAGTGCCTCTGTCGTCATCTTCTCCATTCGGTCCGGACACTTCTCTCAGCCGCCTCGTCTCTGCAGACTGTAACGCACAGACATCTTAGCTTCCTTACATTTCTGTACCCCCTAATACTATCCTAAAGAAAAATGAGTGCCCCCATAGTAACAGTACTCCTCATAGTCCCACCAATAGTAATTCCCATCTAGAATTCTCTCATTAGTAATACTGCCCCCTACTGGACCCAACGGTGATAATGCTCCACAAGAGAGCCTCCATTAGTAGAAGAGCCCTCTGGTATTAATAGTACCCTCACAGAGCCCCCAGTAGAAATAAGGCCTATTATTCCCCCAGTTTCTTATCAATGGTCACGCCAATCCAACAATGATTGGAAAGTTCCAAACTAGGAAGGTGTGTCTAGCTGATAAGTTTCTTATCATAAACCATACACAGGGGGAGAAGAAAAACATTAGAGGGAGAGAGAGGAAAGTTGAGCTCTCTAGAGGGGTCTATCAAGATGAAAGCCACGGTGAGATGCGCTATGATGGACCACCCAGCTTTCCTAGGAGCAGAAGTGAGATCCCTACTAGGACTTGGTAAGAGACACAGAAAATGATATTTCATTTTATTAAGACTAATTGGATAGTGTGGGTGAAATTATTCCATCTAGATTGGCGAATAAGTAAATAAATTAAATGCCCCTTCTGCACAAAGACTTGACCTAGGCTGGGTAATAGTGGGCGATGTATGCTTGGACAGGATGTGTACGCCATCTGAGATCCACTCCTTCAAAACTTACATGTTGGGAAACGGACGTGCATCCCACTTCAAATAGTGCCCTCACCATTATGAAGTAAAGGAGAAGCTTCTTGACATCATCCTAGTACCCGATGTTACTCCTGTCCTTTGTGATGACAACCTAGGTACCACAGTGTTTTGTACTACCTCAAGGTGAGAGACTCTTCTAATCAAACCCTCATAGGGTTTCTGTTTGGGAAAGCTAAGTTAGCACCTAAGCCTGAGCACACAATTCCTTAGCTTGAACTTTGTGGGACTGTGCTAGCTGTAGAAATCGCAGATTTCATATCACGCGAGCTAGACATTCAGATAGATTACAGCAAATTCTACACAGACAGTAAGGTTGTTCTGGGCTACATATACAACCAGAGTAAACGTTTCTATGTCTACGTCAGCAACCGTGTAGAAAGAATAAGGAAATCATCTAAACCTGAACAATGGCATTATGTCCCATCTGAAATTAATCCTGCAGATCATGCTACTAGGCCAGTTTCTGCAAGTGTATTTGCAAATTCTTCCTGGTTAACAGGTCCTAAATTCCTGCTGGATCACACAGAAGAGACCACAGCTGACGTCTTCGGTCTTCTAGAACCTGACAAGGATCCAGAGATTCGGCCTGAAGTTACAACCCTCGTCACCAGAACTGAACAAAGACTCATCTTGGGCTGTCAACGCTTTCAACGTTTTTCCAAGTAGATAAAGCTTGTACGCACCATCGCAAGGTTAGTCCATATCGCACACTGCTTTCACACACAGCCCACGGATGTTCAATGTAAAGGTTGGCACGCGTGTCAAAAGCCTCTTTCTGCAAAGGACATTGCTAAAGGTGAAATGATCATAATACGCAGTGTACAACAGGAAGTCTTTGGCTCTGAAATGAAATGTATCCGTGACAAGAGGGACATTCCAAAAAACAGTCCAATTGCTAACCTGAAACCATTTATTGACAATGATGACATGTTAAGAGTTGGTGGACGTTTAAACAAGGCTGAATTGGGAGAACAAGAACAAAATCCTCTCATAATATCTGCTCGCCACCATATCACCACTCTGCTCATACGGCACTACCATGAAAGGGTTAAGCACCAAGGTAGACACTTCACTGAAGGTGCCATAAGAGCAGCCGGCTTTTGGATCATAGGAGCAAAAAGACAAATTACAGCTATGCTGCACAGCTGTGTTCAGTGCCGTAAATTAAGAGGTAAACATCAGCAAAAGCTAACGTCAGATTTGCCAGCTGACAGATTAAGTACTGACCCACCTTTCTCTTATGTTGGATTTGATGTCTTTGGGCCATGGATGGTAACAGCCCGCAGAACTCGAGGTGGCCAAGCAAACAGTAAACGATGGGCAGTGCTGTTCACTTGCATGAGTGTGCGCGCAGTACACATTGGAATGATAGAATCTATGGATGCCTCAAGCTTTATCAACGCTCTAAGAAGATTTCTTGCCATCAGAGGACCAGTCAATACACTGAGGTCTGACTGTGAAACTAATTTTGTTGGAGCCTGTAAAGAGTTACAACTCAACTCTAAACCAATCCAAGAACTTTTAGTGGAAAAGGGCTGTACATGGATTTTCAATCCTCCTCATTCTTCCCACATGGGCGGCTTATGGGAGAGAATGATAGGCATCACACAGAAAATACTGGACTCTATGCTTATAGAGTTGAACTCCTCAAGACTTACCTATGAGATTCTAACCACCTTCTTGGCAGAAGCATCTGCCATAATCAACTCAAGACCACTTGTTCCAGTGTCTACAGATCCAGAGAACTCAACTATCCTTACCCCAGCTACCCTGCTTACCTAGAAGCTTGGGTCCGTTCTTGTTCCATCTGGAAACTTTAAAGACGGAAATCTGTGCTTTGATCAATGGAAGCGAGTATAAAACCTTGCCAAACGCTTCTGGAATAGTTGGAAGATGGAGTATCTTTCCAGTCTGCAAGGACGCAGGAAATGGCAACGACAGTACCCTAACATACAAGTTTGAGATCTCGTTCTGCTCAAGGACCAGCAAACCGAATGAATCGAATGGCCTATGGGACTTATTGTGAAGAGCGTTCCTAGTGATGACGGCAAGGTACACAAGGTGGAGGTGAAAGTTGCAAGACAAGGGACTGTAAAGACTTTCATCAGGCCTATCACGGAACTTGTTCTGCTCTTGCCCTTTGGAGAATGAACTTATTGCCTAGGCTGCTGAAGCCTACCTGAAACTTCAAGCAAGAAGTGTTTGAACTTTACTTGTTACATTTGAAGTCTTACATTTTAGTTGTTACATTATATGGCTGTTCTCTTTTTCTCTGTTTTTCAGGTCCTCGGACATCAAGCAAATTGCACTGTTGTTTATTTGCAATTATATAACTACCGTTATGGTTAGATAGTGTCATTTTCAATGCCAGACGGGGAGTGTGCTGCTACGCAGTTAAACTTATATAGTTTAATTCTTTGAACCATTAATATATTCTATATTTGGTCATATACTCCCATCTAGAGGTCGTTTTTGGTAATGCATTTGTTTTTCTGTGATATATGTCATTCATTTCATTGCTCCACCCCTTCTTCTGTGTACATCACTTCCTGTATATTCATTCTGCTCCAGGGATTCAACAGGTACACATGTATTCTCATGCAAGCTTGCAAAAGCATCATCTTTTGACCGCACAACACCACAATCCATCTGTTCTGCTGTACTCTGTTATCTGGCTTACAGAATAAAGCAACTTACATGGATAAACTCTGTGTTGGTGAGTTCAAGCTATCTGCTAAGGATTGTCCGCAGTGATTATATCTGCGTATACAGGCCAGGCATAGAGGTCTTACTAGGGATAAATCGCTATTACAACAATCTAAATCAGACTAGTACCGAACATCATTGCTGCAAAAAGTTCTCCAGTAAAGTCTTTAGTAGTGATGAGCAGCAGGGGCAATATTCGAATTCGCAATATTTCGCGAATATTTGGTAGAATATTCGTCATATATTCGAGAATTCGCGAATTCCAGATTATTTTCTTGATCGCGAAAAATCAGCAATGTAATATTCGTGCAATGCGCTCGAAATACAGGCGTGGGTCACTTTTGCTGTTTTCAAGTTGGTATAAGTTTCCTGAGACTAGAGAAAATGGTTGGCACGGCAGAACATTACAATAGCTTTATATGCAGATAGAGTGCTCCAATATATTTGCGATTGCGAAATCAGCACCAATGATGTGAATATTTTGGCGCAACTTCACATTTTAACAGGTCTGACTACTTATCAGTGATTGGTGCACTAAGTATTGTTATGAACTTGTGACATCACAGCACTATGTCTGTAGCATGTATGTATGGACAGAAGAACCTATCAGCTACACTATATCACTATCTAATCTACACTGTTTATCTCCCACTAACTATCTGTATTATATATAAGCTAACTAACTATCTAATGTAATGACACAGGAAAGCACAGAGCACAGAAATAACACTGCTCTCTCTCAGATCTGCAAAATACTGCATACAAGGGCTGCTGGGGAGGTTCTTATATAGTAAGGGCAGGCAACTTTCCTATTGGTTGCTAGGGGTGTTGCTAAGCTGTGACAAAGACACTGCAGCCTTCTCATTGGCCAACAAGCAAGAAGGGAGGTTACTGTTGAAAAAAAAATCTAGAATATACGAAATTACGAATATATATCACTATATTCTAAATATTTGCGAAGTGCCAAAATTTGCGAATAATATTCGCTATTCGAATATTCGAGCCCAACACTAGTCTTCAGTTCTGCCATACTCCAGTGTGGCCTCCATATCTCAGCGTCCCTTGTGTGGATGGTAGGCGGCACCACTGCAACCTAATAAGTTCCTGTCTGTCGCCGCATGACAAATGTAATATTCTATGGTAACCATTAAGATGAATAGCTGCCCATGTAATACATGGAAGTCTTGAATCCACCAGATCGGGAACCGCTGCTTATTAGCATTTCTTCACTCTGACTCATATTGGAGGTCATAAACATGGAACGCCCCATTATATCCATATGTCCTAATGATAGGACAACCCATTTAAAGGAAACCTGCTGTACAAAAGGGCTCACATGAGACCAGAAATCATGTACAATGAACATTTTGTTTTGTTTTCTACATTGTTAGAACTAGTGAGAGATAGTGACGCATATTTCAGGGAATATGTTAGTCACTAGGGATGAGCGAATCGACTTCTGATTCGCATAAAACTTCTTACTTTGCGAAGTCTCGCGAGACTTCAGGTAATAGCTTAAAGGGATTCTGTCACCTCTAGGGATGAGCGAACCCGAACTGTATAGTTCGGGTTCGTACCGAATTTTGGGGTGTCCGTGACACGGACCCGAACCCGAACATTTTCGTAAAAGTCCGGGTTCGGGTTCGGTGTTCGGCGCTTTCTTAGCGCTTTTTGAAAGGCTGCAAAGCAGCCAATCAACAAGCGTCATACTACTTGGCCCAAGAGGCCATCACAGCCATGCCTACTATTGGCATGGCTGTGATTGGCCAGTGCACCATGTGACCCAGCCTCTATTTAAGCTGGAGTCACGTAGCGCCGCACGTCACTCTGCTATGATCAGTATAGGGAGAGGTTGCAGCTGCGACGTTAGGGCGAGATTAGGCAGATTCACTCCTCCAAAAGACTTCATTCTGTGATCGATCTGCAGCTGTGGATCATTGAAGTGCTATTATTGACTTGCTCACTTTTTTGAGGCTGCCCAGAGCGTTTTTAGATCACTTTTTTTCTGGGGTGATCGGCGGCCATTTTGTGACTTGTGGTGCGCCAGCACGAGCTATCACCAAGTGTATTTAACCATCGATAGTGTGGTTATTTTGTGCTATATCCTACATCAGCTGCAGGCTGAGCCTGTGTCACCGAAGTGCATTTAACCATCAACAGTCTGGTTATTTTTTGGCCATATACTACATCAGCTGCAGGCTGAGCCTGTTTCACCCAAGTGCATTTAACCATCAACAGTCTGATTATTTTTTGGACATATACTACATCAGCTGCAGGCTGAGCCTGTGTCACCCAAGTGCATTTAACCATCAACAGTGTGGTTATTTTTTGGCCATATATTACATCAGGGGCAAGTTGAGCCTGTCACCCAGCGCCTAAAAAATAGACCTGACATTTCTATTCAACCAAATCTGCACAGTTTTAGCTGGTCAAGTTATTTGTAGTGACCGTCAAAGCAGACTTTTTGTTCTGGGTTGAAAAAGCATTCCCAAATTTACTATTCTGAAAATAACTAGTTTGTGGTATTTCAGGCCTACTTGAAATCTATCCCAAAAAGAAAATCTTACATTGAAGTTATTGATAGTATCATTCAGAAAAACCTAAGACACACGCTAGCGTGCTGATAGAAGTGTCATTCTGTGATTAAACCTATAACTGTCACACAGCGCAAAAAAAAACAGGTCTCACATCTCTATTCAACCAAATCTGCACAGTTTTAGCTGGTCAAGTTATTTGTAGTGACCGTCAAAGCAGACTTTTTGTTCTGGGTTGAAAAAGCATTCCCAAATTTGCCATTCTGAAAATAACCAGTTTGTGGTATTTCAGGCCTACTTGAAATCTATCCCAAAAAGAAAATCTTACATTGAAGTTATTGATAGTATCATTCAGAAAAACCTAAGACACACGCTAGCGTGCTGATAGAAGTGTCATTCTGTGATTAAACCTATAACTGTCACACAGCGCAAAAAAAAACAGGTCTCACATCTCTATTCAACCAAATCTGCACAGTTTTAGCTGGTCAAGTTATTTGTAGTGACCGTCAAAGCAGACTTTTTGTTCTGGGTTGAAAAAGCGTTCCCAAATTTGCCATTCTGAAAATAACTAGTTTGTGGTATTTCAGGCCTACTTGAAATCTATCCCAAAAAGAAAATCTTACATTGAAGTTATTGATAGTATCATTCAGAAAAACCTAAGACACACGCTAGCGTGCTGATAGAAGTGTCATTCTGTGATTAAACCTATAACTGTCACACAGCGCAAAAAAAAACAGGTCTCACATCTCTATTCAACCAAATCTGCACAGTTTTAGCTGGTCAAGTTATTTGTAGTGACCGTCAAAGCAGACTTTTTGTTCTGGGTTGAAAAAGCATTCCCAAATTTGCCATTCTGAAAATAACTAGTTTGTGGTATTTCAGGCCTACTTGAAATCTATCCCAAAAAGAAAATCTTACATTGAAGTTATTGATAGTATCATTCAGAAAAACCTAAGACACATGCTAGCGTGCTGATAGAAGTGTCATTCCGTGATTAAACCTATAACTGTCACACAGCGCAAAAAAAAACAGGTCTCACATCTCTATTCAACCAAATCTGCACAGTTTTAGCTGGTCAAATTATTTGTAGTGACCGTCAAAGCAGACTTTTTGTTCTGGGTTGAAAAAGCATTCCCAAATTTGCCATTCTGAAAATAACTAGTTTGTGGTATTTCAGGCCTACTTGAAATCTATCCCAAAAAGAAAATCTTACATTGAAGTTATTGATAGTATCATTCAGAAAAACCTAAGACACACGCTAGCGTGCTGATAGAAGTGTCATTCTGTGATTAAACCTATAACTGTCACACAGCGCAAAAAAAAACAGGTCTCACATCTCTATTCAACCAAATCTGCACAGTTTTAGCTGGTCAAGTTATTTGTAGTGACCGTCAAAGCAGACTTTTTGTTCTGGGTTGAAAAAGCGTTCCCAAATTTGCCATTCTGAAAATAACTAGTTTGTGGTATTTCAGGCCTACTTGAAATCTATCCCAAAAAGAAAATCTTACATTGAAGTTATTGATAGTATCATTCAGAAAAACCTAAGACACACGCTAGCGTGCTGATAGAAGTGTCATTCTGTGATTAAACCTATAACTGTCACACAGCGCAAAAAAAAACAGGTCTCACATCTCTATTCAACCAAATCTGCACAGTTTTAGCTGGTCAAGTTATTTGTAGTGACCGTCAATGCAGACTTTTTGTTCTGGGTTGAAAAAGCATTTCCCAAATTTGCCATTCTGAAAATAACTAGTTTGTGGTATTTCAGGCCTACTTGAAATCTATCCCAAAAAGAAAATCTTACATTGAAGTTATTGATAGTATCATTCAGAAAAACCTAAGACACATGCTAGCGTGCTGATAGAAGTGTCATTCTGTGATTAAACCTATAACTGTCACACAGCGCAAAAAAAAAAACAGGTCTCACATCTCTATTCAACAAAATCTGCACAGTTTTAGCTGGTCAAGTTATTTGTAGTGACCGTCAAAGCAGACTTTTTGTTCTGGGTTGAAAAAGCATTCCCAAATTTGCCATTCTGAAAATAACTAGTTTGTGGTATTTCAGGCCTACTTGAAATCTATCCCAAAAAGAAAATCTTACATTGAAGTTATTGATAGTATCATTCAGAAAAACCTAAGACACACGCTAGCGTGCTGATAGAAGTGTCATTCTGTGATTAAACCTATAACTGTCACACAGCGCAAAAAAAAACAGGTCTCACATCTCTATTCAACCAAATCTGCACAGTTTTAGCTGGTCAAGTTATTTGTAGTGACCGTCAAAGCAGACTTTTTGTTCTGGGTTGAAAAAGCATTCCCAAATTTGCCATTCTGAAAATAACTAGTTTGTGGTATTTCAGGCCTACTTGAAATCTATCCCAAAAAGAAAATCTTACATTGAAGTTATTGATAGTATCATTCAGAAAAACCTAAGACACACGCTAGCGTGCTGATAGAAGTGTCATTCTGTGATTAACCACCTCAGCCCCCAGTGCTTAAACACCCTGAAAGACCAGGCCACTTTTTACACTTCTGACCTACACTACTTTCACCGTTTATTGCTCGGTCATGCAACTTACCACCCAAATGAATTTTACCTCCTTTTCTTCTCACTAATAGAGCTTTCATTTGGTGGTATTTCATTGCTGCTGACATTTTTACTTTTTTTGTTATTAATCGAAATTTAAAGATTTTTTTGCAAAAAAATGACATTTTTCACTTTCAGTTGTAAAATTTTGCAAAAAAAACGACATCCATATAGAAATTTTGCTCTAAATTTATAGTTCTACATGTCTTTGATAAAAAAAAAATGTTTGGGTAAAAAAAAAATGGTTTGGGTAAAAGTTATAGCGTTTACAAACTATGGTACAAAAATGTGAATTTCCGCTTTTTGAAGCAGCTCTGACTTTCTGAGCACCTGTCATGTTTCCTGAGGTTCTACAATGCCCAGACAGTACAAACACCCCACAAATGACCCCATTTCGGAAAGTAGACACCCTAAGGTATTCGCTGATGGGCATAGTGAGTTCATAGAACTTTTTATTTTTTGTCACAAGTTAGCGGAAAATGATGAT